>NC_136534.1:24617166-24852166 GCF_910591455.1 Pholis gunnellus
TTTTTCAAACAAGTAGTTCCTCTAATTGTGCTTTTGTAAATACCCAAAATATTTGTAAAATGCCAATGTAAAGCCTTCAAAAGGTTCTCTGTGTTTCTTTATTGCTGTTTATTGCCAAAGGAAGTCTTGTTATTAAAGCTGCGTATTCGGGGTACTGTAGCACATAAAAGAAGTGTTTTTAGTGATTGAGAACCGTTGGTTTGTGAGTTCTGGAACAGCCAATCCAAACCATTTGTAGCAGTGGATTTTGTGTAAATGGTAGCAGTTGTTGGTTCCTTCTTCAGGGTGCGTTAATGGCCGTACAATATTTCAGGATATATACGCTTAATGGCTTTTATGCCGAGACTTAAATGAGAAGATCCATATAAGGTCTTTGTGGCAATACATGAAGCTACGGCCAGCAGGCAGGTGGCTTAGCTTAGCACAAAGACTGGAAGCAGAGGGAAACAGCAAACCCGGCGATGTCAAAAATGTGCTGAACAAAACTTCTAAAGGGTGCAGAAAAGACGAGTTTTGGTCTTACGGAGCGTTTTGTACATATTTTTTTGGCTGAGCGCAATTGTTTCCGCTGGCAACCTCACGCTGACGACAAGTTACTGTTCCTGGCTAATAAATAGCCCCGTATAAAAACCCTGTAAAGCCACAATTTCAAAAACAACCTGTTAATTAATGATTCATTTATACCTTTAGAGGTGCTGGAAGGCAGATTTTGTTACCATTTTAGAGATCCAGGGTAGCTGTTTCCCCTTGTTTCCAGTCTTTACACTAAGCTAAGCTACCGACACTTGCTGGCCATAGTTTCACATTTAACGGACTGATATGAGAGTGGTATCGATCTTCTCATCTAACTTTTGGCCATGCATTTTTCCAAAACTATTCATATAAGAGGAAGGCGTCCTCCAACATGGTGCCATGTCCTTAACTATTGGTAACCACTTATTAAATATTCCACGATGGGTTTTCTCTCTCTAAAAACACTCTCAGCTTTAATGTGTTTTTGTGTATGAACTTGTAATAGGGTGGAAAAAAACTTTGGTACAACAAACCTTGGTGCAGGTTGTTTTATTGATTGGGCATCGGAATGAGACGAAAGAACAAATTGAATTAGTGCAATGACAAAAAAACGTTAAATGTGCCAGAGCGAGCGGTTGAACAAATCAAAAATACACATTTAATCCATTTTGGACATTTTGTCCATCAGATTTCAGAGCTGTTTCTTCATGTACTCTGGTTTCGCGGTGTGGAAGTGATCTTGTAAGTGCCCGTTTTTTTGTGAAGTGGGGCTGTCGTCACACTTCCTGAAACGCATAAATATTTTTTTTTCCTGTCGCAGGCGTTCGTGTGTTTCAGATGTCTTTTATAATATTTGTCTATTTTGTCTGTATTTTAAAAAATAAAATATTTGCCATCAGCACCATTGCTTGTTTGTCTTGTATTGAAGAGTTTTCACAACAGACAGTTCCGCAATCGTATTCTATAGCGCCCTGGCTTTAGACGACAAACAACGGTACAAAATCAAGCATCCAACAAAAGCTTAAAGTGAACGTTTGCCTTTGTTTTCACACGGGACATGTGTTTGGGATGTGTTTGCAGTTCTTCAGTCCCTTTAGGAGTGATATCTTCTTGCAGATTCAAGTCTACAGCCCAAAGTTCTTAAAATTCTCTCATTAAAATAGTGTCTTTAATTAAAAGTATATAATGGTACATTTGTGTTTAATGGCCTCCACCAAAGATGATACATTTTATGTCCTGTACATGCTAATTGCATCACACGGTTGTGGTCGATAAAACTTTAAATGCAAGAAAAAAGGCTTTGATTCAGACCATTAAGGGTTGAAATGAAAAGAATGATAGGCTGTGTTAATGATTTAATGTTTTTTTTATTGTGAACTTCTTCATCCCTAATCCAGGGAAGAGCCATACACCTCCACCTCACACAGACTCAGAGACTCTTCTCTTGGGATGACTACGTTGATGTAACGACCGTCCATCCCATGACCGTCCGTCCCGTTACACTGGAACTCACCGACACCACCTGATGGGATACTTGTGATCACAGCACACCTGGCAGAAGAAACAGAAATTACGTTGTTGACTCCAAAAAAGATTGGTCTCTGTCGCTTTAACAAAGAGCACAAAGCCGTAATAAAACCAGACTTTAAAACAGTATAACCAGATAAATTAGATGAAATAAAATATAATATTGTCCAGAAGATATAAAAACAAGTCAGTCTAAAGCCAGATTAAAAAGGGATGCATTAAGCGTTTATGTGAACAGTGATTAATTCCACAGTTTAGTTGTCATGTGAGCAAATGCACGGTCACCTTTGGTTGCAAATGTGGAAACGTTTAGGTAACCCCGGTTCTCGGAGTAGCATGAGTGAGTGTCTCACATTGGGAACGCCTTCAGCTCGACCTCATCAGAAGCTCCTATTGCATTCTGCCAGCCAGGATTGGCTGGAACTAAGCACGTCGGTGTCAAGGAGGGTGGAGGCCCTCCCCTTTATAAAAGGGCTTGACGCTACGCTGCCAGTCATTCAAAAATGCTCACCTCTTCTCGCTACGAATGAGCAATGAGGGTGGTTTGGTGAGACACTCACTCATGCTACTCAGAGAACCGGGGTTACGCAAGTAACCTAAAGTTCTCTTTCATAGCATTCGTTTCGTGTCTCACATTGGGAAAGTACTGACTTTGAGGGAGAATCGGTCACAGTGCGTGCACTCAAATCAAAGGCTGCTTGGGCATGTTTCAAACCAAGACACATCACACACATCTGGTGAGTGTCCCAGCTCGCGCCTGCATTTTCTCATCTGCTTTAGGGACAAAAGCGGCAGCCATGGTCACTAGCAGAGATAATTAGCTGTAAAGCTATAGTTACGCTGTGTGTGCTATTAGCCCGGTGTGTCTAGGGGTAGCGGGGGCCGACTGGGAGTGTTGCGACTTCCAGGCGGGTTGTGCAGCGGGAGTATTGCTACTCTGTGATGCGTTAGCCTCGTGAAACTAACGGTTTGAGGAAAGTGTTTCACTTTCGTGGGGTATTGCTACCTCGGAGTGTTGCCACTTGGTTTGGCTAGCTGTTGAAAGTATTGCTACTCTCCACATTTAGCAGCTCAGACTACTGTTTGGTGACAGACTAGTATGAGCGGTAACTCTCTAATAACCGAGCAGCCCGTGAACAAAGTGCCCGGTGACCGAGTTTTCGCTCGTGTCTATGGACAGTTAAGCTAGGTCCCAGAAAGACAGTTAGTTCAAGAGATATAAGGTTGGAACTTCTGGTCGTAGCGAGAAGAAGTTTTTGAATTACTGGCAGCGTAGCGTCAAGCCCCTTTATAAGGGGAGGGCCTCCAATCTTCTTGACACTGACGTGTTTAGTTCCAGCCAATCCTGGCTGGCAGAATGCAATAGGAGCTTCTGATGAGATGTGAGACAATGTGAGACACGAAGCCAATGCTACGAAAGAGAACAGCGATTATGTTTCATATGGGATGGTCTCAAGTTTGTTTTGTGATACCAGAGGTTTTTCCGTGGCTAAAAACATTGATAAGAGCAGCTGTAAAGAAAATACAAATGTATCTAAAGATGTAAATGAAGAAACCATGGATTATAAATTAACAGGTTGTAAACTACCTGGTGTTGTTGTTGCCGAAGTTGTGGAGGGAATCTCCAATGCGGATCTCGGCTCCATTGAGTCGGTCCGAGTCTTCCTCTCGGTTGGTTATCTTAACAGAAAACACTTTGTGGGTTTTGCGCAGATCCAGTCGCCACCAGGGGTTGATGTCGTTCTTTGTGTGAGTGCAGGACCCGTTTCCCGGATTCCCATCTATCGCGTGCGCCGCAGTCAAAAATGTATGCACTGACGACTGTGAGGCTACTCCTCCGAGTGCCAGGTTCTCTCCTGCAAAACAAACACACTTACAAATATGATAAGTGTTACCTGGGCTTCTTTCCCGTTATTGAAAAAAAAAAAAATGCACTTCTGATGCTGTTCTTTTTTTTTTTTTGCAATGTTCAATTTAATATCTCCAATGACTCATCAAGAAAATGTGATTAAGTTAAACACTTAAGTATAACTAAATGTATCACTCAGATATAATTAAACTTTAAATGTAAAATAAAAGGTATTATGTGGGATGCAGGATACAGATGTTAAGCACCATTTATAATATGATTATTTGTAATGCAAATGTAGCCAATAAGCATACAACATGAATAACATTAATAACATAAAAACTGGTTTTATATTATTTTATCTAGTGGCTGACACCGTCAGTTTATAAATGCGATGTCACTGCATACTAATTTATGAAATAGCTCAAATGCTCACCAGTCGAGGCACGGTACCCGTAGACTTCCACTTCACAGAGTGTGAGGAATCTGTCTGGACCCGGTAGAGACACAATCACGTAACGTCCCGCCACACGATTAGTGACAGGCACAGAAACAGATTGTCCTAGACCAGCACTAGGAATTGTACCAACCCTAACAGAGAGAGAGAGAAAGAAAGCAGCACATGAATCACATTGTATACCTGTAGTCCTTTAACATGAAGATGAAAGAAACAAGCTTGTTGTTTTTTGATTCTTGAAAAGTGAATTTTCCTCACGTGTAGTGACTTTAACCAATATCCATTTTTTCTATCTAAATGCCACTGGGGGGTGAACGGGAGAACTTGTTCGGACGCGTGTTCCACAAACATTTCATTGTCCAATGCAATCTTTCTTTTGATCCGTTGATCCATTTATTCCGGTTACATGACACCATAACAGAAACACATAGGATACTGGACTGGATAATATATCACCTGCGACTCCACATTGACACGACAAGTTGCCTTGATACGACTAGTTGCTTTGAGACGGTCTAAAACTGTTGGCTTCCCGTCCACACACACACCTGGCTCATTACCAGGCACTTACCTAACTGCATTTTTAGGGCAAGGTATCAGCCGATGATCCACGCCAGAAGGACTGCACACATATTTATGCTGTGTTCCCCTCAAAAACGAAAGAAAACAACAAAACCACATTATGGCTCCAACATCACGTAATAATGATACTTATTTTTTCAAAAGAGGATAAAAAAAAAGATTTTATATATGAATTTGTGGAAATAACATTTAAAGGTGCCACATATCCATCGCCTCCACATGGCGACAGCTGAGCCTGCAGCTAACTGTCTTCTTTGATTGCGGGATATATTTTCTTACGGTGGGTTGTTCAAAGAGTGGACGATGTAAATCTCTGCCCCGTTGAGCCTCTCCGCGCAGCAGTCTCCTCTGTTGGTGACGACGACGGAGGTGATGATGTACAAGTCCAGCAGGTCCACTCTCCACCAGGGGTCGGCCATTTGAACAGTGTGGGTGCATGATCCCGCATTAGCATCAGCATCACGGTTTCCATCAATAGCATTGTAAGCAGCTCCAAACACGTCCTTGTAACGCTTTGACTGGGTCGCCTTTCCACGCATGGCCACGTTGTCTGGGAATGAGACGGTTGAAAAACACAAAAGAGATATAAAGGAAGATCGTTTGTGAATTGTTAAGCATAAATCTGTGTCTAACAGCTTATTACTCCATGGCTTAGTGTGATGTAGACAGAGATGGGCAGTATTTCTATCACTTGTATTTGAAATATGTATTTCAATTACTTTTGAGTATTTTGTCATTTGTATTTGATTGGGCCAATTAAAAATTGAACGTAATTTGTAACAAAATACTTTAGAGTGGAGTAATTTTGTATTTAAAATACTCAAAATACTTTCTCCACAAATCAAAAAACAGTTCACGAGTTCAGTCTTCAGATCTTCAAGTTCAACGGATTGTCTGTCAAGTTAAATATTATATCTGAGTGTGACAGATGTCAACTAGCTTGATGTATAATTTATGTCTGGGTCTGGCTACATAGCCTATTGTATATACATGGTGATGGTTATAATATCAAGCTAGCGATCGATGCTAACATGCTAATGACACTAGCATGCTGTCTAGGCTAGTGCATACATAGCCAGTGTTTAGCAAGTTAACTTATCAGTCGAGTAGCTAGCTATAGGAAGAGGGAGATTGGGAGCTTGTATGTCATATGTGATGAATATTTTCGTGTTGATACAAAGCCAAAGTTTATGGGCCGTTAAGTCCCATTAATAAAAATATATATATACATAATCAATCAAGTTGTTGTCTTTTAATAGCTTTGCTTAGTTACACTGACATTCTGTGACTGTTCTTCCTTTTTGTGGGGTTCACCAGAGCTTTGTGTACATTATAGCCCAAACCTGAATGCTCTGCTATACCAAATTGTGAGAAAACGGAAAATCCAGAGAAAACACATACTCTCAGATCATACTCACCATAAATGAAAGGAGGTCTCCAGCATGAGCATGTCTCCAGGAGGAGCAGGAGAACCAAAACGCTGAGTTTCATTATTCTGGTTGAGAGAAGCATTTATAAACCATATTGTTTTTAAATGGCACGTCTTATTATTCATTATTACTTGTGTAATATGTGTCCTATTGGAATTCTGGAGGAGTGATTATAACAATAATCTTGAACGTGTTAGATTTCAACAATAAGATTAGAGAGAACTTCATCCAGAGGGAAACTGCTGTTCAGCAGATGTAGTACAAAGGAGAGTGCATATACATAGTATAAGTATTCAGTTACATTTCACAATTATGGTTAAAACCATTACAACTATTATTTGCCTCCATGTGCTCCAGAGGTACATATCGACATGCTAAAGATACTCAGAAGATGATCTGATGCAACAAAGGAATGAAAAGTGTTACCTGGAGTCCCCAACAGTCGGATGATTCAATGAAAAAGAAAAAAGCTTCCAAACACCTAAAACCTAAACAGTTCCCGTGCTCTTTATATGCGTCTCGGTGAAACCGTATCCAACCAATCATCAAAAATCAGAACATATTCATCTTCAACTCTTATCCAATCACATGCCATCGGTTTACTCCCATGCACTAATAAACTGTTGCGTTATACCCACCACGTATGTAAATGGTTAAAAGATAAACAGAACTTTGCCCAACCAGACAAATATCAGTCAACTTCCCAAAAGTGTCAACCATGAACTCTCACACTTTGGATTTGCTGGAAACATGTCCTTGTGTACAGTTGTGTAACACTCAAAGGGGCTACTCTGCCTAACGTGTACTTTTGATCCTTTAATTACATTTGCTTTTAGTACTTTAGTTCTAATATTTAAGTAACATTTTGAATGCAAGACTTTTACTTGTAACAGAGTGTTTTTCACAGAGTGGTGTTGTTACTATTACTGAAGTAACTTGTATAAGTACTTTTTCTATCATTGCTTACTGGACATCCTTCACAACCTCTGCAGACTATGGCTTGATTAAAATGGATCATTACAGCAGGAGGAATGGTTGAGAATGGGTGAATAATCTGCACTTCATAAACTGGTGAAGTATAATTCAGAGATATAACCAACAACTTCAGTTCAGAGAAGCAAAGCTGTCAGTCCAGTTATTTTGCAACAGCCTGATGCTCCTTACTCAAGACTTCACTGTATGGTACTTCAAAGGTGTCTGTGTGGTTTTTTAGAGGTCTTTTGCAATGTGCTCTTTAACTGCCATGTGAGGAAAAACAGCTGGTGTCAGCCTTTTTTATGTGCTACATTACATTACATTACATTACAGTCATTTAGCAGACGCTTTTATCCAAAGCGACTTACAAGAAGTGTATTCAACATCGGTATTCAAGAGAACTACTAGTCACCAGAAGTCATAAGTGCATCTCCTTTGCTAAACAAGTATCTAAGAGCATAAACCAGGGCAAACGTACAGTGCAGAAACAAACATACAATAAGTGCAACGAGCTAACACGCAATACAATAAGTGCAACAAACTAATACGATTACAATAAGTGCAATAAGCTAATACGAATAAAATAAGTGCTAAGTGGAAGGCTCAGGGTAGTACTTCTTGAAGAGGTGAGTTTTCAGCCTGCGCCGAAAGATGGGCAGCGACTCCGCTGTCCTGACGTCAGTGGGAAGTTCATTCCACCACTGTGGGGCCAGGACAGAAAACAGCCGTGACCGGGTAGATGCTATTGACCTGAACCGTTAATGCTGAAAATGCTTGGCTGCAGATTTATTTATTTTTTTGCACAATGTGCCTATTCCCAAAAATGTATAATTTGTTGCCAGCAGTGCTCGGAAATGTCCTACTCTTACGCAAAGGGGCTTATCTCGCTAACTACAAGGTCTATTTGAATAATTTAAATGGCTTAATAACACAAATAAATGTGAGCTTTGTTAAGATGTGTACATATCATTGTATATGTTACTGGTAAATGCTGGACGAATGTTACACACAGCTCAAATTGAGAATTTTCAGGTTCGTTTTTTTTTTAACCTAAAAAGCACTTTTATTGATTTGAAATGATGCAGAATCTGGCCTAAACTCTCCCAAATCATATCACAACATGTCAGCAGTCCTTTTAAAAAACAAATTGGCTTTGACAAAGTGAAGTATGCCTGAGAAATCAAGGTCAGCTGAGGTCAGCCAACGTCAATTCTGATTTTGGAAGTAGCACAAATAGCTGTTTTATTGGGCTTTTATATACTATATAACAATATATGTCACTCCTTTTATCACTAATAGTATTCAATCTATCTAATACAGCAGTTTGGCATCATTTTGAGAGCTTTGGCTATATAAAAACCTGTAAAATATGGCTCATTTTCGTCTGAATTTGAGTTTTACGTGATGTATTTGAACCTTACTAAAGCCTGTGATTGGCCGATTTGCGCATGTGACATAAGATTTGAACCGGAAGAGTGTGAGGCGTGTATGAGGCGATCTTCGAGTTGTTTGACAGAATTTTAAGCCAATAAAATAATCAAAAACCGTGATCCGCCCCCATGGGTCAAACCCATTGGCCAAAACTGAAATAGGTCAAATGTTAGTTACCCTAAGTTAGATTGATCCCAATGTCTTCAGGAAACAGTTCAGAGCCGCCACAGGATGTTGATAGAACAGTAGGACCCGGGGAAATATGCCTTTGTTTACATCAAAACAGCATAAAGGTAAGAAGTTTATGAAATATTAGCGGTGAAGCTGGTTTGTTGTTCTGGTGCTTGTTTGCTCACAGCTCTGTGGTGGTTTCACGTAGATAAATAGTGAAGATATCTTTGGATTCAGTGTGTTATTGGCGTGTTTTCTGCTATTTCGGTTTTCCGTGTTAGCATTTAGCTATAGCTTATAGTTATAACTCAACAGAATTAGAAATTACAACTTACGCACCAAGTAGTGCCATAAATAAATCCCACAATGGAATCACTGTCATGGTTTACAAAAGAAGTGATTTTTGGTTTTTATTGTGAACTTCTGCATCCCTAATCCAGGGGAGAGCCATACACCTCCACCTCACACAGAGTCAGAAACTCTTCTCTTGGGATGACTACGTTGACGTAACGACCGTCCATCCCATTACACTGGAACTCACCGACACCACCTGATGGGATACTTGTGATCACAGCACACCTGGCAGAAGAAACAGAAGTGACGTTGACAACAAAAAAGGTTGGTCTCTGTCGCTTTAACAAAGAGCACAAAGCCGTAATAAAACCAGACTTTAAAACAGTATAACCAGATAAATTAGATGAAATAAAATATAATATTGTCCAGAAGATATAAAAACAAGTCAGTCTAAAGCCAGATTAAAAAGGGATGCATTTAGCATTTATATGAACAGTGATTTATTCCACAGTTTAGTTGCCATGAGAGCAAATGCACCATTGGTTGCAAATGCAGAAACAGCGAGAGGAGCTTCCTCTGCTGATCTAATGTGCGGCCACGTCTGGGCTTGGTAGGTCAGAGGTGTAGCTTCGAGCGAAGCCGATTATGTTTTGTAAGTGATGGTCTCAAGTTTATTTTGTGATGCCAGTTTTTTTCAGAAAACTTGATTTCTTGGCCACATGGGGGCAGCACAACAAAGTAAAATCGATACTTAGATATTATCACCTTAAAAAACAGATAGTTATCAGTGGATTAATCACTTTCACTATGCAGAGTCATTTCATCCACTGTAATAAGAGGTGCCCTCCGAAACTTGGTTCTAAATGGCCCCCGGTTCTAAAGTGAGTATTGATAAGGTCTGGAGGTTCTGCTCTCGGTACTTTAGAAGTTAACGTCTGAGCAAAATGTCTCAGCAATCCATCCAGTAGCATTTGAGATATTTCAGTCTGTAACAAAGCTGTGGCTAAAAACATTGACAAGAGCGGCCGTAAAGAAAATACAAATGTATCTAAAGATGTAAATGAAATAACAGGGATTATAAATGAACATGTTGTGATCTACCTGGTGTTGTCGTTGCCGAAGTTGTGGAGGGAATCTCCAATGCGGATCTCGGCTCCATTGAGTCGGTCCGAGTCTTCCTCTCGGTTGGTTATCTTAACAGAAAACACTTTGTGGGTTTTGCGCAGATCTAGTCGCCACCAGGGGTTGATGTCGTTCATTGTGTGAGTGCAGGAGCCGTGCTCCCACTTGCTGCTGGGATTCCCATCTATGGCGTTATATGCAGTGCCAAACTCAAACAGTGACGACTGTGAGGCTACTCCTCCGAGTGCCAGGTTCTCTCCTGCAAAACAAACACACTTACAAATATGAAAAGTGTTACCTGGGCTTCTTTGCAGTTATTGCAAAAGAAAATGCACTTCTGGTGCTGTTTTTGTTTTTCTTGCAATGTTCAATTTAATATCTCGAATGACTCATCAAGAAAATTTTAATGAATTTGCCGACATAATATAGGACAACAACAGATGACCCCCATTGTCTCGCCCTGCCCTTCTCAGACAATAGTTGGTGCCCCTGTCCCAGACCCTCCCTCCCCCTCACCATTCCGTGCCTTGGCAAAGAGAGCGAGGTGGGATGTTTTTGCTGTTGTCCTGCTAGCATGTGTAGAGCTCGTCTATGACCGGGAGCGCTTTGTCGAGCATGTTAAGAGAACGGGTAGCAGTGTTGACTGTTGTTTGGCGCAGGCTGCGGCCCACAGTAGCCTGTGTTCTGTTCACTAATAAAGTGCAACAAGCAAGATAACGTCTCGTAGCTTTCCTTATCGAGGGGTCGCTACAATATGATTATTTTAAATGCAAATGTAGCCAATAAGCATACAATGTGAATAACATTAATAACATAAAAAGAGTTTTGATATTGTATGTTTTATCTACTGGCTGACACCACAGTTTATAGATGTGATATCACTGCATACTAATTCATGTAATAGCTCAAATGCTCACCAGTCGGGGCACGGTACCCGTAGACTTCCACTTCGCAGAGTGTGAGGTATTTCTCTGAACCCGGTACAACCACAGTCACGTAACGTCCCTCCACACGTTCAGTGAAAGTCAGAGTAACCGATTCGCCTGGATCAGTTCTAGTAATTTTACCAGCCCTAACAGAGAGAGAGAGAAAGGAAACAGCACATGAAGCACATTTTATACCTGTAGTCCTTTAACATGAAGATGAAAGAAACAAGCTTGTTGTTTTAATCTTGAAAGTTGAATTTTCCTCACGTATTAGCATAATGATACTTCGAAAAAAAACTAACGTATATATACTGTACATATTTGTGGAAATAACATCTGGAGGTGCCACATATCTATCGCCTCCACATGGTGACAGCTGAGTCTGCAGCTTGCAGCTAACTGTCTTCTTTGGTTGCGGGATATATTTTCTTACATTGGGTTTGCGGCACCGTTGTCCACTAAAGAGTTGCCGATGTGAATCTTTGCCCCGTTGAGCCTGTTCTCGCAGCAGTCTCCTCTGTTGGTGATGATGACGGAGGTGATGATGTAGGACTCCAGCAGGTCCACTCTCCACCAGGGGTTGGCCATTCGAACAGTGAAGGTGCATGATCCCGAATTAAAATGAGCATCACGGTTTCCATCAATAGCATTGTAAGCAGCTGCAAACACCTTCTCATTACGGTCTGACTGGGTCGCCTTTCCACGCAAGGCCACGTTCTCTGGGAATGAGACGGTTGAAAAACCCAAAAGAGATATAAAGGAAGATAGTTTGTAAGCATAAATCTGTGTCAAACAGCTTATTACTCCATGGCTTAGTGTGATGTAGACCATGTGTTTCAACATTATATACTCTTGGTCTAAACTTAAGCCATTAGCTCACTGTTATGTAGTCAACTATAGTGCGTTTGTGTATTTGGTTGTTTGCATGTGTTGCCCAATTGATAAATTTGTTTCTCGGTGATTAATTGTTCCAAAGATGTGTTGATTTGTTTGTGTCTCTTTGCATGTGTTTCCTTAAGTCTGATGAGCCACATTCAACTTTCTGCTCATTACAAAATCCTGCAGGAAGTTGTTGCAGACAAGTTTGCAGAAAAAGAGGACGTTGGTCTGCCAATGCAGTTTAATTTGAGGAGGGAAATTCATTTTTATGAAGAACAAAAGTACGATTTCAAAAACAACATAATCACATTACCGTATAAAAAACTCAAATTAAGTAAAAAAAAATTTCTTGCTTCCTTTCACCACAACTCCAAGTATTTTGGAGAGATATCAGAAGTGATATCTTGCTGTAGATTCAAGTCTAAAGCCCAACGTTCTCAAAACTCTCAATAAAATAGTGTCTTTCATTAAATGCTGAATGTATCACACAGTTGTGGTCGATAAAACTTTAAATGCAAGAAAAACAGTTTTGATTCAGATCAATGAAAAGAACGATAGTCTGTGTTGAAGATTTAATTGTATTTCAGTATTGATGACAGACAGTTTTATCATGCAGCAGGTAGTGACAGTAAACCAAAAGTTTGGTAAGAACAAAAGACAACTCAACAGTATTAGAAATTAAAGCTTACGCACCAAGTAGTGCCATAAATAAATCCCACAATGGAGTCATGGTTTACAAAAGAAGTGATTTTTGATATTGGTTTTTATTGTGAACTTCTTCATCCCTAATCCAGGGGAGAGCCATACACCTCCACCTCACACAGAGTCAGAAACTCTTCTCTTGGGATGACTACGTTGACGTAACGACCGTCCATCCCGTTACACTGGAACTCACCGACGCCACCTGATGGGATACTTGTGATCACAGCACACCTGGCAGAAGAAACAGAAGTGACGTTGACAACAAAAAAGGTTGGTCTCTGTCGCTTTAACAAAGAGCACAAAGCAGTAAGAAAACCATACTTTAAAACCGTAAAAACCAGATAAAATAAAATATTGGACATATAGATATAAAAACAAGTCAGTCTAAAGCCAGAGATGCATTTAGCATTTATGTGAACAGTGATTTATTCCACAGTTTAGTTGCCATGAGAGCAAATGCACGGTCACCATTGGTTACAAATGCAGAAACAGCGAGAGGAGCTTCCTCTGCTGATCTAATGTGCGGCCACGTCTGGGCTTGGTAGGTCAGAGGTGTAGCTTCGAGCGAAGCCGATTATGTTTTGTAAGTGATGGTCTGAAGTTTATTTTGTGATGCCAGAGGTGTTTTCTGAAATACTTGTTTTTTTGGCCACATGGGGGCAGCACAACAAAGTAAAATCAATACTTAGATATTATCACCTTAAAAAACAGTTATCAGTGGATTAATCACTTTCATCCATTGTAATAAGAGGTGCCCTCTGAAACTTGGTTCTAAATGGACCCCGGTTCTAAAGTGAGTATTGATAAGGTCTGGAGGTTCTGCTCTCGGTACTTTAGAAGTTGCAGAGTGAGATCTCGTCGTCTTAAACCTCCTCTCTCTGTCTCTTTGTCGTTGTGTTTCATTGTGACACACACACACAGACACAGCGTGAGACACACATCATGGCAGAGAGAACAAAATGATCCAAAGTACGGCTACATTTCACTCCAGTAGATGCTGAGAACTCTTGTTATCACAAATGCAATAAAACCCTCACGAGTAAGGGAGGAAACAGCAGCAGTTTATCACATCTGACCAACAAGTAGAACATCAATCTGCAGAAATGCTCAGTTTTCTACTGTTTGTTGAGCATCCGTCCATCCTCGTCCTCGCCCTCTGCAGGTAACGTTAGTGATGCCATACGGAGTTTGATCATAACAGGATAATAAATTAAAGCTCATCACTTAGCTAATTGTTCAGCTGCGAATGTATTGTAAATATTTCTGAATTTAAGAAACACTATTTGTTTACATGCAAGAATAATCAAAAAGAACCAATAAGAGTATCGATAAGGAACCGACCCGATGAGCATGTGTTGATAAGAGTACGATTATCGATAAAATCGTAATGATACCCGTCCCTAATTGTAATAGAAGTCTACAGCCATGCTGGCAAAGTGTAGCAGCTCTGTGAGGCTACACAGCTAAATGCTAATGTCAGCATTCTAAAATGCTGCGTTTAATAGGTTGTGTTCATGTTAACCATCTTAGTTTAACATGTTAGCATGTTAACGTGCTAATTAGCACTTAACTCAAAAGCACAGCTGATACTGATGGGAATGACACTATAGTATGCAGGTATTAAGGTTTAAGTTTTGACCCGATGATGACATCAGATGAAAAGTTAAGGGATAACCAAATTCAATACAATTCATCTTGAGGGGAAAATGAATGTCTGAGCAAAATGTCTCAGCAATCCATCCAGTAATAGTTGAGATATTTCAGTCTGTAACAAAGAGCAGCTGTAATGAAATTACAAATAAAGATGTAAATGAAGAAACAGGGATTTTAAATGAACATGTTGTAAACTACCTGGTGTTGTCGTTGCCGAAGTTGTCGAGGGAATCTCCAATGCGGATCTCGGCTCCATTGAGTCGGTCCGAGTCTTCCTGTCGGTTGGTTATCTTAACAGAAAACACTTTGTGGGTTTTGCGCAGATCCAGTCGCCACCAGGGGTTGATGTCGTTCTTTGTGTGAGTGCAGGAGCCGTGCTCCCACTTGCTGCTGGGATTCCCATCTATGGCGTTATATGCAGTGCCAAACTCAAACAGTGACGACTGTGATGCTTTTCCTCCGAGTGCCAGGTTCTCTCCTGCAAAAGAAAATGCACATGCAACATGTGTGACTTCTGATGCTGGTCTTGTTTTTCTTGCAATGTTCAATTTAATATCTCCAATGACTCATCAAGAAAATGTGAATAAATCTGCAGACATAATGTAGGACAAAAACAGAATTAACCTCTTGGACCCTCAGCCTTTTTTTTAGGCCTCTTCTCGAAAATTGTAACCCATACAAAAGAGACTACAATTCTGTAACTGCAAGGTCTATTTTAAAAATGTTGACGCTTGAATAACACTAGGAATTGTGAGATTTGATGAGATGAGTAAATGTTGTGTATATGTTACTGGTTAATAGTAGCTGAAGACTGAACACAGCAAACTTCCCAGGTTTGCCTGAAGAAAAAGCACTGTAGTTTATTAAATGAGGCCCTGGCTAGCCTAAAAACATTCACAATTCAGAGCACAAAGGGTGCAGGTGCCTCACAAAAAGATTTGGTGTAAATAAAGTGAAGCAAACCCCAGTTATAGGTACTTTTATATACTATATAACTATATATTTCACTATATTTCTCTTTTTTTATCACTCATATCATATAATCTATCATAACAGAGCTGTTTGGCATCATTTTGACCCATTTTGACCTCTCCTATCTCTCCTCCATGCATTTTCCTCGTCTCTGTCTGTGTGTATGGAGCCCTTGCTCAGCCTATGGTTGGTGCATCTTGTCATGTGACCACTCGTTAGAACCAGGTGGCTATTTGGATTTGGCTATTTTATTTGACACCACAGTTTATAGATGCGATGTCACTGCATACTAATTCATGTAATAGCTCAAATGCTCACCAGTCGGGGCACGGTACCCGTAGACTTCCACTTCGCAGAGTGTGAGGTATTTATCTGAACCCGGTACAACCACAGTCACGTAACGTCCCTCCACACGTTTAGTAAAAGTCAGAGTAACCGATTCGCCTGGATCAGTTCTAGTAATTTTACCAGCCCTAACAGAGAGAGAGAGAAAGAAAACAGCACATGAAGCACATTTTATACCTGTAGTCCTTTAACACGAAGATGAAAGAAACAAGCTTGTTGTTTTAATCTTGAAAGTTGAATTCTCCTCACGTATTAGCATAATGATACTTCGAAAAAAACTAACATATATTTGTGGAAATAACATCTGAAGGTGCCACATATCTATCTATCTATAGCTGAGCCTGCAGCTTGCAGCTAACTGTCTTTTTTTATTTTATATTTTCTTACATTGGGTTTGCGGCACCGTTGCTCTCTAAAGAGTTGCCGATGTGAATCTTTGCCCCGTTGAGCCTGTTCTCGCAGCAGTCTCCTCTGTTGGTGATGATGACGGAGGTGACGATGTAGGACTGCAGCAGGTCCACTCTCCACCAGGGGTTGGTCTCTTGGTCAGTGTGGGTGCATGATCCCGAACTGTAAATATTTTCACGGTTTCCATCAATAGCATTGTAAGCAGCTCCAAACGCGTCCCCCCAACGGTCTGACTGGGTCGCCTTTCCACGCAAGGCCACGTTCTCTGGGAATGGGACGGTTGAAAAACACAAAAGAGATATAAAGGAAGATAGTTTGTGAATTGTTAAGCATAAATCTGTGTCTAACAGCTTATTACTCCATGGCTTAGTGTGATGTAGACCATGTGTTTCAACATTATATTCTCTTGGTGTAAACTTAAGCCATTAGCTCACTGTTATTTAATCAACTATAGCGCGTTTGTGTATTTGGTTGTGTTTGCATGTGTTGCCAAATTGATGAATTTGTTCAAAAGATGTGTTGATTTGTTTGCGTCTCTTTGCATGTGTTTCCTTAAGTCTGATGAGCCACATTCAACTTTCTGCTCATTACAAAATCCTGCAGGAAGTTGTTGCAGACAAGTTTGCAGAAAAGAGGACGTTGGTCTGCCAATGCAGTTTAATTTGAGGAGGGAAATTCATTTTCATGAAGAACAAAAGTACGATTTCAAAAACAACATAATCACATTACCGTATAAAAAACTCAAATTAAGTTAAAAAAAATGTCTTGCTTCCTTTCAGACTAGAAAAACTAGAAAAACTTAAACTCCCAACAGTTAAAAAGTAAATTTTTATAAATATACTAGTTACTTTTCTTGCTAACAAAACAGACATACGTGCACCTCCTGGTGATGATTGACAATAAAGACGTCACACATACTCTCAGATCATACTCACCATAAGTGTAAACTGAGCATGTCTCCAGGAGGAGCAGGAGAACCAAAACGCTGAGTTTCATTATTCTGTTTGAGAAAATCATTTATAAACCATATTGTTTTTAAATGACACGTCTTATTATTCATTATTACTTGTGTAATATGTGTCCTATTGGAATTCTGGAGGAGTGATTATAACAATAATCTTGAACGTGTTAGATTTCAACAATAAGATTAGAGAGAACTTCATCCAGAGGGAAACTGCT
The DNA here is from genome assembly GCF_910591455.1 of Pholis gunnellus. Lineage (NCBI taxonomy): Eukaryota > Metazoa > Chordata > Actinopteri > Perciformes > Pholidae > Pholis > Pholis gunnellus. The sequence continues at coordinate 24,634,582 of NC_136534.1, forward strand.
GTTCAGCAGATGTAGTACAAAGGAGAGTGCATATACATAGTATAAGTATTCAGTTACATTTCACAATTCTGGTTAAAACCATTACAACTATTATTTGCCTCCATGTGCTCCAGAGGTACATATCGACATGCTAAAGATACTCAGAAGATGATCTCATGCAACAAAGGAATGAAAAGTGTTACCTGGAGTCCCCAACAGTCGGATGATTCAATGAAAAAGAAAAAAGCTTCCAAACACCTAAAACCTAAACAGTTCCCGTGCTCTTTATATGCGTCTCGGTGAAACCGTATCCAACCAATCATCACAAATCAGACCATATTCATCTTCAACTCTTATCCAATCACATGCCATCGGTTTACTCCCATGCACATGTATTTCCCTTCCCTAAACTCGTGACTCAATTTCAGAAATGCATCTACAGAAGTGTGCCAAAGATCACACACATCAATTCATTACCGATGATATTGGTTCAAGAGTTTGTATTGTACTTACAATTGTGAGGTACTGTACATGATTTTTCCCATTTTATACTACTTTATACTTCTACTACACTACACCTCAGAGGTAAATATTGCACTTTTGACTCCACTTAATTTGTATGAAAACTAAAGTTACTTTGCAGATTATGATTTCACAATTAAAACGTGATCAATTAATGAAATATGATGTATTATCATAGATTAAACCATCCATCAGTGTAGTAATAAAATAGCCACACCTCAGCCAGCTGTGGTATTAATCTACTGCTTATCTGTAATAATATTCTACTTAATAATAATAATTATATAACATTCTCAAAGGGGCTACTCTGCCTAACGTGTACTTGTGATACTTTAATTACATTTGCTTTTAGTACTTTAGTTCTTATATTTAAGTAACATTTTGAATGCAAGACTTTTACTTGTAACAGAGTGTTTTTCACAGAGTGGTGTTTTTAGAGGTCTTTTGCAATGTGCTCTTTAACTGCCATGTGAGGAAAATAGCTGGTGTCAGCCTTTTTCTCTGTGCTTTTGACCTGAACAATTTGACCCTTAATGCTGAAAATGCTTAGTTGCAGATTTATAATTTCTTTTGCGCAATGTGCTTATTCCCAAAAATGTAAAAAATGTTGCCAGCATCTCTTTAATGTCTCTCTGTTTCAACATCTCAAATGCTCTGCTACTTCTCTGTTTCTCCTTCTGAAAACACACAAACATTATCCAACTCTCTCCAGTTTACTTCCACTTTACTTGCCAAAGTATGATACTTGGTGTGCCTCTTTGATAATACAACGCCGAGCCACTCATAATAATTAAAGGAACAGTGCGTAGCAGAACTGTAATATAATAATATTAAGTGTGTTTTCTTATATACTGTATATATATATATATATATATATATATATATATATATATATACTGCATATAAGAAGTGGATTTAGTCAATTACTTCATTGAAACTAATTACTACATATTAAGAAACTTGGAATTTTAAAAATGGATTTATAAATTGCTTCATATCTTCAGGAGCTTTTCCATCGTGAAAATCTAGTTTTAAGACCCACAGTCTTTCAGCTGATACCGTGCTTTTCAAAAGCGAAGTGTTTGTGTTCATGGTAATGTCAGTCAGTGCAACAGTGTGGCTCATTGATGTGTTTTCAATAGTTTTTGGACGATGGAGCTCTATTGTACAGAGGAATAAGATATATCGGTTACAAAGACAATACTTATTAGGATCAATTCATCATTCATTTTTTGTCTTTTCATTGGATTTCTGGACAACTATTATGGACCTATTCTCCCCTCCTTTGTCTTCATGTGGTTTCACATTTCATTGGTTGCTTGCCTTTACAGCATCAGTATTACATCCCTGATAATGCAAAGTACAAACGTTATCTAATCAAACCAGGAAGTTGAGTCTCATATCATCCACCTTGCGGTGAATTACAAACATGAATGTGCTCTAATTTTACTGTTTTATCTGTGTTTATCTGAAGAGGAAGTAGAACCAGATTTATTCGGAAATTTACAGTAAACAGCAATTACGCGTGACACACTTTCTTAAACAAAAGGTTGCCTATAAAAGGAAGACGCATGAATAAAGTGCATGTTTGGATTGTTGCAATCAACATTTAACTAATTTTTTAATGTAGCCTGTAACCAGATTTTGTCAAAATGTCGTTTTAAGTACCCCATCCTTTCAGTTGATGATGTGCTTTTCTAACTAAACTACAGTGTTTGTGTTCATGATAATGAAGGAACTTGTTAATCAGTGCAACAATGTGGCTTTTTAATAATTTTTGGAAGACTAAGGCACAGAGAAATAAAGTATATTAAGCTTTGATGACAAAGACAATACTTAATAGTAGGATTGTATGATTTTGGTCTTTTCATTGGATTTTCTGACTATTTGAGCAGCACAATCCGAGTGCCATATATTCCCTTTATATTCGAGAGAAGGCAAACATCAAACTGTGACATGAGAACAGTTAGTGCCCCAAACTGTACAAGTGTACCAAGGTCCATGCTTTAAAGAAAAAGCGAAGATCAATTTCACATATCGCCTGGACTAAAAAGGAGATTTGACATTTCCCCCGCCTTATTCTTTAAAACCCTTTAACCTCTTGGTGCTGGAATAGTATTTACTGTAATGCGGGTTTTTAGCTCAAGTTTATTTAAATCACACTTTAATATCGTTAAAAGCTCCGGATCTCTGATCTGCCTGATAGCCGAAATGAGCCTTACAAGGACAAGAACAAAGTCGTCTGTGGTAAATCATCAATGAACAACAGCATGGGCCATGATAAGAGGTGCACATAAATATCCCTGTGTGGTCCACATCAAGTCATATTCACCAACAAAACATAAACAGCGGCTCCTCGTCTTCTTCTGAGTCAATTTTGCAAGTCAAGGTATGTTAAAGTTGAATTACGATGCTTTTAAAAACAAAGTTATTCTTCTTATAACAGTTCATTCATTTGTGTGCACTTTGTATATCGAACATCTGGAACAAAGATTGTTGTAAATTTCAAACAGTATTAAAGAATATGTTTATTCCTTCAGTTTAATTCTGTTATTGACTCTCTTGCATGTCTCAACCAGAACAATGAAACACAGTTCAGTTCTGCCTTTGCTGCTCCTCCTGGGGACGTGCTCAGCTTACACCTATCGTAAGTATGATCAGGCTATATTTGTGATATCTCTGTTATAAACATTGAAGTCTCTCTTCACTCAAAAATGTGTTTTGCTGATTATTATATTCTTTCTATTTGTATGAAGGCAAATCACTGTCAAAATCCGAGAGCACAAATGAGATCCATGCGCGCTCGTATTTTACTTTGACGAGCGCTTTTATATCACTCCGCGAGCAAAAATCCGTCTCGCGCGAGCAAAATTCACTCTCACGTGAGCAAAATTCACTCTCACGTGAGCAAACACTGTTCGCTCGCGAAACTTTATTCTGCTCGCTCTCGAGTCTTTTTCCTATGGAAGCCCATTCCCTCCAGCAAATAAAGATAAAGAATCTACCCAAAAGAAAATAAAAAAATAAAATATCCACCCAAAAAATAAATAATATATATATCCACCCAGAAAGAAAAAAAAAAGATAATGGGTTTTTTTTTTGTTTTTTTTTGTAGCTGGAAAAAAGTAAAAAAAAAGATTATGATGTTTTTCCATGAAAACGACATGCAATTCTACATATTAATACTTATGATATATAACATCTAACAGTTACAAAAGTCACCAGTAATAGTTACGTTGTGTAGAATTGCATGTCGTATTTTTTCCGGCAAAAAAAACAAAAACAAAAACATTTTTTTTTGTTTTTTACTTTTTTCCGGAACAAATACGACATGCAAAAAAAAAAAATTAATCTTTTTTGTTTGTTTTCGGGGTGGATATATATATAATTTTTTTTGGGTGGATTTTATTTTATTTTATTTTTTTCGGGTGGATTTTTTTATTTTATTTTGCTGGCAGGAATGGGCTTCCATATTTTTCTGCTCGCTCGCGAGTAGATTTTCTTTTTGACAGTAAGTGGGCGGACCCAGTCTCCATTGTATCTCTACATCTGATTGGTTACAATGCTCGTCTTTGGATAAACCGGATATCACTGACACAGACGTCAGGGGGAGATTTTCAGATTGCGCTACGGGTCAGGGTCAAATAATGTACATTTTACTGCACGGGTACTTTTACTTTCTGCACTTAAAGTACATTTTGCTGATAATAACATACTTGAGTAAGGTTTTGAATGCATGTATTTTGCTCATAATGGATTATTGTTTCATCAGTATGGTATTAGTACGTTTACTGCAGTGAGGATCTGAATACTTTTTCATCCACTAATTACTTGTCAGTGATTTAACAGTTAATATACAAACAGTGGTCCCTAATCTTGGCTCCAGATCTTTGAGCAGGTCCAAATTGTTGCTCATATTATATACAACTACATTATATCTCTTCTGTAAACACAACAGTATGATTAAATATGATCGCATCATGTTTTAATTAATTAAGATCAAAGAGTGTCTTTGAGCGGTTTGTCACAGTTTGACTATCAAACACACATTGTCTGTAATAGAATGATGGAGTGAATTAAAAGCAAATGTAGTGGCAATGTAGTGGAGTAGTGTTTAGTGGCGGATTGATAACCACCTCTAACAGACCTGGCGTCTGTGTCAGTGATATCCGGTTTATCCAAAGAGGAGCATTGTGGCCAATTAGATGTAGAGATACAAGGGAGACTGGGTCCGCCCACTTACTGTCAAAAAGAAAAACGACTCGCGAGCGAGCAGAAAAAAGACTTGAGAGCGAGCAGAATAAAGTTTCGCGAGCGAACAGGTTTAAGCTTCTCAAGCGACTTTTACTCACGCGAGAGTGAATTTTGCTCGCGGAGTGATATAAAAGCGCTCGTCAAAGTAAAATACGTGCGCGGCTGTTTGATTTTCGCACGCCCATGGGTCTCATTTGCGCTCTCGGATTTTGACAGTGATTTGCCTTCATATTTTTGCTTCTTTTGTACGACATTCAGTCTGTACTAGATGTAATGTACGTAGATAAGTTTAATGTGTGTGTCCGCCACCAAGCAACAATTTGCTAACAAGTTTGCCAGATCAATTTAAACGGTGGTGATATGTTATATGTTGTGTTCACAACTGGTTTCTGCTGCTCTCAAGTGGCCAAAAAAAAGGTTATTGCAGGTTTGATCAGTTTCATATATATATATATACATATAATGTTGAAACACATGGTCTATATCACACTAAACCATGGAGTAATAAGCTGTTAGACACAGATTTATGCTTAACAATTCACAAACGATCTTCCTTTATATCTCTTTTGTGTTTTTCAACCGTCTCATTCCCAGAGAACGTGGCCTTGCGTGGAAAGGCGACCCAGTCAGACCGTTGGGGGGACGCGCTTGGAGCTGCTTACAATGCTATTGATGGAAACCGTGAAAATTCTTACGGTTCGGGATCATGCACCCACACTGACCAACAGACCAACCCCTGGTGGAGAGTGGACCTGCTGGAGTCCTACATCGTCACCTCCATCATCGTCACCAACAGAGGAGACTGCTGCGAGACAAGGCTCAACGGGGCAAAGATTCACATCGGCAACTCTTTAGAGAGCAACGGTGCCGCAAACCCAGTGTGAGTGAACGTATTGAAGTTTCAAGTAAAGTTTGAATTTATTGTCATTCCTGTCCTTACAGGTCATGCAAAAACAGCAGGAATTCAATTCAATTCATTTTGTATGGCCCAAAATCAAAAATCACACATTTGCCTCAGAGGGCTTTACAATCTGTACAACATACGACATCCTCTGTCCCAGGACCCTCACATCGGTACAGGTCCCCAAAGAAATCCTTCAACAGGTAGAAAAAAAGGAAGAAACCTTAGGGAGAGCAACAGAGGAGGGATCCCTCTCCCAAGATGGACAGAAGTGCAATAGAGGTCATGTGTACAGAATGAACAACATAATAGATTTACAATACAATCAATGCGTATGACATAAATCATTCATATAATCAGAGTTGTAAGCAGAATAATGATGGAAAAATGATGACTACTAATAACAGCAGCAGTGGATATAACACAGTATTAATGATAATAACAGCATTGATGGTATCAGTCATAGCAATAGAAATGTGACTAATAATAATGATAATAGTAGCAGTTGGCATCAGCAGGGCCATGGCAGGAGGAACAACTACGATCCAGGTGTAACCACGATCTGTGGAAACCTGCAGGGTGAGAAAGCACAAAGACTCCGCTGACTATAAACCTGAGCCAGCCCTAATTATAAACCTGAGCCAGCCCTAACTATAAACCTGTGCCAGCCCTAATTATAAACCTGAGCCAGCCCTAACTATAAACCTGAGCCAGCCCTAACTATAAACCTGAGCCAGCCCTAACTATAAACCTGTGCCAGCCCTAACTATAAACATGAGCCAGCCCTAACTATAAACCTGAGCCAGCCCTAATTATAAACCTGAGCCAGCCCTAACTATAAACCTGTGCCAGCCCTAATTATAAACCTGAGCCAGCCCTAACTATAAACCTGAGCCAGCCCTAACTATAAACCTGAGCCAGCCCTAACTATAAACCTGTGCCAGCCCTAACTATAAACATGAGCCAGCCCTAACTATAAACCTGTGCCAGCCCTAACTATAAACCTGAGCCAGCCCTAACTATAAATCTGAGCCAGCCCTAACTATAAACCTGTGCCAGCCCTAACTATAAACCTGAGCCAGCCCTAACTATAAACCTGAGCCAGCCCTAACGATAAGCGTTATCAAAGAGGAAAGTCTTAAGCCTGCTCTTGAATGTAATGAGTGTGTCGGCCCCCTGGACTGAAATTGGAAACTGGTTCCACAAAAACATGAACTTGATAACTGAAGGTTCTGACTCCCATCCTACTTTTTGAGAACATATGAACCACAACAGTAACCCTGCATTCAGGGAGCGCAGCTCTCTAGTGGGGTAATATGATACTATAAGCTCCTTAAGATATGATAGAATTAAATATGACGAATGAAACATAGTATCTTAAAAATGAAGACAAAGCAATAAAAAACAGCATAGAACAATAGGAGCAGCAACTATCAACCACGCCATCACCCTGCTTTCTACGGACTTGATAGTCCTCTATGCTGAAGGAATAAATACAGGGTTTCGCCAAGGAAATTGTTTAGCAGACGTAAGCCAACCAGATCCTGCAACAGCTCATCTTATGATCTATTATCTAGTCGATCACTAAATGATAGCAACACTCATAGGATATGTGGCATGTGCTGTGTGAAATACTGTCTCTACTCTTTCTCCAGCAGGTTAAGTGTTGGTATTATTTCTTACTTTATATTGCTGTATACCTGTCAAGCACCCCACCTATAAAACGTATGAATGCTTCCTCTCTCTCTTTTAGGGTTGGTGTGATTCCTCATATCCCATTAGGCAGGTCTTTGAAAATCACTTTTACCAGACTTGTGGCGGGACGTTATGTGACTGTGGTGCTACCTGGTTCAAACAGAGTCCTCACACTCTGTGAAGTGGAAGTCTACGGGTACCGTGCCCCAACTGGTGAGAACTGAACATGAGGCTGAAGCCACACAAGATGTGATTTTCTAAGCGATGCCGCCTCATTTATTTATCTCTACCTATCTAAAACATAGCAAGAATCACCAGGCAGCTGGTTTATTTTTAAAATGAATTAACATCTTTAAAACTGTTAAAACGTAAGCAGATACATTTTCTGAACAGTTAAGATTTGAAAATGGCAACAATGTGCAAATAGTTGTGAACATCAGTTTCAAACCATTTACAGATTGGGGCAACTTTGTTCTGCAGAAAGCATCACGTTAAACTGTCCATCAGGGCTGATGTTTTTAAATGTGTCCTTTTATGCAGGAGAGAACCTGGCACTCCAAGGAAAAGCCACACAGTCGTCACTGCATTCCACAGGCGTTGCAAATAACGCTATAGATGGGAATCGTGCATACTACTGGAACCAGGCTTCTTGTACTCACACAAAGGCCGACCTTAACCCCTGGTGGCGACTGGACCTGGGCAAAACTCATAAAGTGTTTTCTGTCAACATAACCAACGTTATAGATTCTTTGCCACAACGACTTAATGGAGCTGAGATCCTAATTGGAGATTCGCTTGAAAACAATGGCAACAACAATCCCAGGTATAGTTTACAATCCTAAATATGACTAAAAATGTGGGATTAATGCATATTTGACATAGCAGTGACTTATTTTTATCAAATTAATTAATTTGAGTATGAAAATGATCATTCGGTGAGTTAAAGTTATTTCTTCTGCCACTAGGTGTGCTGTGATCTCAAGCATCCCTGGAGGTTTCACAAAAGACTTCCAGTGTAACGGGATGGACGGTCGCTACATTAACATCGTCATTCCTGGAAGAAACGAGTACCTGACCTTGTGTGAGGTGGAGGTGTACGGCTCCAGACTGGATTAGGTCTGAGGAGGCTCATAATGTATAACAATGACATTTTACATTGGTGATGTTTATCTGAGTCTCATGGTACAATCATAGCTTAAAGGGACAGTTCACCACAGAGTTTTGGACGTATGGGCCGTAGAGATGTCTGCCTTTCACTTGAATATAACGGAACTAGATGGCACTCGGCTTGTGGTGCTCAAAGCGCCAAAAATATATATTTAAAAAACTAGACAGCGATGTCTCTTTCTAGAAATCATGATCGGTTAGTCAAGATAATCCTCAGACCTTGTTGTTAGCAGTTTAGTTTAGGAACAATTTTCTTTCTACCAAACTACACCCGCCAACCGTATCCGGAAACAGACAGTGCTGTTGAGTTTTTCAGATGTACTTTTTGGGACTTGAGCACCACAAGCCGGGTGCCATCTAGTTCTAGTATATTAGAGAGAAGGCAGACATCTCTAACCATGCTAATTCAGCTAATACATTAATGGTCAATCAGTTTTCATATTCGTTCATGTCAATCATCATCGGTGTGTACAGAAATCAAACGCATTTTCAACGCTTCTCTAGTTTTATTATCGCATATTATAATGGACCTTATCGCTCCTTCTCTTGTGGTTTCACACTTCAATGTTACATTCCTGAGAATGCAACGCGCACACGTTATATCACACCAGAAAGTTGTGTTATATGTGATCCACCTGTCAGCGTATCAGCAAAATAAATATATTCTCTAATTTTACACATTTTTCAAAACAAATCGGAGCCTATAAAAGGAGGACACATAACAAAAGTGCATGTACCGATTCAACTAATGTCATAATGTAACCTGAAAATATCTGTACAACATATTGCTCTTCTTATTTACTTCACACATTGCAAGAATAAAAGCACGTTAACATGTACTGGACTGTATGTGTCTGTGTGAGAGTCAAGAGGGCGCCATCCTGTGGCGACACTATCCTGCTCTCTTAGTTTTTCCGTGCTGGGTGCTTGTTCAGCTGTGACAGATTTAAATTTTGCACATAAGAGAGAGAACGAGTCTCTTGTATGTCAGCTGATATCAGACTCTTCCTGGCTGCAGAGAGTTTGTCCGTCCATCCAAGTCTGGGAGGGAGAGCAGGTTTACACCGTCTCTTCTTCTCTGAAGTGGATCATAAAAATAAAGATCACCAGACTCGTTTCTTCATGAGGCAAATCAGTCCAGTCTGTGACACTCAGGCCCAAAGGTTAGGTTGCTATTAAAGATGTAAATCTTAATTAAATTATCGTTGGATTCTCTTTTTTTTTAAAGACTCAGTAATTTCCTCAAACGAAGGGCAAAGCTGGATTACCAACTGTGCAAAGCAGGGCACTTGATTCCCAAATGTCCCAAAACCCACGGTTCATTGTGTGAAAATAGTTTTGAGGTCATTTCAATAACTGTAACTTTGTTTGGGAGTTTGGGAATATACACTATTTGTACTAATTGACACAAGACAGGCCTCTAAGTGAGTGAGTCCTGCTTCATCATCTGGTTCCTAAAGTTCAAACTTAGCCTTCTTATGTTGTGTGCTTTCTAAGTGGAGTTTTACATATCACCAAATCAACACGTTGCTCCACACACACTACTTCTAATGTACTCTTGAAAATGTAAAAAATACACCTCCCAGCACATCTGAAGCTCAATCGGAGATCATACAAAAGGTTCAATGTGGAATGAATACAGGTACAATGAAAAGAAAAAAGAAACTAAGGCAGGCTGTTTTTTTTATGCTTTCATTTATTTCATCAAAGGTGACGTAATATTCATCTGCTGGAAATTTAAATCTTCACTTCAGTCAAATTAATCTGCGACAGTTTTAAAAAACAAATCATGATCCAAACAAATACAAAAGTATACAAAGTTCATACAAAATCATATGTAGGCCTACATATACAACATTATTGTCACTGTAGGTTAAATGCAATACAAATATGCATATTTGTATTATTGTTATTATACAGGTAAGGTCGGTGTGTTTTTTTCCTGTGAACCAGAGTGTGCTTTATCTGTGTTTCTGAGTATAGCCATGACTCGGTGTGTGACGCAACAGTCATGGCTGTTGTGTTCCTGAGGACCTAAAGAAGTGCAGTGTCGAGTGTTGTTTTTTATGAGCTTTTCTCGAGAAATCTGAGACAGTAAAGGCCAATCCTTCGGCCCGTTCCGAACAGGCATCTTTTGCATGGTTACTGCACTTGTAAGAAGAAGAGGAAATACAGGCAGAGGACAGAGTCTCTGCAGATACAGACTCCGCCACACACTCCTATGGGTCATAAGTGATGATTGAGAGGGATCACTTTGATTATTGATTACTTATGAGTATTTATTCGTGCATAGTATAGCTTTAATATTATATGTAACACCTTTATTTTTCCCACTATGAAACGCCAAAATGTCTGCCGATCATTGAAACATCGTTTTCGATCAAATCTTTTTTCCCGCTCAGTTGTTAGAACAGAATTTTAAGTTTGATAGTATGGATGTTTCTCTACACTTTGGGAGTGGTAGTTGGAACTGAGGTGTTGATTCATCATGTACCTAATCGAGTCTGGAGCCGTACACCTCCACCTCACACAGGACCAGGTACTCGCTTCTTCCAGGAATGACGATGTTGACGTACCGACCGTTCATCCCGTTACACTGGAAGTTTTCAGTGAAACCTGGAGAGATTCTTGAGATCACAGCACACCTAGCAGAGGAAGAAAATCATCCTTTGTTAACTCATTGAGTGATCGGCTGAATTTATACTCTCAGAAGGATGTCTCAGTTTAATGTTTTAGCTTTAAAAGTACTACTTATAAAAGATCAATTTTAGTTACTGCTACGTGTGACGCTCCTCCCACTGTCCTAGCCAACCTCAGCAGGCAGTTGGCTGACATGGGAGGATCATCAGCTTTATCTAATTCAGCTGGGCCTTCCAGGATATAAAAGCTGGTCCATGTGCACACTATGTCTCTAACCTTCCTACATCTGGCATCCACAATGCTTTATTGTCTTGGTTTTTGCAGATTCAACACCTCCACTGGACACATGCCACATATTCATGCATTGCTTGCAATGTTGACCTAGCTGATTTCCATATCTCATTGTTTATTTGAGTTAACCTCAGTTTAATAAATGATGTTTGTTTTAATAAGGATAACCTTGCATGGACTCTGTCTTTGTCATATTCCCTGGGCCAGTTTGCCACAACGTCAACAGTCCATTCATGAGATTTACTTAAACATAATTTAACTAAAGTTGGCACAAAATAAACAATGGAATGGGTATCAGCAATGAAAGCAATGCATGGATGTGCTGTGGAGGTGTATTGTGCATGAATGTGTTGTTTCAAACAAACCCAATTACAAATATACATCAATCGCAAACTTTTAATTATATTTTAGTTGATGGACATTAAACTACCTGGGATTGCTGTTGCCATTGTTTTCAGAAGAATCTCCAATTCGGATCTCAGCTCCGATAAGTTGCAGGGTAGGAGATATGTAGTTGGTTATGTTGACAGAAAACACTTTATGGGTTTTGCCCAGGTCCAGTCGCCACCAGGGGTTTAAGTCTTTGTTTGTGTGAGTACAAGAAGCCTGGCTCCATTGGGTGGCACGATTTCCATCAATGGCGTTATTTGCAATGCCTATAGAATGCAGTGACGACTGTGTGGCTTTTCCTTGGAGTGCCAGGTTCTCTCCTGCAAACAAAACACATTTGTAAACACAAGATAAAGATCTAGCTTAAGTTCAGTCTGGAAGAATATACTTTTGCATGCTTAGGCCTGAAGTATATTTCGCATGCGTCTGCCGTTCACTCCTCTCACGCATGCTCACTCATAATTCCCTTGATGTCATTGTTTGGGGTTGTCAATCATGGTGTCAGCTGTTCTCATCACCTGGTCTCTTCTTTCCAAAAGCACAGAGACACACCTGCATTGTTGTCCTCTATCAACTTGTCGCTGTCTCTTTTCAAATATGATTGTCTCTCTGCGTTTTGTACGTTCATGTTGCTGCAACACACGCCCCTCCACCTCCCCATCACCATCCAGTCTTTGCAGATCAATCAGATTCATCAGATTCATCATTTCAACAGCCACCACCGCCAGTTTCTGGACCCCATGGGGGTGGGTTATATTGCTGCTGCACAGGGCAGATTACAAATCTCCCTGTAGAGTCTAAGCACCATAGACTCTGTCAAGACTTTATCATTACACATCATCTGTTTGTATGAAATATTTGTCTTTTCATCATATTACTTTTCTCTCCTGATTGGAATTAAATAACAACTATTTAATCAGCGGTGCAAAACTTGAAGGCATTTAGCAGAAGTAAATGTGTACATTGTGTTGTATGTATGAAACATTTGCAAACTATCCAGAATCCCAGTACCCTTTGAGAAACTGTGTCTTCTTTCGATTTAGCAATTTATATCGGCAATAAATGTTTTTTAAGATGTTGATTCTTTCTCAAAGGGAGTCTCTCTATGTTAGAGTTAACATTTAGCTTCAATAGATACAACTTTGCAAAGTAGAGATCTTTTAGTCACAGGACGTGCATGCATTTTGCTCATTTCTTCATTCAAATAATTGCAGTTCAAGGTGTGACCTCGGCTGTATAGAAAATGAGGCGGTGGCATCATTTAGAAAATCACATCTTGTGCGGCTTCAGCCTCATGTTCAGTTCTCACCAGTTGGGGCACGGTACCCGTAGACTTCCACTTCACAGAGTGTGAGGACTCTTTTTGAACCATTTAGCACCACAGTCACATAACGTCCCGCCACAAGTCTGGTAAAAGTGATTTTCAAAGACCTGCCTGCTGGGATATGAGGAATCACACCAACCCTAAAAGAGAGAGAGGAAGCATTCATACGTTTTATAGGTGGGGTGCTTGACAGGTATATAGCAATATAAAGTAAGAAATACACTTAACCTGCTGGAGAAAGAGTAGAGACAGTATTTCACACAGCACATGCCACATGTTCAATGAGTGTTGCTATCATTTAGTGATCGACTAGATAATAGATCATAAGATGAGCTGTTGCAGGATTTGGGTGGCTTACGTCTGCTAAACAATTTCCTTGTATTGTAAAAGAAACAATTGTATTTAAGAAGTCATTACGTTCACTTACACAGGGTTTGCGGCACCGTTGTCCACTAAAGAGTTGCCGACGTGAATCTCCGCCCCGTTGATCCAGTCCTCGCAGCAGTCTCCTCTGTTGGTGACGATGATGGAGGTGACGATGTAGGACTCCAGCAGGTTCACTCTCCACCAGGGGTTGGTCTGTTCAACAGTGCGGCTGCAGGATCCAGCCACGTAGTTAGAATCACGATTTCCATCAATAGCATTGTAAGCAGCTCCAAATGTGTCCACATGACGGTCCGACTGGGTCGCTTTTCCACGCAAGGCCACGTTCTCTGTGAGTGAGACGGATGAAATACACATAGATATGTTTGATGGAAAAATGTTAAATATAAATGCACTAACCTTTTTAAAAAAGAAATACATTCAACCCTTCTGAAGTAAAGATTTAGAGCACTGTGCCTCTTCTTCAATTTATTTCTAAAACACCTGGTTATACGTCAGGAACACACTTACAGGGTAACCTTGAAAAAATCTGTGTCTGAACCTTGTTGCGTCACCACTCAGGGTTTGGTTCATGTGAGACTTTAATATAAAACAAATATAGCCAGATCTTACTTACGATAGGTGTAAGCCGAACACGTCCCCAGGAGAAGCAGCAAAGGCAGAACTGAACTGTGTTTCATTGTTCTGGTTGAGACAAACAAAACAGTCAATGAATTACACTGAAGGAATAAATATTGTCATCATTCAAGACCTACAACAGTCGTTGTTCCAGAAATTAGATATCCAAAGTGCATAAAAATGAAATAACTATTATAAGATAAATAACTGGTGGCAATGTGTAGCCTTAACTGTCAATGCACACTAGATAAAAATGAAATGATCCTCCAGACTTTGTATTTAAAAGCTTTACTCAACTACAACCACATACCTTGACTTGCAAAATAAACTCAGATGAAGACGAGGAGCCGCTGTTTGTGTATTGTTGGTGAATATGACTGGATGTGGACCACACAGGGATATTTATGTGCACCTCTTATCATGGCACATACTGTTGGTCATTGATGATTTACCACAGACGACTTTGTCCTTGTAGATAAGGCAAATGTGATTCCTTTGTTTCTGTCTGTTGCTACTTTTTTAATTAATAGATTCAAAATAAAATACGTTAAGTCACATCAACAAGTGAAAACAAACAAAAGAAATAACACTTTATAGGTTTTCATTAAGGAAATGTAAATATTAAATCAGCTAGAGCTCAGCTAAATACTGATGCAGAATGCAAACAATAGGAGAAAATCTGCACACTAGCGTCATGTTTAGATGACATTTTCTGTCCAAACTTTTGAGTTTTATTCTCATGTATGTCAGAGGGAAAGTGCAGCTCAATATCAATGATTTTTAAGGTTGTGAGTACAATTTTGTCCATCTGCTTTTTCTCTTTTGCTGTGGTGCCCAGGCTGAATTCGACCAGAATAGAAAAGGTAGGCATGGATTCCACCAAAGCCTTATCTGAAGCATCCCTTCTCTCAATAACCTATATTTCTCTGTTTGCCTCGTGAAAAAAGTCTTGAGTGATCCTTTTTCTGATGATAGAGATGGCGTCGTCTGTTTCAGAGAAGAGGAGATGGTGTAAACCTGCTCCACCTCCTGGCCTTGGATGGACTGAGGCATAAACTCTCAGCAGCCAGGAAGAATCTGATATTCGCTGATAAACAAGAAAGGCGTGCTAAAGTTCAATCCTTTTTATGTGTTTGGCTTTATAAACTACCTTTGGTTTAAAATAAATATGCCACGTGTTCTTGCTGATTACTGTCAATTCCCGAATAAAGATGATTGTGTTTCCTGGTCAGATAAACACAGAGATAAAACAGTAAAATTAGAGATATTCATGTTGTTGATAAGCTCCTAGGTGGATCATATATGGCACAGCTTCCTGGTCTGATTAGACAACGCGTGTACTTTGCATTCTTAGGAATAATTATTGATGCTGAAAAAGAAAACAAGCAATGGAGTGTGAAACCACAAGAGGACAAAGGAGGAGAGAATAAGTCTACAATAATATAACAAAACAAGAGAATAATTGTGTGTGATCAGTGTGATATTAGTGATAGACCATGGAACGTGTGCCCTTGTATGTGTTGAAATAGGAAGAAAAAAAATGTAGAACTTTTTTTTAAAGTATTTTTATTGAACAAGATTCATTAGCAAATTAATTAAGGTGGAGAATAAATGGGAAGATCTGTTAACAATCAACGTCTATACAATTAGAAATAAATAGTAAATGATAAACTATGTTAACCGCATTGGTGGAAAGTAACTAAATACATTTTCTCAAGAGCTGCAGGACAATGTTGGGGAACTTGTACTTTACTTGAGTATTTCTATCTTATTCTACTATACACTTCTATTTCATTAGATTTCAGAGGGAAATCAGTTATATAAATTCATCTAGATATGGAAGCCCATTCCTGCAGCAAAAAAATAAAAAAGGTTAACTAAAAAATAAAAAGAAATAAAAAGAAATCCACCCCAAAAACAAACAAAAAACACCGCCCAAAAAAGAAAATAACTGTTTTTTTTTAAATTATTTTCAAACTTTTTTTTTGCCAGCAAAAAAATAAATAAAAATGCACCAACACTTTTGGTGCATCCAACCATAACACTGACCAGACGTTTCCAGTTGCTATAGAAAGTCGAACTTATGAGATACACAACAGTCATAGAAGCAGCTCTTCATCCTACATTTGACATGGATTGTGAGTACATTGAAGACTTCTTTAAAGGTGGCTTTACAACAGATGAAATACTTCAATTGCTTGATGTTTCACATGGATTGCACTGAGCAAACGCACCCTTGAATATAATTTTAAGCAAGAAGCAGCTCTGGAGTATAAAGAATAAAACCAATGTGGCTGAGGTGGCGACCTTCAATAAACAGCAACTGGAAACATCTGGGTTTTTTTAGGGGTTTTTTTGCTGGCAGAAAAAAAGTAAAAAGAAAAAAAAATAATAATAATTTTTTTTCTTTTTCTTTTTCTTCGCCAGCTCCAAAACAAATTGAAATCTTTTTTTTTTGTGGATTTTTATTTATTTTTTCTTTCTTTCGTTAACTTTTTTTGCTGGCGGGAATGGGTTTCCATATCTATATTATATTATATTATTTGTAGTTATATTTTATATATATATATTTTTTTGCATCACTCTTTTTATCACTCTCGTAAAGGACAACGTTTACATTTGCCTACATCTCCCACAAGCCCTCTAATATTGAGACTCGCGAGACTCAAACATCAACACGTTTGCGGCTGCGCAATATCATTCGAAAACTTGCATGGTGAGCGGACGCCGTGGAGGAGAAAGAGACAACGCAGCGGACACAAAAAAATACACACAACAATGGCGACGGCGGCGGGTACAACAGCAGGCGGAACGGGCTCAGGCGGACCGGCCACCGGCCCGGTCGGTGGCGGCGGGACCGCAGTGGGACGAAAGAAGGACGGCGGTCCGTCAACGAAATTCTGGGAAAGTTCAGAGACCATATCCCAGTTGGAGACGGTGCGGCAGTGGATCGGAAAGCACTACAAGAAGGTGAGCTAGCAGCTAGCTAGCTATCTAGCTGGATCTCCATTGATTCTCTATGACGGCCCGCGTCCCTGCTGGCACAATGGGGGCGCTAGCTATCCTAGCTAGCTTCAGCCACAACAAAACTAACGTTCTAGTTTAGGCCGCTTGTATAAACGTGTGTTTGTTAATTAAAGGTGATGTCCAGTTAGCACATCTTCGTGTTAGCATACCTCATATTACACAGACTCTTAACTTTACTGTAGTGAAGCTGTTTTATCGATTGGTTAGCTCCCGGCTAGCTAGCCAGCTAACTGCCGCGTCAGTGCCGTTAATAATAATAACACACTACGGGGCGAAAATGTTGACAAACAAAGAGGCAGATGGGTCGTTACAGCTACTGACGTTGTTCAGCTTATATTTGCAGCTTCTCTTAATAGATAACATTTCAGCGAAACTCCTTTTTATTATGAGCATTGGCTTTAAACAGGCCCGAGAAGCTAATCAAATGGCAGTCACGAGACACCAGGCAATCAATCAAATGTAAGCAAAAATATATACGAGTTTGCCCTTTTTAATCATGCTCAATTACACTGTTGTCCGTTTTGTCAACACCGCAGCATACCAGACTGTGCAGCCACCACTAAGTTAGCCAAACAAAGAGTGGTCCTCCTGTCTCTTCCTGCTCTCTCTCTCAAACCCACTGACACACGTTTAGCTGTTTATGTTGAAGCAATAATACATTTAATTGGGATGAATCTAGATGAGAGACTTAGTTACGTGTCCTACACAGAGAAACACCTGAAACTAAAACATGTAAACATGCTTCTGCATAAATGCTAACCCAGATGCTTGGTTTGAGTTTGTTTATATGATATCACTGCATCTAAAACAGCTAAGATGGATGTTTTTTTTCTTAAGGCTGGAAGTGGGTCTCCTTGACATTGTCCTTGTTATAAATAGACCGGGACATATGTGAGCTTTTCCCCCTGTTTAGTTTGGCTTGTCCTATTTTCTCATAGCGAGAGCTTTTTATAGCTAGATCCCTTTGCAGCATTGTAGCTCTATGCTAAGCGTGGAAATGTATCTGTGGCCATGATAAGAAAGTCATGTATGTGTGAGATTTGGTAGATAGCAGGACCCGTGACAGCAAATATCTGCTTTGCTTTAACGTCCTTTAGGGAGCTGCAAGCTCTTGGTGTTGTTGTTGCCCCTGACCTTTGACCTCCTGTCTTGAGGGCGGCAACTGAACCCACACATTTCAGTGGGTGCTCCAAATGATGTTCCTGTATATTGGCTATATTCATTGCAACATCACACACATTTAAAATGTAAAACACAGTTTTGATCTTTGTAGTAAATTCCCATTTTTTTCAAGCAACCAATTTTCAGACGTCTTTTGGGGATCTTGTTACTAGAGGATTGTCTATTTACTTGTTTATTTTATTTAATATTATATTGTTCCATTTCTATTCAAAGGTGACATACATCCGTTCATTTTTGACATTAGAGTGGTGCACTGTGTTGTTTGTGACAAATCGTGTGTGTGTGTGTGTGTGTGTGAGTGTGTGTGTGTGTGTGTGTGTGTGTGTGTGTGTGTGTGTGTGTGTGTGTGTGTGTGTGTGTGTGTGTGTGTGTGTGTTTGTGTTTGTTTTTCACTGGGGTGTGTTTTAATAAATGTTTATATTCCATCTGGTCCCAGTCTGTCCAGAATGACTCCCCCTCCAGTAAATCCTTGGCGGGTCTGGTGGTCCAGCTGCTGCAGTTCCAGGAGGACGCATTTGGACGCAGGGTCAACAACCCCGCTCTTACCAAGCTACCTGTAAGCAAAACACATTCTTAATTTCTACAGCATATATGCAATTCCTAGCTCTCCCTGTGTGCAGACACGTCACATCCTCATTGTAACTCTTCTATCTTCAGGCCAAGTGTTTCCTGGATTTCAAGGCAGGTGGTGCTCTCTGTCACATACTGGGGTCGGTCTACAAGTTCAAGAGCGAGCAGGGATGGTGAGTTGACTTGTGGCAACTTCCATAGAAAGACGTGTTGACCATAACTTTTAACACTCGTGTAGTCCTGACATGTAAACCAGTTGGCTTTGTCAGGACAAAGAAGCTCCCGCTTTTGTTTTTACAGAAGTCTGCATACTGCTGCATCCACATCTCATTGTCTTACTCTTCTTTGTCAACCACTCCCAGGCGTAGATTTGACCTGCAGAATCCTTCCCGGATGGACAGGAACGTGGAAATGTTCTTAAATGTAGAGAAGAACTTGGTCCAGGTACGACACAACCTCTCCAAACACTCGCTGCGGCTTTGATGAAGTGTCCCCAATTAAAATGTCTTTAGATGTTCTTTATTTATTTTTATTATGTGAATCAATTTAATGGCTCTTATTAAAAGGATCCTGCACTAACAGAAAGACTCTCAAACTAGTTGTTATTACCAGCAGACATTTACTGTTTTAGTTAACTGACATTAATCTGCTGTTTCGAAGTCTTCTTCTTCAGAATTTATTAACTAGTAATAACTTCTATCCAGTTTTAGCCAAGCTGCATGGATACATCGATAGATGAGCAGTAATCGTCTTTTAGACACATTTTTGGGATGAAAAAATGTTTCTGTGCTTTTAGAACAACTGCTTGACTCGACCAACCGTCTTCCTGTCGCCGGACATCGAGCAGAAACAAGCCAGTAAGCTCAAAGACATCATCAAAAGGCACCAGGTGAGCCCAAACCTACTACCTCAAACTACACAATTAAATGATTTATCAGTGAAGTGGAGAAGGGTTCTTTCTAATGGCAAAGTATCTGTCTCTCTGGTTGTTGTTCATGATTTTCTCCACTCTGTCCTCTCAGGGCTCCATTACTGATGACAAGTCAAAGGCCACCCACCACATTTACCCCACTCCATCCCAACAAGAAGAAGGTGAGGTTGAATTGTCTGTAACACACAGATGAGGCTACATCGACACAAAACTCAGAATATGACTACAATTTTGAGGGGAGTCGGTCAAATATTGATATGTCCGTCAGAAACATCTCCATCTGTGCGTATGAGCGGGAAGGAAGAAAGAGCGAGGTGTCTGTCTGCAGTATGCAGGCAGGCACTCACTCATGGGGAAGCTAGCTAGCTAACAAGCTATGACGAGTCACAAAACAAAATGGATTAAGATGTTTCGGTGGATTGTTTTGTATGTGGGAGGCTAAGCTACACTCAACGGCGGTATGCAAGAGTTTTAACTACCGTTTAGCTCGTTGGCTAAACGTTAGCAGACAATGACGTTATTATAGTTCACTGATAAGAACACTTTTGACATGTCGAGGGATTATACAAAGAAGGAGGTTGTGGAGGATGGTTTATGGCTTTTTGCCGGTTACACCTACAGTCTGTGAGCATATCTCTGGGTTTCACTCGTTGTCTTTTTGATTCTTCACAGTCCATTTTGTTTGTACGCCCGCTGGCGTTTCGGAGAATAATGCAGCGCACAGAGTACAAACAGAGGCTCGCGCTACGGCGCCAAGTGCGAGTATAAACAAAGCTTTGGTCTGGTGTCTAGTGTCCAATCTGCTGCACTCATATAGCAGCTAGCTGGGTACAGATGCACACAGTCTCTGGTGTCAACATTGTCTAGTTTTTGTGAAATAACTCATCAGCAGGAGAATGCTTCCATTACGTCATCATTACAGATGTAAGGAAAGCAACGGTTGAAATGAAAGATTATCGTTAAATCACAACCATGGCCAGTGAGCTAGTTAAATTGAACTGGAGCTGGGTCTTATTGGAGTAGTTCTGTATCAAAGTGGTTAACTGTATAGTTTTCGTATTGTATTGCAGACCTTGTATCGAGATGTGTACTGAATCGTCTTGAGTCGTGCGAAATACAGTAAGATGATAACATCAAATTTTAAGCAAGAGTTTGACTGGTAATCTTGTTCTCGATCTTTTTGGAATACCGGATCTGTTTACGTATGACTCAGTAATTTGTATAGTTGGTCAATGTGTATATGTCAGCATTGGTTTGTGTGTGTCGCAGAAGAATGGCTTCGTCCTGTCATGAGGAAAGACAAGCAGGTGCTGGTTCACTGGGGTCTCTCCCCAGACAGGTGAGCAGAGACACTCCTCATACTCACTGATTTAAATGATCATAGTCAGCGTTTAAAGAAAAGAGGGTCTTCTGAAGGGACTGAACAGAACCAACATTTAAGTTTCACAACGTTCTTTGTATTTTTGAGGGAGTAAATTGATTTTAAATGTATTTTTACTCAGATTCCCACATGTACTTATAGGAAACGGTGCTATAAATTTATATAATCCAGATTTCTGCATTACTGAATCATTTTATTTTTCATATTTGTGTTTGAATAATGAAAACGGCTGGGCATTAGTGAACTCTTAAAATACATGTTAGTGACAATTGCAAGTTACAAGTTTTTATAGCCGATTTTTCAGCTGTTTTCATTCTCTATCAGCTATGACACCTGGGTATCAGCCGGTGAGGTGGATGGAGACGTGGAGGACCCACCCGGCACCGACAGACCATGGAAGGTGAGCAACAAGGAGCACGATAGAAGGAACCTTTAGCAAGTCGAACATCTTTAAATCACAACAGGCTTTGACACTCAAAAAGGGAAATTAAGTTTAGTTCCAAAGAGACGCATTCGGGGAGTCACTGTGTCCAGCAGCACTTAACTGGTGCTACTTTGTGACATTTTGTTAAGTTTAATAATTTCTAATGTCTAACTTTTGGGGCTGTTGTCAAAAAAGAAAAGTCAGAACAGTGAGTTCATTCTATTGTGTGAAACAATAAAGGAAAACCAGGGCGGCATTGTGAAGGCGTGATTAGATTCTAGTAGGACGAACAGATAATAAACTATCAGTACACACGATCATGTTGGACAACGGTCTCCTTCCCACTCAGGTCCATGCCAAGTGGGTTTTAGACACCGATGCCTTCAACGAGTGGATGAATGAAGAAGACTACGAGGTGGACGACAACAAGAAGTCAGTCAGCTTCCGCCAGAAGATCTTCCCCAAGGAGGAGGAGGTAGGTGTTTGTGTTGTATGTGTGTGTTTGTGTTGTGGTGTGTGTGTGTTCGTGTTCCCGGCTCTGAACGTTTTCTAACCCTCGATCATCAGTCCGGCTTGAAACCGCTGTTTGTTGTTTATTAAATAACAGCAACAACTTTTCCTGATCGTGTCCCACATGATAACAACCAACCAACTAACTGACACTGAATGTTCAGATTGGCAGTTCATGAACAATAGAAATCAAACATTGCTCATGAATTCTGTACCGTCTGGGAAGTTGCTGATGGAACATTTTGAAGGCGAGCCAGCCGGCTTGTGTAGAAGACTTTGTGTTTTGCTGCGTCTCTCGTGTGGATCGTGCATCTCCTTCGGCTGCGTCTGGCCTCTTTGTCTGTTTTGTTGCCCATCCTTTCCAAACCTCTCCTCACTCTTTGTCTCCTTCTAATGTATGTCAGGGTTTCTGTGCATGTTTGGAAAAAATGATTTTTGAACATTTCACCAGGAGAACAATAGCTGGTAAACTAAAGCAGGTTTTCTAGCCACAAATGACTTGCTCCACAGGCCGAACACTTACACACGATTGCAATCAGATACCATGTGAAGGATTCATTAAGGGGAGAGTTTGTCTTGGTCTGTTCACCGTCACCTCATTGAAGTACCCTCACAGTCTCCGCTAACATTAACACATTCAATGCAGAGGTTTTCTTTTACTTACATCAGTTTTACATAATGCATAACGGCCCCGAAATAGTTCATAAGCTCCTGTTTTTGTTTGATCACTAACTAAATCAATCTACCAATACAAACATTAGGTGTTTATTTGTCTCAGATCAATCTTTAACCTCAATGCACGCACCCTGAAGTGGAGGTTTGGGTGACAGAGAAGCTATATTTGAGACAGCATTGAGGACAGCGTACAGGAACCCTGGTCGTCTCCTCCACCTCCACGGCATCCCCCCCCCTTCCCTTTCCCGCCGTCGTTCTCCCACCGCTTCCCCTCCTTGTGTGTGCAACCGTTCCATCCTCTCATTCTGCGGCTCTTTCTCTCATCCTCCATCCCCTCGCTCCCTGCGCTGCACGGGGTTTGTCTGATCAGTCTTCCCGTACACCCGATCGCAAGGAGCGCAAGGCCAACTCTGCCAGCAAGAAGAGGCGGCGCTCGCCCTCGCCGCCCAGCACTCCTGTCGAGTCCCGCAAGAAGGGAGGGAAGAAGGGGTAAGGAGGCCAAATTGTTACGTGTGTTGATGACTTTATGGTCTGCACAGCTAAAGAAGGAAACACCACAACTTGATCTTGTGTGTTACTTGGCTAGCTTGAGCTGCCATACTGAATTGCTGCTAACGTAGATTTTTTTTGTTGAGGATCTCCAGTGACATTTAACTGACTTATGACTCTCTCTTCGGTGTCAGGAACCAGGGGCCTCACTGGAAGCGACGGGGCCACAGAGGCGAAGAGGAGGACACGGAGGAGGACATGACCAAGGACATGGACGACTCCTCAGCTGGTGCCAGCATGGAGGAGGGAAGCGTGTCCAAGAATGGTACGTGTCGGGAGTGGAGCTACGCTGAGATAAGCGTTCCCTCCGATTTTAATCCGTGATCACGATGGAGGACCGGGCTGCTGAGGTCTAATGTGCAGGTCAAAGGCCAAAGTTATAATAGTTATTATTAACTTATTCTTTATCGTCTTTTAAATTCACAGTTTTATCTAGAAAATGTAATAAAAAAACATGTTAAGAAATGCAATGAAAAGTTCCCACAGACCAAAAAAAAATGTTTATTTAACAATAAAACAGAGAAAAGCTGTGAATGTAATAATAATCTTTATATATAATTTTTTGTACATTTGGTTACATCCAGCTGCAGCCAGTGTCATATCAGCCAAAGATGAAATTAATACTGAATACCGGTATTTCTGAACTCGATGGAGTTCTGAAGTCTGTTTGGTTAAACATTTAATTCAGGATTGTGTAAGGGAGACACTCTGTGTTGTTGTCGGTCACTGATCACTCTGAGCAGCACGATGGGAATGAAATACAATATAATAAGTGTCTGATTAAGTTAGTCGTTCCAAACGCTTCAAGCTTGTTCCCCTACGGCTTCATTTTTTATGTTTTATCACTTGTTCATTCACGCTGAAGAACTTCTACACCGACGACATGTTGTGTGTTTGTGGCTGTCAAGTTATTGTCTGTGCACGTGCAAAAAATAGTAAATATGAGACTGACCTGGGGCGATTAGCTGACGGACCTCATGTCTTGCTGATGTTCAGTTCTAGGGAACTCTACGAAAAGATTCTCTTCTGCTCTTTTTAGACCAAGTCCCCCCCCCCCCCCGGTCTATTACAACGTTTTCTTTTGTAAAACCAGAGTGCCGGTTAATGTCTCCATGCCCACGGCCCAATCACCCTTTTCAGTCGTCTACTTTCTTTCTTACACAGCAAACTCAAAGAAAGACAGTGAGAATACTCCGGTGAAAGGAGGGATTGTGGCCGATTTGGGTGCGTATTAATAACTGAATTCATCTGTTAAGTTGTGTAACAAAAAAAACATGTTTTTAGATAATTTTCAAATATGTGCATCGACCAGTGTGATGCATCTCAACTGTTTTTTTACTTTTTCCAGATGACATGGAGGATGACTCCGTGCTGTCTGGTGGAAAGGTAAGATGATCGATGACTGCTTGGCTTCTCAGTCGGTCTGCAAGATGTCACCGACAATGAGAAATAATTTAGGCTGAACAACAACAGTAGTGATGCCCACCAGATGTTATCAGAGCTCAGAGTGTTGTTGTTACAGTCAAACCTCTCAAGGCTTTCACGTCATTGTTGACTAATCGTCTCAGACACATCTTAAATAACGTGACCTGTCCATCTCTCTAGGAATGTAGTTTTTAATTACACAAACTTAACAATATGTCATCAGAAAAGTTTAGGTTTTTATTGGTCGGGGAAAAGGAGAGTTGTGTCGCACTCAATTTTAGCTCCCAAAAAATGTATTTGAGCGAAAATAAGGCAGGATTTTGAACCTGCTGTGTCTTCTTCAGGCAAATGACCGACATGACAAAGACGAATATATATATATATATATATATATATATATATATATATATATATATATACAAATCATAATAGTACAATATCATTTAAGATAAAATACGTTATCGGTGC
Source organism: Pholis gunnellus (assembly GCF_910591455.1). Lineage (NCBI taxonomy): Eukaryota > Metazoa > Chordata > Actinopteri > Perciformes > Pholidae > Pholis > Pholis gunnellus. Next base: position 24,659,889 of record NC_136534.1, read on the forward strand.
TGGACTAGAGACATTTTCTACAAGAAAAACAAAAAACTCAGTAAAAACCTGAAAGAAATTGATACCAAAAATGTTTTAAAAGCAAAACTTAAATAGGTAAAATGTATTTTCTTATTGAAATTGTCTGTATAATCTTTGTCATTTGGGCCATTTGGCTGATGAAAACCTTTCAACCCTCACTGAATCTGTCATGTATCTGGCCTAAATACATTATGGGATGTGCACACAACTACCTTCTGGTTTTATTGGTTAAAGGTAAAAAAGAATTCTGCTCCCCTCTTGAGTTCTCCAAAACTCTTTCATTTTCTCTCTACGAGTTCTCAGAGTTCTAGTCCTGCATAATAAAATGTAAAAATAATTTTCCATCTTTAAATATTACTCTAAATAAGATCAGCTTAGTTTTCTTCCAGGCGAACGCATTCTTTATGTTGAGAAACATTTAGGAAAATCCGACTGCTAAAGTTGTTCTTTTATTTCTTTTGGCATCACTTGGTGCCTCCCAACACCGTGTTCACCGCGCTGACCGGTCCGACGCTTTGTCCCTTTCTGCAGGACGATGAGGAACAAAGCAAAGCTGAAGTGAACCGACTGCTGGACTCCAGCGAGGACAACGTGACGGAACAGACTCACCACATCATCATCCCCAGCTACGGCGCCTGGTTTGACTACAACTGGTACGTGTGTGTGTGTGTGTGTGTGTGAGGACGAACGCATAACTACAGGTTTTGCTCTTTTATTTTATTTCTGTTGTGATTTAATGAGAACTTGAGGCCTCGATATTGTACACCCATTTGATTCTGCCTTCAAGGTCGAGGCTTTTGAAGAAGTTGTATGAGCTGGAATCTTTTCATTTGAATCACTAGCTGTATTTTATTTACACTTTAAGGTGCACTTGAGATGGAAACACTCAAAGGTCACTGTCACTAAAAATGCCTTGTAGGTTTGGCAAGATTGCACCTTTTTAACAACCGCTCAACAGATTGTTACACAGCAAATAAGGAGCCACAGTCAGTTCATCTTTTTAAAACTAATTCTTTGATTTCTTTTGACCTGTTTTCCTCTCCTGATAGCATCCATGAGATCGAGAGAAGAGCGCTGCCCGAGTTCTTCAACGGGAAGAACAAGTCCAAAACTCCAGAGATGTGAGCTCACACACACACACACACACACATCATTCACACATTGTTACAAATGATCTAAAACCACAAGCATTTGTATGTAAATCTTGTACGATGTGTGTTTCACGCTCACCTCTTTCTTCAAACAGATTCCTGGCCTACCGCAACTTCATGATCGACACATATCGGCTCAACCCTCAGGAGTACCTCACCTCCACCTCCTGTCGCAGGAACCTGACCGGGGACGTCTGTGCCATCATGAGGTGAGCGGTCTTTAGAGATACGTTGTATCCTTCTCTGATGGTGTATTCGATCTTTTCAAGTGGAATGCCACCGTTCGTTTCCATAATGGAGTCTGATTTCCATGCCACTGCTACGCACCTTTTTTAGCGAAAAACAAAAGCATATCGATTGTGTTTTGCTGTCTGTCTCCAGGGTTCATGCGTTCCTGGAGCAGTGGGGTTTGGTGAACTACCAGGTCGACTCCGAGAGTCGCCCGTTACCCATGGGCCCCCCACCCACACCCCACTTCACCGTGCTGGCTGACACACCTTCTGGCCTCATGCCCCTGAACCACAGACCCCCACCGGTAAGGCCGACTTAAAAAGATACGAGTTGAAGAGGGTGACGGATGGATGAAGGGAGTTTGTGAATTGGACGAAAGAGAAATGAGGAATACAAATGAAAACATCACATCTTCAACGTATTGTAGCGTGTCTGGATTCCATCGTTTTCTACTGTTTGTATGAGCAGCTTCGTCTACAGACGTCTCCAATGGGACTAAAGCGGTACTACGTGAAGACATTGTTGCCAATGTGCTGTGTTTCATCCCTCCAGATTCCCCCCCAACAGCCAATGCCCAACTTCGCAGACAAAGTCAAAGACAAGTCCATCGACCTGCAGAACTTCGGCCTTCGCTCCGACCTCTACAACAAGAAACACCTCAAGGTCGGCACACGACTCGCTTAACGACCTGTAACGTGTTTTCCACTTTACGATTTATCTTGAGCTCGTTTCTAAAATGGTGAACAGAGGGGCAATAGCCCAAAAATAATAGAATATAGAAATGTTATGTTTACTTATATTGGAGGATATAGACTAACGTGATTGAAAAACGTTTTGCTATTGTACTTAAAATATTGCCAATACGTGTTCCTGATGTCATTCCTAACGTGACCATTTGGTTCTGGTTCCCTAAAGGGTAAGACGGTCAACTCCACCAGGGATTGGACCGAGCAGGAAACCCTTCTGCTGCTGGAGGTGAGTCTCACAGGACCTGTTGTGAATATTTATGACTGCTGAGCGCTGAAACTCTTCTTCCAATCGGCTGTCATAAACACTGATGGAAACATAAATCGGTTAATGCGCTTGTTGCTCGTTGTCCATCTTTAACCTCCATCACCTAACAGGCAGCCTATTATTCTCTCTCTCTTCCCTTCTCTCTTCCTATTCTTTCTCATTGTGCTTTTTGCTTCCTTCCTAGCTTTCTAAATCCTTTCTTCCTTTCTCAATTTGACTCCCTCTCTTCTTACATTTTAATTGCCTCCCTTCTGCAGTGCGTAACCCTCCTCCTCTCTCATCATCTTCCGCCTTACGACCCTTAAATCTGTTGCTTTTATGATCCTGCATACCTCCTTTAAATATTGCACACTGACAAGCTATTGTGGCTGAATGTATATTCGCTCCCCTTCGACTCTTCCAGGCCCTGGAGATGTTCAAAGACGACTGGAACAAAGTGTCTGAGCACATCGGTTCACGCACCCAGGACGAGTGCATCTTGCACTTCCTGCGCCTCCCCATTGAGGATCCGTACATGGAGAGCACCGAGGCCTCCCTGGGCCCTCTGGCCTACCAGCCCATCCCCTTCAGCCAGTCTGGAAACCCCGTCATGAGCACAGTAGCCTTCCTGGCCTCTGTGGTCGACCCCAGAGTGGCGTCTGCTGCCGCTCGGGCAGCTTTAGGTGAGAACTGACGGAAGGAAGATGAAACTGCAGAGTCGCTTCTTTTTAAACTGTGTAAAAACAATACAAACAAAGTCTTTTGAACACAAGATTAAATGTTTCAGTAATGCATGACATGGACATGTTGAGTGTCTGTTTTGTATCGTTGGTTTAATAAATGTCCTCTCTCTGTCTGCAGAGGAGTTCTCCCGTGTGCGTGAGGAGGTGCCGGCTGAGCTGGTGGAGGCTCACGTGAAGAAGGTGCAGGAAGCGGCCAGGAGCACAGGGAAGGTGGACCCCGCCTTCGGCCTGGAGAGCAGCGGCATCGCTGGCACCGCCCCCGAAGAACCCGAAAAGACTGGTGAGTAGAATGCGAAGATGGGGTAGAAACAGGAGCTGCTTAAGGTCTGAACTCGCCTTTTTAGCTAGAAAATCCTTTAAAAAATCAGACTGTGAAAAGAAACCAACCTCCCGATAATGTTCTGTCACTGCATCGATGCAGAATCATTCACCTCCGCATCGCGATGCGTCCTAGAATCGGGGAAAGTTCCACACCTCTTGTAGCCACTAGAGGGCAGCAGATAGTAGCATTGTAACTGCCATCTATTGGGCGTCTGTGTGCGCGTGTGTGTGAGAACATCTTTGCTTTTCCTCCATCTTTGAATGAAAATGATGGTCTTTCTTCGCCTGAATATCAAGACAGATGACATTTGAAGACATTACACATGTCAGCTTTTATCAGCAGGGGGTGAGCAGCACAGAAATACTGCTGTGTGTGTGTGTGTGTGTGGGGGGGTGTGGGTGGTGATACCCAGTGGATTAAAACAACGGTGGCAGATGGGGCAAGGGAGGGGGGGAGGAGAAAACTGGGTCATCTCACTCTAACATGTGCTGATCTCTTTCTCTTTATTTTGTTCAGTGCTTTCTTGAAATATTTCTTCCTCTTTCACTTCTCCCCCCCCCCCCCCCCCCCCCCCCCCCCCCACACACACACACACACACTCACACTCTCCCACCCAATCATTCATCTGTTATACCTGAATTAATGCCCTCCTCCTGACTGAGCCACAGTTGCAATCAATAAGCTTTAATGTGTTCAGTGCCTCTCTTGGCCTGAAGCAGTCGACCGACCAACACACACACACACACACACAATCAATATTCAAACCTTTAACACACGCTCAAGTGCACTCGTGACACGGTTTAACACTCAAGCGTACACATGTATTCATCCGGTCACTTGTGTGTGTGTGCACTCTTGTGGCTCTGCTCCCTTCAAATGTCTTTGACCTTTACTTCCTGAGTTTCTTCCCTCACACACTAGTTTCTGATGGTGTTATCCTCAGAGACTCGATGAACCGGTTGATGTGTGTGTGCTTCCTAACCCTGTTGCAGTTGCATCAGAAGTGTTGAATTTGTAGTTCCTTTTGTCCGATCTCGCCCTCTTTCTCGCCTGTGTTCTGCTATAAATGTCCCAATCTGAAGCGTCTTGATTAGCTTTGTTCTGTGACATGGTGCTAAATCCTCCACGTCGCCATCTCTTGCAGAAGCCCCAGAGGCAGAGAAGATGGACACGGACACAGACTCCCAGCAGGCCGACAAGGTAAAACCACCATTTGTTTTTCCTTTATGCATCCTACACGTCGAGGAAATCTGTGCGTTTGCGAATGAATGCTGTAACAGCATCAGTCTCTCTGAGCACTTTTACCATCTCCGTGGCTCTCAGCCCATAATCTGACACATAAATCTTTAAAAACTGGATCCAAATATAAAGTTTCATTTCTAAAACAAGATCCCGAAGCAAATCCTATTTCTACACTTTCCCTCTCTCCCACTTGGTGTTTAAAGTCAATTTTCCAGTCCTCTACATTTGGTGTCTCTTGGTCCGTAAAGGCCCACCGGCTGACTGAAATGGCTTTTTTTATTTTTTTTGTCCCCGCTCTGCTGGGCTGCTCGTTGGCTGATTGCTTCCTCATTAACATCCATTAACGTGTGTCGGACGCTGTGTCCAAATCACCGTGATCGTCCCCCAAAAAGTGGATCAGGTCAAGATACGACCCATTGTTCCACTTAACCCCGAGCATCAGCTCATTTACCAGCGTCGGCCACATTTACCTGTCGTGGTTAAGTTGTTGTTTCATAGTTTCTTGGCCATTTGTCCCATTTCTACCATCTCTTGAATGTTGTTTTTTTCTCAATTGGGCTTTACAACCCAAAATGTCAGATTTTCTCGTTTATCGAGTACTAAATCTCACGTCGTCTTTTGAATCCGATCTTGACACGGCCCACTTAACGTTGTGCATCCGTCCTCGACCATCAGGCGGAGTTGAAGGACGAGGCGGAGAAGCCCAGCGAGTCTGCGGAGAAGAGCGACAAGACGGAGGCCGCAGACAAGGTGAAGAAAGAGGGATCGGAGACGTCGGAGCGCGAGGAAGACAGCGAAGAGGGAGGGGAGGCAAAGACGACTCCATCAGGTAACTGTGAGGTTCATGATCAAATAAAAGAAGATGTTGCACACACTTTGAGTTTTCATTTCATTAGCAATTAGCTCCTAATTAAGGTCACAGATTGCTAGAAATACTTCAGTGTGTAGAAACATTTTTCAACATACTAAAACATCTATGCAAGAGTGCAGAAGGACCAGTTTTATTTTGTTTGTGTGATGATTTTGAGTTAAGAGTGGTAGTTGCATTTCTGTCTCCGTCGCTGTCAGACAAAACCAAGGACGAGACGATGGAGACGTCGTCCTCGGAGCAGGAGAAGGAGAAGGAGGAGAAGGCCGCTGCAGAGGAGGGAGAGGAGAAGAGGAAGAAACTGGAGTATGACATCGGAGAGGGTAACATCGCCACCGCGGCCGCCGCCGCCCTCGCATCGGCTGCAACCAAGGCCAAGGTTCGTCATTGTGAAAACACTGCTGTATGTCAGCGCTCTGACCTCTGTTAGGTTTTACACAGTAGACAAGAATTTAGAAGACTTTCCGGTCACAAAGGTCACTTCAGAATGAGCTAAACTTGATGACGTAACGGTTGTCGCATTACTCGACATTGATCAGATATTTAATCTTCGTCTTTTCTTCGTCCTCTCAGCACTTGGCGGCGGTGGAGGAGAGGAAGATCAAGTCCCTGGTGGCTCTGCTGGTGGAGACCCAGATGAAGAAGCTGGAGATCAAGCTGAGGCACTTCGAGGAGCTGGAGACCATCATGGACCGAGAGAAAGAGGCCGTAAGTCAAAAAGAAGCTTTTTAATGCTTGAGTGTGGAAGATGAGCTTAAAGGTGGATGTTACTGGCCAGCGTTGACCCTGCACGAGTGCATTAGTTCCGGCATTAACATTTCTTTTCTACACACCCAGTAAAGGCTCTCAGCTGTGGTCATTAATAATGAAGGTGATCTGTGGAAAGAGCCTCGTCCAGCAGGATTGTGAAACGAAAGGTGGAGGGTAGATATTGCAGGTTTTTGTAATTATCCCTAAACGACCCACTCACATTGTCCTACTTCTGCGGCTGCTAAATTGAAATAAGCAGCCAGTAAATATTTGGAGTCGGCGGGCCGATGTTGGCCACTGAACAAGTTGCTTCCTGTTTGGTCCAAAATCCACCAGAGAGACTGAAGAGGAGACACAGAACCACGTCTTTGTGAAGCCGCTCAATAGAGCATAAAACATTCTTCCAGAGAAAAGAGGCTGAACAGTCGGGCAAGTGAAACTGTTACCTGTTTCTCCAGGGGAGTGAATAGACGTCAGCTCTGTGTGTGTCTGTCTCTCTCTCTCTGTCTCTCTCCGTCTCTCTCTCTCCGTCTCTCTCTGTGTCTCTCTGTGTCTCTCCTGGCGCTGAACAATCCCCGGAGACACCAGTGAGAGTCTAAAACTATTTTTCGCGGTGGAGGCATCGGGAGCGTAGCCCAGCTTCACAGCTGTAAATAGTGCATGAAAAGGACTCTGGTTTACATAAGCTTTCCAAAGACTGGAGAGGAATCAAACCTGCTGCTGTCACAGGCTGTAAAACACTGCAAAGACACAGTTTTATACTGAGTCTTAAGGGTCCACAGGTCTGTATGTGCAGCAGCTCCGCTGCAGACCGCTGAAGTGTGCAAATGTGCTGCACTGTCCTGGAAGAGGAATCCCTCCATCAGAGGTTTCTTCCTTCTTGTGTCCCTGTTAGAGGGTTTATTGTTTTCCTTTATCTGAATCGAGGGCTGAAGGACAGATGTTGTTGTTTGCTGTACAGATTGTAAAAGCCTGTTGAGGCAGATTTATGATCTGGTGCTATATGAATATAATTGACTCGCTCACCAGCCATTTGTGTGGTTAGAACACGTCTCTTCATGTAACCGCGTTGCCGTTTCTTCATCTCTTTCCTGCAGCTGGAGCTTCAGCGGCAGCAGCTTCTCACCGAGCGCCAGGCGTTCCACATGGAGCAGCTCAAATACGCCGAGATGAAGGCCAGGCAGCAGATGGAGCAGCAAGCCGCTGCCGCCGCCGCTGCTGCTGCTGCAGCCGCCGCCGCCGCCCAGGCTCAAGGGCAGGGGCAGGCTCCCGGATCCGGACCACCTCCGTCAGGCATGCACCCTGGAGGGCCCCCGCCTCACCACGGAGCACCGTTGCCCCACCACGGAGGGCCCCCACCCGGTGCTGCCATGCACCCCGGCTACCCGCCGATGGGTCTCCACCCCATGGGCCCTCATCACCCAGGACAGACAGGTGAGAGACGGAAACACGGAGCATTCACATGATCGTTATGATCAGTGTTTTTATTTCTTTGTTTAATTCCTGATCATGTGTCCTGCTTCAACCAGTCCTCTCCACCACACCTCCACACGTCTGAATTGTTTCTGCTATATCTTCTACACTACAGGACCGATGGGACCGGGACGCATGATGTCCGGCCCGCCTTCTGGCGGCCCCCCTCCTGGCGGCATGGCTCCCATGATGCCCCCCCGCCATGCTGGAGCTCCCAACGGCATGTGTGAGTACAAATCTCCTTCTGCCACACATTGTGTTTGTTGAGTGTGTTTGTGTATAAACTTGTATGTTTGTATCAGATTTAAAGGGGATTTATTGGGGTGATGTGTACTTTTAATTCATCAAAACCAGTATGGAGGAAAATGTGGGGTATTATTATATCACAAACAATCCCAAAAAAGGTTTGTGGGGGAAACTAAACATTACTGTGACCGAGAGCTACAGCTCAACCTAAGAACCCACATTGAACCTGATCTGAATCTGCTTGGAGGACAGTTCCCAAAACACCTATTAGAGATAAAACTAGATTACTGGGAAGTCAGAAAAGAAGACAAAACATTTATATTTCAGTCTTGTTGATTATCTGACGAGATTTACCAAACTAGTACTAGATACACTCTGAATTTTGACCCATTAATGCTGTCAGTTAAGCAGTTAAAAGAAATATATCACTAATGTTAACAGGCTGAGTCCACCTTAAAGGTCAGTCCACCTTAAGTGAGCCGGAGTTGTCGCTAACTTCGGCGCTAACCTCCTGCACTTCAATCAGCAGGTTGCTGGCAGCCAAGAAATAAGAATCTTGTCTGAGGAGTTGTAGCATTTATTAGCGGACAGATAAACTGCACGCACTCTCTTGACCGATGCTCGCTGATGTTACGTCAGGATTGCAAACCCTGACGGTGTAAACGCACAGCTGACAACCTCGCAGCTACACTAATTGATGCAATGAAGAGTTACTGGCTGCATGTGTCCACAGCAATGCACGCAACATCGTGGTTGTTTTTTTCTCTTTGCCGCTGGATTTAACTTGTTAGTGCATCAGGTTATCGTTGCAGCTGGGCGCCTTTTAACCACATCACCCCTGCATGCAAAGCACTTATCTTATTGGTTAACTGTTAATGATCGGTTAAAGTCCAGACCTCCAGGTTTGAAACCGCTATCAAGGACTCTCCTTCACCTCATAAAGTGTTTCTCTTTTTCTCTAAAAAACAGCATCTCTCCTCTTTCTAGACCCTGGCCCACCACCTGCACAGGCTGAACCGGTACCTCCACTTCCTGTGGGTCCTCCGGCGCCCGCGAGTGGACGAGTGGCTGACAACTAAGACCCCCCACCCCACACACACACACACACACAGCTAACTCATTCTCTGAACCCCTCTTTTGATGGCCTTTGCTACTGGCTCGACATGTTTCCCTCAACACTCAAAACTACAGTAAACTTTATCATCACACAAACACACACACACACACACACAGGGTTCAGTGGCAAGGGTAACCCAATTTTACACACACACACACACACACACACACATCCAGACTTCCTCTCAGGGCGCAGCGGCAAGGGTCGTCTAGTAATGAACACTGTTTTCTGCTCTGATGGAGGCTGGAGAGAATGACTTTGTGTACAGAAAACAAAACAAAGAGAACAGATTAAAAAAAAAACTGTCTTTCTCACCTTTTTTCTCTTTTCAATGCTGTTTTTAAATGACACTGTAACCCCCTCCCCCTCCTCCTCCCCCTCCCGTCTCTCTTTTACACACAAACACACACCTCCTCTTGTCTGGTGCCTCTTTCTGCAAGCCAAACACTAGGGAGAGCTAGTGAGACCAGACCTACACACACACACACACACACACACACACACACACACACACAGCTCGTCCTTGCTCGTGTCTTGTAGAGTATCTACCTCTCGCTCCTCTTTAAACAATACACTGTAGTTCTGTGTGTGTTCAAGGCGGGGGGGGGGGGGGGGGCGGTTCACTCGTTTAACTCCCGTCACCACACTTTGTGCGTCTTATGTAATCTTTGGTCAACAGAAGCACAAATTGGTGAAACGAGGCAGGTCGATGGACAAAAAAAACAACAACCGTAACTTGTTTTTTAAGATGTTAATAGTTATTGTCTTTCCGCTACAGAAAATAAACCCTAAAATAAAGTTGTTTTCTTATCTGTTTGACAAGATGCGTCTCCGTTCCTTGACCAAAACAAAGATGGCGGGGTGGAGTTTCGTCTGATGTTTGACAGAAACTGGCTTTTATACTGATTTAATATAAAAAGATGTAACTGGCTTAATAAGTTGTCTTATTTCCAACAAATCCCACGACCAAAACCAACAACGTGTGAGTCCGTCTCATATTACACTACGAACCAGAGCCCGTTGGTTCGTACTGAAGACGTAAATATGAACAAAAAACATTGACACAAAAGTACACGAGACAAACGTTCCTGCTTCTGCCACGCACCAACCACAGCACTGTAACACACACACACAGATGTAAGCTAAGCTGAGGCTCACACTGGAGGCTGCGTGCGCACACTCACACACACACACACACACACACACACAATATCTCCTGCTGACCTTAACACCGAGGGAGACGCTGTGACTGAAACATCGGAACACGAATGACGCTCTTCCTCGTTGGGCTTCTAGATTGATTTTAGGTGCTGATGATAATGTAGCGGATAAACCCCGCCCCTTCTCTCCCTCCTCTTCCTCCTCTGCTCACCCTTTTCCGAACGCCTAGTGCTGCCTACCTCGCTAGCCTCGCACACTTCCACCCACGCGCACAGACGTTTTTTGTTTTCTGACCACTAGCCACGGGAAAACTAAGCAATATCCCTCCTTCCTGTGTGTCAACCCTAATACCGCAAAATAGCGCACGATCGCGATTTCAAAAGTTTTTAGTCAAATTCTGTGTCCTTGTGGCGTCGTAGGGAAGAATATGGCGCGTAAATGAGGGGAACAACCGCCGACCGGTTATTTATAGAGCTGAAATAAGCGACGATTAGTCGAAACAACAAGAAACTAACTCTGAGCCATTTTGATAATTCTTTGGTTCCAGCTTCTCGGATGTGAATATTTTCTGTCTTGTATGATGTTAAACTGGTTTTGGAGTTTTAAGACGTCACTTTGAGCCTCAGGAGTTTGTAAGAGGCACATTTTCTCTATTTGCTGACAATTTATCAACTAAAAAAACAATTGATTCATTGAAAGTAGTCTGCCCTAGTTCTTGTCTTTTATCAGTTAATTGTTTAATCTTAAGATTTAAAGCTGGAACCAGCAGGTGTTTGGTAATATCTATTGTCTACATATTTAGTTCTCCAGACATTAAGAAAGCAAGTCATCTGAACTCGAGGAGCTTTTCTAACTCGTATCCTCAGAAACCGTTACGGCGCGCTGCATCTTCCTTCAGTCGACACACGGGTTGATAACGAGCTAAAGACAAGAAGTTTGTTTTAATGTGAAGTCTCTCCCCCTTCGCTAGCACTGTTAGCATCTCTGCTACCTCTTCCTCGTTCATCCGCTAGCTACCTCTTCTAGAAATCTCTCTCTTGCTATGTGCTACCTCTCTGCCCCCTCGCTACCTCTCGTTACCGTTTCCTTTCTCCTTATCTCCTTTTTATTCCCCCCCTTGCCCACGTGACTGCTGCATTACTGTTGCCCTCTTCTCTTTCTCTCACTCACACACACACACACACACACGTAGTCATCCAAGCTCTCATTCACCGCGACCTCCTTTCCCATTCAACACCTTCCCAAGGCTTGTTATGTAATATCACTTAAATATGACGGGAATCCCCCCCTTACATATATTATCTTTAATCGATACTTCTTTGTGTTAATGGTAATGTATTTTTTAAGGAGAAGTTTTGTGTAGATGGAAGTTATCTCTGTTCTTTGGAAGTTTGTAGCATTTGTTTTGTTCTTTTCTTTTGTATGGGGTCTGTTGTTACCTGGACCTAGACACTGTTGAATAAACTGTTTTGTATGAGGTTGTTGTCCCGATTTCTTTCTTCTTTTTTTTATTTACAGATTTTCCTCCCTGCTTCTTTAGACATCTTTCTTTTAATGAGCCGGCTTAAAACCCACAAGATCCGGAGATAAATATCTCTGCCGATCAGGAGGAAGATGCTTTTTGTTTTTTAAAGGCACAAAAACCAGCACTGGACTCTAACAGGACAGCCTTAACCTTTTTAAGTAAGTGCTTAACCATCCTTTCTAGATGTGTGGCCACAGCTAAAAACACATCACAAAAGGTGCATCCTGTAAACTGGTGAAGGGTTTGTAATCTGAAGAGGAAGGTGGTGTTACAGCTCCGGGAGGAGAAACTGGATTATCTGTCTGTGTGTCTCCCTCTTTGTGTCGGGATTAGGGACGCTGCTTCAAAACACGCATCTGCACACGATGCGTTCCCAGTATGTAAACGACAGTTGGAAGTGACATCACAGGCTTTATCAAGCTATTGTGGAAGTCTCGTTCTTTTTTCTTTTTGGGGGGAATAAATAGTGACGTCGTCTCCTTTCATCCCTCTCGGATCTTTTCTCTTATAGAGACAAAAATAGTTTCTTTTGTAATATGTCCAACAAAGTGCGTCATCTCGTCTCCTGCAAGACATGCAGCAATTAAAACAAAAGTATAAAACAATACAATATTAATTGATTCAAATTGTATCAATGTAAGACATACAAATTAGAATTACTATTGAAACAAAGTAGAGGCTTCTAGCAGGCCAGACATTTGATAAATACATTGTTTGAATTATATATATTTTAACTGTTTATAGTAAAACTGAGAGAGAGAGAGAGCGAGAGAGAGCTGCTGCTGCTGTTTAAAACCTAATCCCGGCCAACCAGCGCTGTAATCTGGCGAGGGGGGGGGATTTCTCCATTCGGCAGATTGACCATGAGGATGCTATGGAGAGGGATGAGGGCCAGAGGGTGATTACTCCCTCTGTGATGGTGGTGGGGGGGCGGGGTCTTATATTTAGCTTTTGTGTTGGAGGAAGTATTATAGTGCAGACACCGTTCAGAGCCTCTCTTCATGTGAGGCGTGAAGCTAACATGTTTAGCCACAGATGGGTGCAACTTCAACAAATTCAAGTTCAATGTTTAGCATCTGAAATGTGAATTCTTTTTCTTTGCAGTCACATGCTGAAGAGGCTCGTTGCAAGCTGCAGCCCAATATCATACCTGCATTCATAGAAGCCAACACTTTTTTATAAGTATGAGGATAGACATCTGTAACTTGCTTTAGCACCGTTTGCTAAGCATTTCAGATATTCAGAGAGATGCTCCCGGCATTAAGTCTGGCCTAAAGTCATGTTACCTAAATCAAAAAAAGGTTTTGTCCTCTCTATGATGACCTTTTTTTAAGTTTGCTCACTCCAGAAAATAACTAGTTGGGAAACGTCTGTAGTTGGCTAACGCCGAAGGAAGACATTGCTCGCTAACACTAAAACGTTCTCAGGGTTTTTACAGAGCAATAAAGCCTCCTGAGCTAGCTTGTTAGCCAGCTAACGGGACAATAAGCTCACGCACTAATTTGCAACAACCGACTCTTGTCTGCAAACCGGGTGTATTTTAAGGAGGCATGAATAAATATGAGTGGATGGTGCAACACGGCTAATAAGCTACGATAACTACGTTTGCTGCTGGTCAATGTTCTGAATTCACATGTAAAAGTTTAACAGAATGCAAACACTTTAAAAAAAGTTTAGGCTTTAGGCTCATGTTCAGGCAGACGTTAACATGACATGATAACCTTTTATTCAATCCATTATACGTTAGTAGGCTAATATTTAGCTTGTTTATTCTGATGTTTCACGTGCATGGTTAGCATATTAATAGGCTAATATTTAGCTTGCATATTCTGATGCTTCACATGCATGGTTAGCATGTTAATAGGCTAATATTTAGCTGGTGTATTCTAATGTTTCATGTGCATGGTTAGCATGTTAATAGGCTAATATTTAGCTTGTGTATTCTGATGTTTCACATGCATGGTTAGCTTTTTAATAGGCTAATATTTAGCTCGTGTATTCTGATGTTACACATGCATGGTTAGCTAATAGGCTAATATTTAGCTTGTGTATTCTGATGTTTCACATGCATGGTTAGCATGTTAATAGGATAATATTTAGCTTGTGCATTTTCATGTGAGCATGTTGTGTTGGTGACGCACAGGACTGACGAAAGGGATGTTGTTTTTGCACTTTCAGAAGACTTTGGGTCCTTTCTTTAGAGACAACAGTAGCTGCTCAGTGTGTTAACCCAAAACGTGTATCGAGATAACATTCATAACGTTTCACTTTAACCGGCCTACTCAAAGAGTTACCCCGTAGCCGTTGAGGCGAGTATGTCTCTGTTCATTTCTCAGTCAGAAGTCTCTCAAACCTCCGAGCTGCTGCTGTTCTGAACTCGTTTCCAGAGCAGAAAGAAAACTGACTGACAGACCAACAGCCGGCCAAAGAGGCTCCATGAACCGACCAATTTGCATTTTTGCTGACTCTCCTACTGAGAATATCTGACAGCGAGTGAAGAAGGGGTCGAGTGTTTTCACACAAGGGTGTTTAAACTTGACACATGGGCTCAAACAGTGACCTTTTCAGTTACAAGACCTTCTGTCTCTTCAGTCTGCACCGCTGCTGACCTCAGATGTCTCCATATTTAGTATTTCTTTGAGGTTTTGAACTGTCTCTTCCTCTCATATTCAAACGAGATGCAATGAGGATGACAGCGGGGAGCAACGTGATTGACACGTGTCTGTGGAGATTCACGTCAGTATTTTCTCAGTAAGGAAACAATCAGATGGAGTCTGGCTGTGAAGTTATATTCGTCCTCCATCAGCTCATGAAGACACATGAGACTTCATGTATGTCACAAGACTTTGCGCTAAGATCTCATGTGTTACTGTGCATACAATTTAATTATTTGGATCGATTCATAACAAACATTGCGATGCATTTGCAAGAGAAATACTTCATATTTTGCAGGCTTGTAGCCAACAAATGTTTTGCACACTAAGTTGATCATTCGATTAACTTAATTTCTGTTTTCCTCTTCTTCATTTTTCGTATTTTTGTTGACGGTAAACAACGGTTAAATTCTTAATTTCTCTCAGCTCCTTCTGGTCATCGCTCATTCCCTTACATTTTTCAGTTGCATCCTTTTGACTTTCTTCCCCAGGCAGTCCCCTGCTGGTGTGGTGTGTAAATAAATGAACAAAAGCAAAGATACATATATATTTTTTTAATATAGCCAGGACCACTCATACAAACTAATACAAATTCATCAGCACTCGTGGTATCGTCTGAGCACTTCACCTCTTCAACTGAAGGCATGAAGAGAAGCCGGTTGTAACTTGATATGTTCACACTGAGTGTGTGTGTGTGTGTGTGTGTGTGTGTGTGTGTGTGTTTGTAAGCGAACACACTTCTTCCCCAGAATGTTTCATAATTAACATGGCCGCTCCCTCGGGCCTCCCACATCTGCACTAAATCTGCCACTACCGATGAGCTTTACACTTTGCAACTCAACCGTTATCTGTGCCTTTATACCTTTTCTTTCTTTCTATTTTCATCCTCCCTTCCTCCCTCTGTTGTTTTATTCCCGTCTCTGACTCTAACCTCAGATTTCACCTTTACTCCTCAACCTGCCTCTTCTTCTTTTGCAGCAGTACCACCAGCAGCTCCGGGGACAGAATTGTTGGTTAGTAAAGAGGTGAAGTCCCGCTCCTTTCGGTCTACCTCATGGGACCGTTTTGGTACAAATATTCATATCCTGTTTGAATTGTGCCATGAATTACACGTTTGTCGATTTAAAAGAGAATTTTGCACGTCAAGAAAGTCGCAGTTTGTCATAGATTTGTCGTATCATTTAGTTTTGTGTGAAACCGCTCAGGTGAACTACATCTCTCGTCTTGCAGAATGTCAACAACACGGTCTTTATCTTGGCTTGCTAGCAAGCTAGCTAACTTAGCTATGTTCCACACACAAATATAACATTATCTTACCTGATATATATATATATATATATATATATATATGCATACATATATATATATATATATATGTATATATTTATATATATATATATCTGTATATACCATGTATAGTACACCTATACAGAGAGCTGACTCTGAAATACTTTTTAATATGTCAATATCACAGGTGGTCATGCATGTTTTCATAGTTGACATTTCACTGCTGTGTCTGCATGCTTATCAGGGCATAAGTGTGTGTGTGTTAATGTGCTTATGAACAGTAAGTGTGTGTGCGTCATAAAAAATGGAGAAGGCTAAAGTAGGCCAGCGGTTCACAGCACATGAGCTTGAAGGAGCCGTGCAAAGACGTCTCCCTTCCCTCCCACGCTGCCTTCCTCTTTGTCCTCCTCTGCCTTTGTCTTCCATCCCTCCTCTCCTGCACTCTTTTTACCCTATTCACCTGTTCATCTATCATGATTTTCAGAACAGAAAACTGACTGAAATGTGTATTTTATGGTTATTTTTACATGCATTTCTGACTGAGTAATGAGGTACGGTCATGTATTTTCAATGAAGAGGAGAAAACAAGAGAAACATCCTTAAATGTTAAACGTTGATGTGGATTTTAAACCGATCCTCCTCTGGCTGAATATTAGAAACACAGTCTGTGGTCCTTTTGCAAACAGACACCTCTTAATACTATTATTATTTTACTAGATTCCCTCTCACATGAGGTTTATGTAACAGGCATGCAGGAGGTGTACTCCTGCAGGATTAACTTTCCATTCCTGCATGATGGAACATTTGCAGTGACAGAATTAATTGAAATTCTTGGTAGTTTTTATTTTTTTCTTTAAACAATGGGCCCTTGAATTCAGACAGTTAGACAAAAGTAGGCTTCTCTTTATTAGCCGACAACAATCCATTTTAATGTATTACCAGCAGGTTTTATTACAAGGTTATTTATATTCATTCATTGTCATACAACAGCACAGCGCAGGGTTACACAACCAAATGTAGACTGCAGGCCCATTTTGATACAATCAAATATCGTCAAAACAAACAAAATATGAACTGATCTGGCGTACACCACAGCCGATTGACCTTTTAACATGTTTCATTCATGTCTTCCAGATGGCCACAGTTCTGCAACTCCTGAGCAGCCTGGGAGTTGCACATACCGATCTCAAACCAGACAACATTATGATGGTGGACCACGTCAACCAAGATGATTGACTTTGGCCTGGCCTGTCCCGTTTCTCAGCTAAACCAGCGCTTACTCATGCAGCATCAGGTAAGTAATTGGTAACACTGCACAGTTCGATTTTATTACTAATAAAGCCAACCATGGAAGGTCAACTAGGAACCTTTCATTGGTGGTGGACACAGGATTTAAACGCATCCACTTGACAGTTCTGTTAACATTTTTAAATAAATCCAATTGAAATACTTTTATTTGAAAGTCTACTGAGCGACACGAAAGAAATGGAAAATGTGTGTCCATGTTCATGAATCACTTTGTGTTGTCTATTGTGTATGCGCTATGAAAACTAACATAACCATGACTCAAAACATGCTCACACTTTTGTATTAGTTTATATTAGGTTATGCACAGTAGCTTGAACAGCATTTTAGAGGAACATTTGTATTCGCTTTCTTTACAAAAGTTCCGTGAGAGGATCAATAAAGCTGGTTGTCTCTTGTACGAGTAATCGTGTGAAATCTTTCATCACACTGAGCAGCTCTAAGGTTTCTCTCCTGTGTGGATTCTCATGTGTCTCTTTAAATGTGAACGGTGGTTAAAAGACTTCTTACAAACTGAGCAGCTGAAAGGTTTCTCTCCTGTGTGGATTCTCATGTGTGCTTGTAAAGTTGAACCCTGGTTGAAAGAGTTCTTACAAACTGAGCAGCTGAAAGGTTTCTCTCCTGTGTGGATTCTCATGTGTGTCTGTAAATATGAACGCCGGTTAAAAGATTTCTTACAAACTGAGCAGCTGTAAGGTTTCTCTCCTGTGTGGGTTCTCATGTGTGTCTGTAAATATGATCCCTGGTTAAAAGATTTCTTACAAACTAAGCAGCTGAAAGGTTTCTCTCCTGTGTGGATTCTCATGTGTGTCGTTAAATGTGAACGATGGATAAAAGAGTTCTTACAAACTGTGCAGCTGTAAGGTTTCTCCCCTGTGTGGATTCTCATGTGTGTTTGTAAAGTTGAACCCCGGTTAAAAGATTTCTTACAAACTGAGCAGCTGTAAGGTTTCTCTCCTGTGTGGATTCTCATGTGTGTCGTTAAATTTGAACGATGGTTAAATGTGTTCCCACACACAGAGCAGCAAAATAATTTCTCACCAGCACTACATCTTGGTCTGGTCTCCTTCCAATCAGCACTGTCATCAGTGTCAGAAGAGTCTCCAGTGTTCTCATCAGTATCTGGTGCTTGATGTCTATCTGGATCTGAGTTCCTGTCTGGTTCTGGTCCTCCACAGTCCTCTCCATCAGCTTCTGTTTCCATCTGTTCAGTTTGTCTTTGATGAAGCTGTGAGGACTGAGCTTCCTCTTCATCATCTTCAGTCTTCACAGGACTGAATGAGAATTTGACATCAGTCTCCTCCAGACCTTGAAGCTGCTCTCCCTCCTGACTGGTCCAGAGGTCCTCCTGTTCCTCTTTAATGTGTGGGGGTTCTGGGTCCTCCTGGTTCAGACTGGAGCTCCACTCCTGCTGCTCAGGGGGAACCTCTTCTTGAACCACCAACAGCTGCTGGACATCTGCAGGAAAACAGTAAACACACACAGAGACGTTACAAAGAAATATTAGTAAGAGCCAATAGTCTCCTGAACGTACACTTTTATTCCCTTCAGAAGCAGCCACAACGTAACCGTGGACGTGACCATGAACATAGGAATCATTTTAGAATTCAACAAGCTGCAAAATCCACGTGGTGTTATCAAAGGGAACACATAATAAATATGTTCTGTCATAAAGAAGCTGAGAGAATAAACAGTGAACCAACCTGCTCTGTGTAACTCAGCAGCCGCAGTTAGTCGCTGGTTGACTAAACATCTCAGCATTTGGACTTTAGACATTTTCCTGCGTGGACAGAACCAGATATAGTCATCTGTAAGCATGCAAAAAAAATATTCAGGTGGAAATAAAAACCTTCTTCAGTGAGAGTAAACGTATATCAAACTACTCATTGCCAGAAGCATTCGCAGCGTTACATTTTAAAAAGAGACTAAAACCATGCATGTAGTGTTCAAGAACAAATGTCACTTCTGCTGAAAACGTTGCAAAACTAGCTAAAGAACCAGCCATCAATAACATGTAACATGAACCACGAGCAACGCAGACAAGAGAAACAATTCAAAATGTATCAAATCTAGTTGAAACTAGAACATTTCGCAAGAGGTTTTGACAGTGTGGCTGCTACTGCCCAAAGACGTCGAAATATATATACACACGCCAATATTACCGCTTCACATCAACAGTGAATACTGACTGAACTCTTATTTTGTCAAAGATATAGCTTAAAACATTCTCATCTGAACCCGTGGCTTTAAAGGGATAGCATGTATTATTGTAGTGACCCTTGTTCAGGAAAGCTACGAGACGTGATCTCATTTGTGGTGTTATTTATCGGACAGTACACAGGCTACTGTGGGCCGTAGCCTACGCCAAAACAATCCGTCAATCCGTTAAACGTTCTCAACAAACTTAACCATCTGTTCCCGGTCCACCCTCCAGGCTCGCAGCACCAACACAACAACATTCCCACGAGGCCTTCACTGACCTCCGTAAATTGCAATCACCAACTTATTGATAACACAATAACACTTATAACATAACTCAGTCCGTTACAGTATTAACAACACAAGCTAATACGTTAGCATGCTAGCAGCGATTAGCATTCAAACAGCAGTACATGTAATTAGCTCTCCAGCCTGACACTGGCTCATTCCTTAACTACGTTGCTATAACAAATTCCCTCAAATCATACAACTTAACACAATGTCTTTACACAGTTAACAATCCCAATTTCAAGGTGATTCTGCATTTATTAGTAACTTCTCCCGCTACTTACGCTGACCCGTAGTTCAGGTATTTCCCTTCAGCTCAGTCTGGATGCTAAATGCTAATGCTCGGTCCTCAGCAGCCTCTGATTCCCGCTCTATATTTCCACATCTCACGTGAACTCCGTGCTCTCGCGTAGCTCACGCTTCACTGTTCTTAAAGTGACAGTACGCCAAAATACAATCAGCATCTGTCACTGTCATTAACCCTGCACGTAAGTCATATCTATCATGGACATTACAAAAACCTGTCTACCCCCACTTCGCCTGGCTACATATATTTTAAAAATAGAAACGCGAAAAAAAACTCATTACGGACTACAATGAAATGTCTGCATTTTACAGTTACTAAGGCTTCTCAAGTGAATACAGATGTTATACCTAATATGTTTCTGTTTAAAGTCAGTTTACCTTACATTTATCAGGTCAGGTGAGAAGCGCTTTCTGTTTGGACACTTAGCTCATTAGTACCGAAGGCTTTCTTCTGCTCTACTTATGTTAACCACTGATGCTCAGCATACTGCCTAGAGCGCCCTCTGCTGGCGATGTTGTGCATAGCAGAAATAAAATAACCACACATCCCAGTAAAAGACCTAATGACAGCATGATACAGGTATGAGAATAGTATGTTTCTGAGACCTTAGCTTTTAATTTCAAACACACACACACACACACACACACACACACACACACACTCAAAACCGTCGGACAGGACGCTCTCGTCCCGTAGTAATTAGACTTGATAGTCTGCACGTATAGAAATATAGGTCCTAAAATGACCCCAGGTCTGCTATTACACACTAGCATACTGGCTGTATTTTGTGTTCGTTGCAGTTGTTTGAAGAGTGAATGATGGAACCACCTTGAATTCACACTAGTGAGCAATTTGATTCAGGCACAGGCCACTCTGTTCTGATCATATAAGAGGTTTTATTTGCATCTATCTTGTGCAGCAGTGCAGCATGTTTCTGCTACTCTATTGTTTCCTTTCACACCTAGTATTTGTTTTGATTGGCTAGAAAGCACTTATTACCTAGCATTCATTTAAAAATAAGGAAACAATACATAAGAGAGCTTAGTTAAAAAAATAATGGGCTCAAGCCCATTCTGCCAAATGAAACGAGAAGCTGTTCACTGCGGCATCTTTTTTATTCCTTTTGCACTTTCCGTGATATGTGAGTTTCCCTGTTTGTTTAACTTTATTGAACATTGTTATTATGTTGCTTGCAGTTTGAAGACAGCTGAGTAGATGAAAGAAGATATGAGAGTGGATGTTCTTTGTCATCTCAGCCACAAAATCCATCCGTCGTCATCCAAGCTGCACTCAAACATCGTTCCAAATCAGTCGGCACCGAGTTTGAAGAAAGACTGAATACGTAACAGATATTAAAAACAAGTAAAAACTGTAACATTTTCTACCGTTTACTGTTTATGAAGTCGAAGATAACACACCAGAAAAAAACACAGAAAGACATACTCGTCTACTGGCAGTCGGAAAGGAGACTATCACCTATTTTTAACATGTTCAACGTGCACATTTGGGTGGAAAAATTGTATGAGATGCAAATGCCTGGAAGTGTGTGTGTGTGTGTGTGTGGGGGGGGGGGGGGGCTTTATGTTTTGTAAATGAACAAGAGGGATTAAATGGCCCCTAATCCATGTGTTGATGAGCACTGTACCCTATTTATCATCAGTCTGGATGGTCACAACAACAGCACGTGACTCTCAATCGGACATGATAGCTGTGCAAAAATTAACCCCAAAACACTGGGACAAATGCCGTACTGCCATGTAGAATTAGGATATAGTGTGTGTGTGTGTGTGTGTGTGTGTGTATGTGTGTGTGTGTGTGTGTGTGTGTGTGTGTGTGTGTACAGGGAACACCACGGTTGTCTTCTAATAGAGGACCAATTCACATCCTGTTCAGCCCAGTGTCACATGTTGAAATCTGTTAGTTTGGTTTACAGGGACACGACTTGTCTGTTTTCCTTTAAGCACCACCATGAGGTTGACGTATGCGATTTTAGGTGAAATATCTTCAACATTTTTTAATGGATTGTCATGAAATTCAATACAGATGTTCATATTCCCCGAAGGATGAATCGTAATAACTTTGGCAATCTTTTGACTTTTCCTCGAGCACCATCTTCAGGTCAGGTTTTCACTTCTTCAACATTTTTGGTTTACAAGCAAACATCTAAAAAACAAATGTCATTAAAAACAGACATTGTCCTGCTAAAGTTCAGCATCTTAGCATTTTCATTGTGAGCATGTAATCATGCTAATGTTAGCGTTTAGCTCAAAGCTCTGCTGTGTTTAAATACCTAACCAGGCTGTACACTATTATGGACTTTACGCAACAGGAGCCTGAGAATAGTTTGGAACGAAACTATTAACACCAGCAGAGATGCGAGTTTGCGACTGTTGCAGCACTTTTTCATTAAAAGGTTTGAACAGATTCACGCAGGCAGGGGAAGTGGAGATAGTCGTCGTGACGTCACCCGTTGGTTTGTGGACTTCTGCTTTAAAGCCTCAAGGTTGTTGTTTTGGTTGTCGCCATCTTGGATTTTGGCTGTCGCCATTGTTTTTTTTGCAACCAGTGAGCGGAAGCGACCATATTTGGACTGTGGAGGAGTGACGTAGAGGCGCCATATATGGCTCTGGTAGCGGTAGAGACCTGTCAATCATACTCCTCTTTATGGTCTGTTTGACTCTAAATGGACCATCATTTACTAAATGAACATCATGCTGTATTGAAGAAGACTTGAAACTAGAGATTGAGACCATAAACTCATGTTTACAATGTTTACTGAGGGAATAAATCAAGAGAGAAGTAGTCATTGATAAAGTTTGCCGTCTTGTTTCAGACTATTTATCCTCCGTGTTGTTGTACACTATCGTGTATGTTTTGTACAATGTGATTAATTGATGCCTTTAATCGCAGTGCAAAAGCTCAGGAAATCAACCTTGTTCTGAAAAAAAAAATGAAATGCATTTTTTTTAAAACTCATAACAAAAACAAGAGTTCGAAAAGGTATGTTGACGTACGAATAAATCACACAAAAAATCAGCCCTGATGTGAAAAAGCCTTTAGTGTTGTTGAGTTTTAATACGCAGTGATTTTGAGACTTTATTCAGCACGGATGACTCACCTGAGACAAGATGGCAGCTCAGATGAGTCGGAATAAGCAAGGACAACAGTGAGACAACAATAAAGCTGATTCTGAGACAAAAGGAGGGAAAGACGGATGAAAAGACAAATATTCTTTATTACATTTGGGGGATTGGACGACACAACCGAAAGTTCATAACAGATGGGATGCCTTTTGTTATTGTTCCCCTGTCCAACGCTGCTGTCAGCTCATATTGGCATCACACAGTGGAATAGATAAAACAGTCGTCCAGTGAAACCAGATAAAAGCAGCAATGAGCAGGAAGGTCGTCAGTGTGAATGTAATCTTATTGTGCTCATAATGAATACACTGATGGTTGTGCGGATCTGAGGCAGAAAGAGACGTATTAACCGAGAGAGACATAGAGAAATAACTGGCGCTTCGTACTTATTAAAAATGTTCTTTTTTTTGGAAACACGTTTTGGGAGGATACACGTCGTTCATATTCTCCAAACATGTCTCTGCCAGAAAAGGGACCAAATTTTATATGGTTTTAAATGGAAGCCACCAAAATGTCCACTTGACCTACTTTTCACAATTCACCAAACACATTCTTTCTATTCCACTAAACATTTTGGATTTCATTTTGTGGACATTGCTGTTGCTTTCACATGCACACGTACACATCAACAACCAAGTACACACACACACACACTCACACACACACACACACACACACACACACACACACACACACACACACACACACACACACACACACACACACACAGACACAAAACATCTCCTGTTGCCCAGCCCCTCTCTCTTTATGCTTTTTTTTGTGTGTGGAAGAATGCCCACGACCCCCACCACCACCACCAACATTACCCCCGGGGCCCTTGGGCATTCATCACCCTGTGCATCCCCCCATTTACCCCTCCGACCCCCCCCCCCCCCCCCCCTTTCACCCAGACACCCCCACATCTCCCCTCCTCCTCCCCCCTTTTGTTTGCTTCTCTGTGTCACACCATTACACAAAGCAGGTTGTTTTGACGGCATCGAACAACACTTTTTTTTCACATAATCTAAAACTGCTTCATCCCACACACACACACACACACACACACAAACACACACACATGGGACGATGAAGGGAGGTTAATCTCCTTCGAAATATACTGATTTCCCTTGAGGAGGAAAAAAAAAGTGTCCAGAGCAGAGTGTGCACTCCTATTGAGGTCCAACACTCAGATGAATAGCAAATAACTGAAAGCTTTGAGAAAGAGATGGAGGAGGAGTAGAATGAGGTGGAAACGTTGTGGGAAAGGAAAGGAGGAAGTGAAAAAGATAGGGAAAATGTCTCAAAAGTTTGAGAAAATATAGGAGTAATGAGCTAGGGAGGAAGAGGAAGGAACAGTTTTAGGGAAAGGGGAAGGTGGAAAAGGAGAGGGATGGAAGGAGGGAAGTAAAGGAGGAGGAAAAAGAAGGAAAACATCTTTGCAAAGGTGTGGGAGAGGACAAACCGTTTTCTGGAAGAAAAAAAAAGAGGGAAACAAGGTTTTAAAAAGTCTTTGAAGATTATGGAACAAGAGGAAGGGGAACAAAAAGAGGTGGACGGACAAAAAACAAAGGAAAAGTAGGATGAGAAGGAGGTGGAGAAACATGGTGGGAAAGGTGCAGCAGGATGAAACATTTTCTGGAAGAACAAATGGTGAGGCTTAAAAAGTATTGGCTGATGAAGAAAAAGAAAGCCGAAAAAAAACTCTGGAAAGGACTATTTTGAGGAGGAGTCGATTTGGGGAAAGGAAAGGAAGGAAAAGGAATGGTGACATCTCGGTGCAGGAGAAAAGATAACACATTTTGTGGAAGAAAAAAAGACAAAACGTTAGGAGGAAGAAGATACACGTCTCCTGAAAAGAGGGGGGCAACAAAGTAGGAAGAGGTAAATAAAATGATGGAAAAGGATGGATCAATATGGGATTTTGAGAGGAGGAGAGGAAGGGAAACATCTTTTGGAGAAAAAAAAACAAGGACGTTAAAAGTGCAAAACGTCATGGAAGTTGAAGAAAGTGAGGAGGAAGATGAGAAGAAAATGTCTGCCAAAGGAGAGAAGAGGACAATAAGTTTGAGGAGGACCTATATGAATGCTTTGAAGGACTAAAACAGAGGAAAAAGTTTTAAGGGAAGGATGGAGAGAGGAGGAGGAGGCAAGCGTCTTAGGAAAAGGGGGGAGGAGGGATGAAGAGGAGGGGGATGGGGGGGCATCAACAATCCTCTTTTCCCCTCCCCAGATGATGAGAAGGCTGCCGAGCGCGCTGCACTCCGCCGTGCGTTTGTTTCCCTTTTAAAAGTGCCCAAAGCACCGAACCCTACCGAGCCCAGCCAAGCCGAGCCACGGCGTGCGTCTGCGCCCCCCTCCAAACGCACCTCCCCGCCTCCGCCACCACCACCCCACCCTCGCCACGCCGTCTCCGACCGCCGTTCTGTGGCAATGGAGCCGTAACCAACCTCAGTGTGCTTAACTGAGCCGAGCGCGTGAAATAGCAACGGATACGAGGAGACAGCTGAGACCAAGCGGCTATGGAGGAGCAGCGCAGCGAGGCTGGAGTCTAGACTGCACGCACATTTAACAGACCCGGATTACTTTTTGCCACCATTTTTTTTGAACTCTTAATATCACGATTAGAACAGGAATTTCCCCCCCTTTTTTTCCACCCGTCTGATCATCATATTATTCTATCGTTACACGGCGAGGATGCAGGCGAAGGAGGCGAGCTTTTGCACGGGATGCTGGGGACTAACGCTGCTGTCATGCGTCCTGGCTCTGCACTTGATCCCGCTGTCGGTCCACGGTAAGAAACAGCCTTTAACGGTGCACTTTAATCATGCAAACAAAAAAAACCCTTCACTTTTAGTTGCTTGATTTCTTTACATTTAATTTGCTGCAGCAGCACGTCCTCTCTGTGGATTCAGGACCTAAACACACTCCCACAGGGCAGCCAGAAAGGAGGTCAGTGAGGCTCGGATTGTAGGTTAGGAGGCACTGCATACTCAACTGGTTTTGATTGAGTATCGGTTAGTTATTTTTTGTGACACTATTCTACATATTATATTGATCTAGACATTTCCCATTCAATGAACAAAAAAAATTATTTTTGTAGAATCTGCCCTCAAAAAATGTGAATAATGCAATTTTTTTCATGGATAGTAAAGCAAAAATCGGATAAATATCATAATGTAGATTGTTGAAATGTACCCTTATATCAATGCATAGGGGACACACATGTCATGATTAACCCATTATTGAACGCTATGTCCCTGCAGGAATATTTTAGAGATGTCACAGGAGGCAAAAAACGAAATTAGGTCACAATAAAGACACAAGTAGACAATCTAAGCCCTCATGAATATTATAGAGGCACCAGAGGAGGTAACAATGAGGTCAATATAAACCCACTGGACACCACACGCACTGCAAGACAGAATATCAGGACATCAGATGAAATATTATAAGATTACACATTGAAATGAGGACTAATATTATAAAGATTAAGATATGAACATACAATAAGCTCAATGCTGAGTGATGCAGACATTGTAAGTAATTGTACAGCATTGGGGGGGGGGGGGGGGGGTTGAAAAACCCCATTTAACTCACTGCACTCACTAAAGGAACAAGAGATTACAATGACATTTTGGAAGAAATCAGATCACTAAATCCACACAATGTATTGTAGGCACATTTAAAGCCACTGTAGGAGAAATCACAGAGATGTGTGACAGTGACAGCGTCCAGCCCGATGCAGTAAACCGGGTCCCTGGAGGCGCACTGGCACTACAGCGACACAAAGGCGAGGATTAGGGCTGGGGGAGTTTATGAATAATTCATGAAGGGATCTGGACGGACATTCTGATACACAGAGGGGAGGACAGAGAAGGAAAAAAAACCACCAGAGTAAACATAAAAAAGACACGAAGGCTCTCTTCCTCTCTCTCCATCTCTTTGTCTAAGATTCATTGCGCACGGCCACATTACCGTCAGATTAATAATGCAGGAGCGTGCACGAGATGAAATCAGTCTGGCGTTATAATCCAATATAATCTGGCTGATTCTTTTCATTGCACTGGCTGCAATTCATGGAGTGTGATTCCGAGGTGCAGTCCCCCTCGAAAAAAATGATGTTTTTATTGTTTTATTTGGAGCGCAAAAATCCGTCCAGAAGCTTTCGAAAAGGGGGTAAAAACTCCCATCAGTGGAACGTCCAAGAGAAATGTTCCCTGTCAACTGCACATGAGCCAAATAGATAATGATTTAGAACACTGACCAATTTGTGACCTTACAGTCTTCAACCTCAGGTTCTGCCGAGTGAAGCAGATGCGGAAGTGTCTTGAAACCTGCATTCTCTCTACTGACCACCAGGGGGCGACTCCTCTGGTTGTATAGAAGTCTATGAGAAAATGACTCTACTTCTCTCTTGATTTATTACCTCAGTAAACATTGTAAACATGAGTTTATGGTCTCAATCTCTAGTTTCAAGTCTTCTTCAATACAGCATGATGTTCATTTAGTAGATTATGGTCCATTTAGAGTCAAATAGACCATAAAGCAGAGAATGCTTTAGGGCGGGGCTTACTGTGATTGACAGGTCGTTGCAGCTACCGGAGACGTACACAGCGTCTCTAAGTCACTCCTCCGCATTCCAAATATGATCACTTCTGTTCATTGGTTGCGGCAGATGGCTTTAATGCAACACTTAAGGATGCCAACGGCCATAAAACACAACAGAAGAAGCGGCCTGGTGTCATTGTGCACTGTAGTAGACGTCTCTTATTGGCAGACAAGGAGCTGTCTTTGTCCGGTGCTGATGTTTTCATTATGTATTTAGTATTCAAAAGTTTGCAAGACAAGTCAACCACGAAAGCATCTGTGTAAAGGCTTAACCGTAAAACAACTCGCAGATTAAAATACGTCATCAGCAGAGTCTTATCGATATCGCTCCCTGCTCCCATCCACACTCGAACCCATGCAGGAAATGTTCCTGAACATTTCAGGGACAGACTGCTAATGTGTGAAAGGGACTTATGTGTCAGCCCCTGTGATTGACTGGCTACCTGTCCAGGGTGTCTAAAGGATAAGCGATCGTAGCTGATGGATGGATGGATGAATCTTGTTAACTTAGTCTGTTCAGAAATTGAAGTTTAAAAGCATCAATTTGCCTTTATTAAGGGCTTTACGCGCGGGAGTATTTCTTTGCTGAGGGCCGTGATGTACTGGATTCTCTGCTGCTGCTCATGTCAACCTCATGGTGGCACGAGAGGAAAAGTCAGAGGATCACCAAAGGCAATGAGATTCATCCTCTGGGGAACACGAACATCTGTACAAACCTCCATGTCAATCCGTTTAATAGTTGTTGACATATTTCAGTCCGGACCAAAGTGGTGGACAGATTCACGCAGCTAGTGAGGCTAAACTGTCGATACAGAATATCAAAATATTTAAATGTCATATCTTATTATATCTACATATCTGCTCACCTTTGAGCACTAATAAGTGCTTCATAACTCCGCTTCACTTCTCGTCAATGCTGCTGCAGGGAGTTTGTGTCAGCTCCAACTCAGGTGGATGTTTAACGAAAAAAGAGGTCGGCAGATCTGGTGCAGACGCCTTAAAACAACCTTGGGCTAATCCTCCGCCTCCACACCCCCCCCTCACACACACACACACACACACACACACACACACACACACACTTCTTCTCGCTTCACCGGTGAAGTGTGGCGGGCAGCTTGCCCCACATCTGTGAATGATGCTCAGACGACCGAGGCCAACCGCCCCGAACTGACAAACAGCCGACCGGAATGCCGTCAGTCATTTCCCGTCGGCTTTTTCCTCCGGTGGCCATTTGCAATCCTCCTCCGTCTGTGTGGCTAATACGGATGATTATGCCGCCGCCCCTCCCGTCCTCCCCCCCCCACCTCTCATGTTTAAGCTGGTAGATAGGTTTGATTGACAGACTAATGGTTTCTGCCTGGTACATCGGATGTACAGCCTCTTTCATGCCCTTCTCCTCTCCCTTCATCTTCCTCCTCCTCCTCTGGCCTGCTGACACATATCTATCTGCTTGCTGGCACATTATCTTTGATGTGCAGTGGGTTAATCTTCAAGCCAAAGTCCCCCGTCCATTACTCCAATAACCCAACCCAGACGTTTATATACTGCTATATAAATATATATATATATATATATTTATATAGCAGTGTGCAGAATTTAACAGCAAACCAGCCATGAAGATGAATGCCGTCTACAGCTCTGGTTTTTGGCGAACAATGGCTTTGCAGTCTCTCCTCTGCATCTTCTCAGTCGCCATGGAAACCGCACACACCATCCAACTGACACCGGCTCTGCTGGCGGAACAGTGTGTTCACATCGGCGCCATGATGTGTTTCACGCTTTGAATTTCACTAGGGCTGAAAATGTTGGTTGGATTTTTTTTTTTTGGCAAACGCTGAAATGTCTTGCCAAAGTCTGGTGGCTCTACGCCTACTGACCGTGCATGTGTGTGTGTGTGTGTGTGTGTGTGTGTGTGTGTGTGTGTGTGTGTGTGTGTGTGTGTGTGTGTGTGTGTGTGTCCACACCCACTGGCAATGGGTGTAGTCCATCATTACCAGCTTTACTTTTGTAGATGATATCATTGTTTGTACTGGTGTATTCATTTTTACTGCATAATGAATTCATGCGCGCCGCGTGGAGTTTGATTTTTTCGGCAGATGAACCCGCTTTACTGTTGGCTGTGCAAACACCAGTGTTTTGACTCTTGAATTTACATGCAAGAAGGGAAGGTGGAGTGCGTCGTCGTCGGTGATTTCTCAAAAATCTTTCTTGAAAAAAACAGGGAAAAGCGACGTCACTTTAGACGCAGCCTCACAGTTTGTGTGTGTGTGTGTTGGGTGTTGGATGCTTCCAAGAGACTGAGAGCAGATCATCCAGAGCTGCTGAAGGGACTGATGGCTGACGATTCATCAGGCTGCACGAGTTGAACACTTGTCAAACTGCTGAAGCCATCACAGGTCCAGTTAGGAGAGGAATTAGCAGAAGCGTGCAATCATGTTAGCAGACTGACAGCAACAGGAAACTGCAGAGTGAAGGTTCAGTGCCAGGAGGTGGTTTTGTTTCGTGGAACCATCTGAGAAGCCGCCATTAGCAAACTGTTTGGAAAAAATACGTGGCAGATGATTGTTTGAACCATCTGTCAATCAAACAAAAACATCTTTTCTATTGAGAAAAGCCTTCAGTGTCGTTCTTTGCTCTTCTTTCAATGAAGAAATACTCTCCAGTTCTCTTGAGGCTATTGCAGCATCTAACCTAACCTAATGTTTAGAATGAACAGGTATAAAATGCACGGCCCGCCACTGAGTTCTGGTTTACATTAAAAACCAACGACAAGACAGTTTAACACTGTAATGATAATTATATAACATTTTTATAATCATCTTATTTAAGTCAATAATCTCATAGATCCTTTTCAACTGTGAGTACTTTCATATTCAAATTGAGGAAAGAAACAACACATTTTTCATTATTTTTTTCATTTGTTACATTAAAAACTACCATTAAAAAAGTAATCAAAAATGAAAATCATCCTTTTCTAGCAGCCTTCATCACCGCAGTAGAAGGTCATTTGAATTAAACCTGCAGAAGGACTTCACTGGTGGTAATTCATTAAATAAATATGTGTTAATAGAAACATTATCTTGTGTTCGGACTGTTTTTTCCCCGTCTTTTTCTAGCATTTATTGTCTTGACGTACGTGCTTTTGTAAATACTATTTGGATCAAACCGCCAAAGTTGAATTACATGAGGTGGGACAGAAACTCTTCATGCTAAATTGGGACCTGTGGAGGCTATTGGCTCATCCCAGATAAATCTGTTTGTTAGGAAACTACGTGATCCTAATCTCATTTGTGATATCCTCCCACCTGGATCTGCCTGCAAGCCAGCATTAGCATACGTATGTGGGCTTGACCCAACCAGCTGCGGGCTTCTGCTCTGGGTTACCGTGTGTTTGTGTGTGCTGACACTCGATGGGCAGTTTGTTTTTCATAATTTGCGATACGTAAAAAAACGAGCAGGATGTGTTTCCGGAGCGTTAAGCTACAGCTCAGATGTTTCCCTCAGCGTCCGTCATTATCTCATAAAAGCTCTGCAGCCAGTTAGAGCGGCCTCCAACTGAGGATCCTCTGAGCCCACAGCGACAGAACAACCTGCAATCAAAATGTGATTGTCTCTTTAGTCTTTAAATCTACCTCTTAGTTTAAACGTTTTTATGTATCTCTACCGATTAGTCAATTTCTTCCTCCTTCAAACAGCTGTTAATCCCAAAAAATCCTGCGTTTCAGTGGGAGATCTTAGTGTCTTAGCGCTTATGGTCCATTCTAGTGTGCCAGACTAACACACTGGTTGTAGAGTGAGCTTTAGTGTGATCAATAGTAATACAGCCTGTACCCTTGATGGATTGATTTTATTTGATTTAAAAACTCTTCACGTGTTGTAGATCTACTCTCTTAGCGGTTTAAAATGACTATTTATTCTCTCAACTTTAGACCCGTTGGAAGATTATTCTAATGTTTTTTTTCACACAACAAGCTCTTACAGTTTTAACATAATCTGTTACCTCTTGTATAATGTCATTATGGAGGTCCTAACCAATGTTTTAGTGGCCGAAAGCTAACAGACCATGACGTTAGTTCATTACATGACGTATTTTTCATGCAGAGTTTTTCTGGGAAGAAATGTCTGTTCATTGGTTGCGAAAAAAACAAATTGGCGCCGGCCATAATCCAAGATGGCGACGCCGAACTCGATGGAAACGGAAGTCCACAAACCGATGTCTGACGTGAAAACGTGAAAACGTGAATGTCCCAAGAGCCAGTGTTTGGTTTGTCCGTTCTGGGCTACTGTAGAAACATGTCATCCGTATGTAGATATTAACGGCTCATAAAGAAAACACAAAATGTCTTCAGTGATTATAAATGAATGCAAACACACTTATTAACATTTCATTTCTGCCAATAAAGCCCCTAAATGCTACACACTGTACCTTTAAGCAGAGTGACTTCCAAAAAGCGAGTGTCCCTTCGTGCCGGTGTTTCTCGTCGTCCTTGTCAGCGTCCAGGTGTTTCTCTCGCTGCCTGTCTGACTCACAGGTGTGACAGTTGTTTGGGAATGTCATTGTCGCCGTCCTCGCCGGTGGTCGTCCTGAAGTTTCTTGCTGCAGGTGGAGAAGGTCATCGAACAACCCGGTAAAAGTTTCATGTGCAGCCTGACGGCGACGGGCTGCTTCTGTCCTTGAAAGACGAAACAATTAGCGTACAGTAGGGTGTTCATTTTTTTTACATGTTTTTTTTTTAGCACTGCTGAGTTGGCGTTGTTCTCAAACTCCAGGTGCCCTTCAACAGTAATTTACATGTTTGTGTGTTCATGTAGGCGGTGTGTGTGTGCGTGTGTGTGTGTGAGAGAGAGACAGAGAGACAGGGTGATAAAAAAAAATGATGGAAGATGGAATAAGAGCACATCTTTTTGTTTGTGCGTAGGCTTGCACCTGTCTCTGTGTGTGTGTGTGTGCTACGGTACGGCTGCTTTAAACCGTCTGCGTGTCAGCGTGTCCTTGGTGAAGCGAGTCATTGAGTTCATGCTCGTGCACGAACTCCCCTCTCCTCTCCGTCTGGCAGTGCACGGTCCTCCTTCCTCCTCAGCCCTCTTCTTCTTCGTCATATTAGCATTCAGTCCTCCCATCACACGCTTATGTAAACCCCCCCCCACACACACACACACACACACACACACACACACCTGTCATGGCAACAAACCAGGTTCAGCATAGATGCGGATAATTAGAGATGAGGATTTATTTGGTTTGTGTGTTTGAGTAGAGCTGAAATAATGTGTCAATCAGAGAGAAAACTTCTTTTTTTTTGTGCAATTCACCGGATTGAGCTTCTCTAATGTGAATATTTACTGGTTTACTTGTAGTCTTCTGTGATTGTATCAATTTCTTTGGGTTTTGACTTTTGCCGGGATGAAACAAGTCATTTTTAATAAAAAGTCACCTTTGGCTTTTGGAAATTGTGATGGGCATTTTTCATTTTTTTAGGCATTGATTAATTGAGAAAACCGTTGACAGTGTAGACCGCTGTCCTCTTCCCTACGGTAGGTATGCTTTGACTACGACCGTTCCCTAACCTCCGTCTTTCTTGCGCCTAAAGGCTTCGGTTCGCTCAAACAGAAGTACTCATTTATTTGTGGCGTTAATGTGTAAACGACAGGAAAGTTCTGAAGGTGTTCGATGTTCCCACCGCAATCAAACGAATATATTATGTCTTCCCGCTCTGTGACGGCCGGTGTTTCAGCCTGACTGCACTTGTGGTCGTACATAAAGACCGTTGTTGTCCGACGTGGTCAGACAACCTGTCGAATGATCTCGTTCTTGAATGACTTGTAACAATGTTTCAAAAAGCACAGAAAAAATTATGTCATTCTACTGATACGGGCATCAGATTAGAAAACACTCTGGACTCTCAATTACAAATAACGTATCATTCAATTCATTTGGAGGACTTCTTTCTATTATATTCTTTTTACAGTTATTTACAGTTTTTATTTTTACCAATCTGATTTTTTAATAGGAAGAGATTGTTTCAAAGCCGTCAGATTTTGGCTGCAAGAAGCTGCTGAGCGCCGCCATTTTAGTTTATAGCAAGTGAAGTTCTGTTAAGACGAACACGTCTTCAGGTCATCAAAATCTGGTAAAATAAAAAAAAAGATAAATGAGTTTATGATTATGCACCAGAGTCCCTCTGAATGGTTGTGCTGGATAGAGTATGTTCAAAAATTCATTTTCTCTCGTATTCAAGTATTACAGATTTTCTTTTTTTCCATCCAAGTGTTTCCTGTTTATGGCCAAAAAATGCTGCTAATTAAAAAATGATGAATGTGTACTGTACATGTGAGACTTGGCTACTTACAAATCAGAGTGTAAGAGGGGAAGATTCTCTCTGTGTGTGTGTGTGTGTGTGTGTGTGTGTGTGTGTGTGAAACACACATGCTTACACACTTACATTTTAATTGACTGACCGTTGCGAATCAGGTCACACAGGGGGGAAAAAAAACACGCTTTGTAAATGTAGATGCATGGATGCACACATACAGTATGCATGCACTTAACATGTAATGTCTGGTATGTAATATTAATATGCACACGTGCATGCATGCACACGTGTCCGCACACACACACGCGCACAAGAGTTGCACACGTCACATTTTTCGACCTCATAAAAAGCACGGTTCTTCAAAGTCAAACACATTATTATTATTAGGTGTGTGTCTTTTTTATTTTGTGTGTTTAACGTGTGCCGACGCAGATCTTCAGCCGAGTCTTGCGGCTCCAGCGAGGCCGAGGACGAGCGTGTTTCCAAGGCAACACATCCTTCCTCCATCCCGCCACCTGTGGAGTCAGAAATGAAAGGATTTATGTGATGGAAGGAGAAAAGAGAGAAGGGAATGCTTGGAGAGAAAGGGGGAGGGGGGAGAAGATGTGGAAGAATTGATTTGACGCAGAGCGAGAGAGAGAAATTAATGAAATGTATGAGATAAGAAGTGGGAGATGAAGAGGAAGGAGACGGCAAGACAGGGAGGAGTAAAAACCAAAAAGAGTTCCAGAGAGGAGCTAAAGCGACTAGTGTAAAATCGATGCAGGGGTTTTCAATTAGAGGCGACTGGAGATCTGTGCATCTCCTCTTTATAGCGATGTTGATGAGCAGCGCTGAGCAAAGATTATTGTTTTATTCATTAGTGAGTGAGTGTGGGAACGAGAAAAGAGAGGAGTGTGTGTGTGTGTGTGTGTGCCTGTGGTTCTCCTGAGGTTCAGGTATTTGAAGCTAAAATCAATGAGAATGAGTCGAAGAGGCTCTCGCTTCATCTCCGTTCACTCGGCTTCGCCGGTCCGCTCAGTTCGGCCATTTTCCACATTCACTCATTAAATCATCCCTCCTGTGTGTTTAATGTCCACACACTGCAAGACGAAACTGTCACACTGAAGTCAGTTGTGTGTGTGTGTGTGTGTGTGTGTAATAAGCAGAGAAACCTGAAACCAACACTAATCTCTGATGCCTCGTGTCCTAAATGTCTTTGGTCCAGATCAAATACTTCTTACACGGTTACTTGAATGTATAATTAGCAAATATTTGGGTGAATATTGAAGATTATTTTATTTGCACAAATTTGACCTCTGAAGTTTATTTGAAAAAAGAGATTAGTGAGATTAAAAACCACAAAGGGGCTTAAAAATACATCTCATCCAGAAATAAAGAACAACTTTGCAGTTTGGCACCTTTACTTATAACTGATATGATACTGAAGACTGGCACCACTTTGCCTTCTTATCTTGGCTAAATGAGTATGTTACAACTTCCTCTTTAATTACTTGCCAATTGTCAAATGTTACACCTTCTAAACCGATCTGAAGCCATGAGCTTCACTCAACTTTTAGTTGAACACCACAACTAGAAAAATGTGATCTTACACTGTACTATATTCCATAGTATAATGGGATTTTACTCACGATATCATCAGAACCCAGCAGAACCTCCATATTGTTTCTACGGGAGCCTGTAAGCTTTTGTTTATTTGCCATCCGGGGTCCCAACCTTTCCCCTTCTCTCTCCAGTCTGGGTCAGCAAACTGGCTGGCGGGCCCTAACTGTCACAACCAATCAGGTTCTTCTTTACGGTCTGTCACGGCCAATCAGAGTCCGTGGGTGGTGTTTGTGCCCCCCCCCCCCTCCCCAAACTGATCTGGGTTAAACAAAAAGCGAGGCCTGACAGTCGGCGCCCCGCCAGCGCAGGCTAACAGCACTTGGCCTCAAGGCGCCATCAACCCCCAAATAATCAGTCTGACAAACACACACACACAGACACACACACACACTCACAAGAAGACAAGCCAAACTCTTCTCATTATGACCATCCACACCCCCCTTACTAGAGAAGCTGGAGGCCAACCCAATTACCAGTGGGTGATACTGGCAGAGAGACAACACACACACACACACACACACACACACACACACACACACACACACACAAATATAAACAGACATGCAGTTTGAGGAATCATCTTATGTAATACTGTTTGATTATCTCATGTTCAGTGGGAGGAATACAAACAAGGACTCTTTTATTCCATCAGTTTTGTCTCATATGTGCTCGACCGGACCCCGACCCCGCCAGCTGACGTCTAGTCTGCCAGGTCTGGGGGTCTAAACGGGGCACAGGGCTCGTTGTTGGTTTTGCTCGGCCTGCACTTTGAATGCCCTTAAAAAAACAAATCAGTTTTACTCTTTTATTGTGTCCCAGATTTTGTTTAAAATGAAGCGGCCATGAAAGTTGATCTCATGCCGTCTTTCCACTGCACGGTTCAGCTCTGCTCCAATCGACTCACTTTGTGGAATCAGAACTTTTCTCGATTTGTTTTCCAGTGTGCGGATAGCACCGCCTCAGTGACGTCTTAGCTGATCGCCAAAGCAACAAACCATCTTTTTGTGACATTGTGGTCAGTTATGAAGAGCGGAAATCTCTCTAGAAAACATGAATTAAAGTATGTGAGGACTCACTTTCATAACACACGAGACCTTGAATTTGTTTAAAACCCCTCTGTGCGCTATCATTTCCAAAACACAAGGGCTGATTTTACAGTAGCAGTATTATTATATCACAAGTATTATTATATTATTGTTTAGATGCAGAACTTAGCTGCTCCTAAACCAGCTGTGCGTCAAAACTTTTCTTCTCATTAATCCAATTAAGCTAACGAGGCCGTGAAAGGAAGACAACTCGGCTTAATTGGAGCTCCGTCCAGAGATGCACAGTGAGGATGCTGGCAGACTGACACCACTGTGGTCTCCTCCAGCAGACCACCTGAGTTCTGATGTGTGAATGTGTGTAGCTGCCTGTGTGCGTGTAAAATATACGTTTGTTTTACAAGACATCTTGCTTTTTATTTGCTTTATCAATTAAACTGTAATTTGCACGACAGCGATGACGGAATTAACGGCACAAGAGAGAATGACCGGAGTGGTGTACAAAAGTATTTATTTTCCCCACTTTTGCAGATGAGCTCACAATATAGTCCTCTATGTGAGTGAATGAATTTGGACACAACCCATCTCTCTCTCCTCTTATCCTTCACTTTTTCACATCCTCCATCAGTTTTTTCCTTTTCTGGCCTTTTCTCTGTTTCGTCTCTCTTGTCACGACGGGTCCCGTCTCCCTGTTGCCTCGTTACCGCGCGTCCCCATCACCACTTGTCATTCTCTCTTGTTGTGCGGCAGCCATTACCGTCTGTCTTCCAGTCCGTGCGGTTTGTACTTATCAGGCTTGTTGCAGCAGGAGGAAGAGGTATTTGTGTTGAAGGCTGACCGGTTTCCCCGGGAGATTCACGCAAACACGGCGCTCACACGGACAAACTGTCCCCTAATGAGTGTGTCGCTGTCAAGTGTGTGTTGATGTGAACACACAAGCGAGAGACAAAGCCAGCGAAGGCGAGTGTGATCGTTTTGCTTAAGAGAGAGGTCTGAAATCCTGATTTCCTGGTGAGCGTCAAGCATTCGGTGTGTAAAATGCTTATGTGTGGTTATAGTAAAGCCGGTTATTTATATGTGTGTGTGTGTGTGTGTGTGTGTGTATGTGGTGTTTTTGCATATTATCCCGGGCCACACAGCTGATGTGTTGAACAGCAGTGGATTGTGGGACTGCCGGAAGGATTAGCCCCAGAACGACCCCGGCTTCAAAGACGCAGCTCGCTCGCTTTCTGCGCCCGGAAAACAAAGCTGAGGCCTCACACCTGTCAAGCGCCTCGTGGCTAAAGTGACAGCCTCACGCGTAATGATGATGTCTGTTTTTTTTATGAAACCATAACATTTATACATTCATAAGGAATATCCATTAATGAGTGTTAAGTCAGCGACGATTTTTCATGGCAGGCGTGCTCTTCATCAGCACTGTGCTGCTTTATATTCACACATTGTCACAATTCAAGGATATGATCCTCTTCACTGGCAGGAGAAGAAGCCACTGGTAGAAAACAAAAGACTTTTGCTCAAGGGCACCGAAGGCAAACCGCAGCGGAAGTATTTTGTTATATACAATGAGTTATCGCACTCAAACGCAGAACTAATTTCTTTAAAATGGAAAAATAGAAGCTGAGCCAAGATCTCCTGAGCAGACGAGGTCTCTTATCTGTTTATTTCAGTAGTTTGAGTTTTGCACAGGCCACAGCTGCTTCTACCGATGCTTAAACTTGAGTTTCTGGGATCGTTTTCTTGTGGTGAACATCAGGTAATCATGTGAGAATCAAAGATGGAGGGTTCGTTCTTTTCAACCAGTTTCCAGCAACCACAGAAGTCCTCGTCTCTTACTCCCCTCCTCACTTATTTCTGTCTAATAACGGCATAAAAAGCCAAAAAATGTATCCATCAAAGAAGAAGCAAAGAGATCAATTTGCCCTCCCTGTATTACTCTTAATATGAAGAAGACTTTTAACTCTGTTGTTCTTTCCGGCTACGACGATACAACTCAAATAATCCCTTGTGGACAAACTGACTCCCTCATTCTATTCAATTAACGCCTCAATTCAACTCACAAAATGTGTGAAATTGTTTCTTAAGTTTTATAATCTCAGCAGTTGTATGCAGTCGTGCAGAAGAAATATGGATGGTTATTAACAAATAATGAGTTGAAGCTCAGTCTTCATATAAGAACATTAAAAGGACTAATTGGCTAAAGATGTCTTCGTCTTTTAAGATTAACAACTGATGATGATGAAGGGCTGCAATCCATTTGCAAAAATAACATGTTGCAACCCACGGATCCATTGAATATCTACGTTTCACCGTCTCTACAGATATCAGCGTTGGAGTGTTTTAAACGCTCAAAGCTCTCTTTTGCCGTTTCGAAACTACATTCTCGATTACATATTATAGGTTTAGGCATAAAAACTACTTGGTTTAGTAAAAGATCATGTTTTGGGTTCAAATAAGCGCGTAACTTGAATACCGGTCTCCTGGGTGAAGGTCCCATGTTTGACCCGTCCATCCGCCCCGACCTCCTCTCTATACGGACTTATGCAGACTTTGATCTCACATATTTGTGATATATCGAATATAAATATTATTCAGCAGAAAATACGTTCCCTTGAAACGTGATTGACGATGCAGTTTTGTGGTTTGGGTACGTAATTTTTCTGCTTTTCAAGATTGTATTTATTGGGCTGCTAAGCCCATTAAGACATTGGATACATTGGGCTTTACAACTACAGTTGATTTGACTTAAAGGATTAAAAGGTATGTGATCTGTGGACCATCTTCACTAACCGTAGAGGTAGAAGAGACTGTGTAACAGTTGCTCAGTGTTTCCTGTTTATCGTGCTGCGGTTTAATAAGTGATGAAGTTATTAGCTTGTTGGCTCGTTACTGTCAAAGGGTGTGCACCTTGTTTGCTTCTAAATCACGTCATGAAAGTCATAAAACCTTGGTGGAGGTCATAATTCATGATGAACTACCGGCTGTGTCCACGGAGCCTCGCTGAGTGTTGTGGAGACATTTAGAGATGGACGGATTAAAATCCCAGAGGGTCGGGATCAGAGCTTATCTCCAGTCAGCAAAGATCCTCACAGATATCCTCACATATGCCATTTGGTGGAGGCTGTTTACCAAAGCTCCTTACTTATACGACCACAACCACACGCACTTATTCACCGCGGGGGATCAGGGTGGGGATTGAACCCCCAACCCCTAAAACCCTAAAACATGAGTGTATGTTGTCTGCAGTACGATATATAAATGTGAACCCTTTTCTTTAGCGTAGACGACATCGATGAAGCCACTGACTCAATATTTAAGGGTGTTATTTTATCATTTTATCATTTTAAGATAAGTTGATACAATTTCTCTCCAAATAAATGCACCTTTTTACTAAATGCATCCTGGGAAATGTAGTAGTATTGTAAACAGAGGCCTGATATGGAGCCACTTTCATGTTGGCGATGCACAGCCTGGTCTGGCAGCGCCCCTCGCCGTCTTTACACCGACGCACGAGGCACGCTTTAACGTCCGTATGAGACACGCCAGGCTTTACACTAACTCCAATGTCAACCCGTCTGCTTTGTTACTAGACGCTCAGAGCAACGGACGCATGTATTAGGAGCGAGAAAATCTGCTAAGGGCGGGAGGGAGACGAGGTGGAAGGGTCAAACCAACACAGGACCGGCGTTCGTGGACGAGGTTGTCGGTAGCTTAAGTTACGCAACAGTCGTTCTTATTTCAAACTAGACCAGGTGTTCCAACGTTAACCAGACTCAGAAAAAAACAGTTATGGTTTTCATGATGAACAGTCTCGTCATCTTCACATATTTAAAGCTCTCATACAATCGTCGAGACGCTGTCTTGTCTGCGTCTCCTTAAGATCCCCCACCCTCTGCAGGGTACCCCCAAAGTCTCCCAAATCCCTCCCTCTCCAACTTCATAATCCGTAATCCCGGCTCCTCGCCGTTCAAGTACATTAGTGTATTATTGCTTTAATCCAAAGGAGGAGCGGCCGTAGAGCGGCTCTTTGCATGACTCAACGAGCAACCGTAACCGATCGATAAGTGTACGGACGATCACGTCTCGTTTTAATTTGTTTCCCCCGGTCGGGTTCACTGTCAGACTCCTTGAGCCCACTTTGTCCGTCACATAATGCAGGGAGACTTGTGATGTCATCGTGTGGCAGTTGACCACTGGTGTTTTGAAGCGAGAGGTTGGAAAAAGTCCTCGGAAACTGAACCAGTTGGTGATTGTACGTGTAAATGTTTGTGTTTATAGTTCAGATCCAAAAGATGCTGCATCCAACACCTCTGTGCATTTTGCAGCTATTCTCAGAAAATATTTGCAAATATTCCGATTTAAATGACATTTATTTTGCTCCTGTGATCAGATTTAAGGCCAACATTTTGGGGGATAAATTTGTATTAGTGAATAAATGTCTTTATTTCTGGGAACTGACAGCGAGCCAGAAAAGGATGGTTGCTGTTTCCACCGCACCGTCTCCAGACACTTTGTTTCCAACCCCTCGATTGTTGAATTTTTCACAGTAACAGTTGCTGCATCTTCTGATGTCATGGTTTGTGCAGGATCAGCGGTTTTTTCTACTGCTGGCTGCACAGAGGGACATTTCTTCTACAGCTAAAGCTGTGTAGCTGTGTAGCATGTGTCATACACATGTTTTTAGATTCAGTGTGACTTACACTTACACAAGAACATCATTACCTCAGATGTCCATCTGCCAAGTAATCATTGAGAAAAGACGCTCTAAATCCAGAAATGTTCCTGAGAATCATCCAAGTAACAATATAATCCACTGATGGTTGTCCGTACATCCATGGGTATGTTACAAAAAGGAACTGCTAATAGCTAATTCGGAATACTTTTTTGACATATTAGGCTTGAATTAGGTTCAAGTTGACTGCATGGCAAAATGACACTTCCTGTTTTCACCTCCAAAGCCCCCAAATTATGTGAACTGTAGTTCCAAAGCAGGATTATCCCCCAAAATAGAAGTAAGACAAAGAATAATAACAGAAGTGTCAGACTTTGAATTGCATTTCCAAATTTATATTAATCATCTATGGTGCCCCATTAAGGACATAAAAAAGCTGCATTCACTCAAAGTCACAAGTTCAGTAAAAGGCACAAAACTCATGTTTCTGTTTTATTTCACGGATATTTTACACATTTTCACGGGTATTTTTTGTATAAATTTTAATAAGTGAGTCTTTGACCATTTTGGTGCTTTAAATCAAACCAGCTGCTTCCTAACTGTCTCCCTAATGAGCCTTGCTCTCCGGTAACTGGAGCCCATTTGAGAGCTAGAAGTTTTTCCCCGAGCTGATCGATACAAACTGTCTGTTTTTCCAAGTGAAACCATTTTGCACCTCATTAAACTTGCTGAAGTTCTCTCACCGCTGTGTTTCTGTATACTGAGAGGAAAAAAAAAACGTTTGTGTTTTGGTTCATAGTGGCTCTCATGCATCTGCACGCAGGATCTCACAGATAGAGATAGATTTATGTTTTAACACATGGGATAGATTCATGTTTTAAAGTGTGGGATAGATTCATGTTTTAACATATGGGCTGGATTTATATTTTAAGATGTGCAATAAATTACTATTATCTGTTTCCTTCGAAACCTTTAAAACAAACTCAGAACATATTTGTACTAAGAAGCTTTATTTTCTTTGTGTTTGTAGGAGCCGTTGTCGGGACCAATGCCACTGAGCCGGACAGTGCGGCCAATGTCACCGCCCAGCTTGGCGAGGAGGAGGGGCCTGTCAAGGTCAACGAGGTCGTGGCCACGGTAACCGGGATGAGCAGCTCGGCCAGTCCTGCTACTGTGACCCCGAGGGCAGGCCGGATCCCCAGCGCCGGCGAGGAGGAAGAGCAGAGCAGCGGCATGTTCGGCGAGACGATGGTTCCCGCGTTGGAGGAAGTGGGCGTGGCTGCCCCGCCCCAGCTAAGCCCTGACTCGGCTGAGACGGAGCTCCTGCTGCCCAGCAACCCACGCGGACAGGACGTCCTGGAGAGCGTGGAGGAGGAGGAGGAGGAAGAGGAGGAGCGTCTGCCGCACACCGACCCGCCATGGATCCACGCCAAGGACACAGCCGTGTTTGATATGGACCGCCTCTTCACCACCACCACCGCTCAGCCCTCAGCCCCCACCAACCCCGCTAGCCCCGACGTCCTCCATGTGGACTTCTTCGACCCCTCATCTCGTGGGCGTGGCCTTGACCTGGCCCCGCCCTCTCCTTCATCACTGGCCCATGAGCTGCAGGGCGGCGACCCGACCTCCTGGGCGATGCCGGACAACTACGACTACCTCACACCCTACGAGGATGGCGTGTCCCCCACCGCCGACGAGTACACCTACAGCACCACGACCGACGCCTACGAGAGCGACGAAGACCTCCGGCTCTCCGCTGGGTCCCGACCCAAGCCCCGGGTCCCGGACTCCTTCATCCCCGGGGCGGCGCTTCCCGGCGCTGGAGCTCCGGCATCAAACATCCCCGTGGCGGCTCCTCCGGCGGCCTCACCGGTGGACGGGTCGGACGGGATGGGTGGATGCCGTGTTGGGTACCAGATGGTGAACGGAAGTTGCCGCTCGCCCTGCGACATGCTGCCCAACTACTGCTTCAACGGGGGCCAGTGTTACCTGCTGGAGGGCATGGGAGTCTTCTGCAGGTATGACGCAACAAAAACACTGAGAATATACTGCACAGTTACTACCACTCAGCAATACACAGGACATAACTTTGCAAGTCCTCCGAGTTGCACTTATCTATCTAAATCTGATTAAATACTCCTTATTACTTCAGAGCTCGCCCCATAATCATCCGATTTAGACATTGTCGTCCATATCAAAGTAAACCAGGTAAATAATTGTAGGATTCAAGGATAGTTTATTGTCATTGTGCAACACAGGGAACAAAAAGCAGTTGTATTCCATTTGCAACACAAGAAAAACAGTTTCTTTAATTTGCATCATAAGGAATCTGAACAGCAGCAACAAAAACAGATAATAAATAATATGGCATAAAAACACAATGTAAAAAATGTGACCAGGAAAACAACGTCCATCAGCTTTGACTATGTTTGAGCACCAAGCATCACGATGTAATCATCACCCAAAGCATGATGGGAACTGTAGGACCAACACTCCATGTGACCATAAGACATATTCAACCAACATGGACGAAAAGTGACAAAATTAATTGAAAATTGGTTTTCAGGGGATGGTTTGTACGCTACTAAGACAACTGACACTCTCCTCTCTACATTCTCATACCAACACAGTCTCACAGCAGTTTTTAAAATAGTCCTGAAATGCAATACATTGATTCAATGTAAAATGAGCAAAGTCT
Organism: Pholis gunnellus; assembly: GCF_910591455.1. Classification (NCBI taxonomy): domain Eukaryota; kingdom Metazoa; phylum Chordata; class Actinopteri; order Perciformes; family Pholidae; genus Pholis; species Pholis gunnellus. The sequence continues at coordinate 24,703,855 of NC_136534.1, forward strand.
ACTATTCAAAGGGTTAATCAAGAAAAAGCCAAAGAAAAACTTTGCTATTCTTGTAAAACTTTACAAAACGTTTTAAAACCAAAGCTTTGCAGCTGCGTTAGGCTTCATCAGGGTCGTTCATTTGCATGTATAATCAATGATAATTATATTCTGCAGCATCCACAACGGGTTCCGTTATGCAAAATACAATGTTGTGTCATGAGATGTACGAGGCACCGTGAAACTGTAGATTTATAGAGTTATTCTAGTGTTCTGCTCCGCTGCTCAGCAACATGTGGAAGAGCTCAAGTGCAGAACAGAAACCAGTGTGTTATTGCTGTTTTTTAACAAGAGAGTTTTATGAGGAAATGTTCTTCTGCCAGGCTGTATGCTGAGATTCGGTTGTGCTTCTTTAGATTTGGTTTTCCTTTTTGTCATGCAAACTGTACACAAACGCACATTATAGTAAGAGAGCAAACGCATGAACGGAGCACAACGCTCATTACTGTGTGAACCGACTTCCAGGCATTAGCCACGAACTGCAGTAACGACATTCCTCAATACCCGATCCAATGGGGTCGCCGCGGTGCAGAATCTAGGTGGAGGTCAGGAGTCAAACGGATTAAGAGAATCATTTCGGAGTAGTTCCAGCTCAATTCGAGTCCTCTGGCGATGCAACTGAAAGTCAACAATCACAACGCATCTGCGGATCAAAACGTCCCGATCTGTGACGAGAACAGCTACACTTAAAAAAAACATCACAGCAGCACGCCGGGTTCAGGATTAGAGCTGCTGCAGATGGGGGGAGGGGGATGCCTCGTCCGATAGCTTTCATGATGTTTAATGCCGTGTTATCGCGGAACTGATGCGGTTTATGATATGTATTTAAGAGAATGCGATGGGATCAATATTAAACCCGCATTTTAGAAGCTGCAGTCATGCAGAGTCACTCCCTGTCTGCCTTTAGATTAAAACTGATCAATGTTGTACGCTGTTCAGATTGTGAAGCCCTCTGTGGCAGATTTGTGATTTGTGATATAGGGCCATACAAATTGTATTAAAATATACAAATTTAATTTGAATTTATACAGCCAGCTATTGGTCAATGGTGTCAAGTCACAAAAGAAAAAGAAATGCGGATTTATTTCACCCTTGTGAGTGGATCCAGAGATAGTTGGGACGTCCTCAACTAAAGAAATTCTTAGTTTTGGCCTTAGTGGCCGTTCACATGTCGCGCCTAAGTCCAAAATGACAGCTAAGACTAATCTACTAAGACAGGGAAGCCCTAATAGATGGATTGACATCTATTGTCGTTATAAATGTGGGTTAAAGCTTTTGCAAACTGCTATAGGTGACGTGTCGATGATGCTGCTTGGAGTTTCTAACTCCCGTCATAGTTGGATAAATGTAGATGATGTAACATCACCTTGAGATGCTTTCGTCAGCGATACAATGAGGTGGTGATGGTGGTAAACGCTGAAAACATCAGCTCTAAAGAAAAAATAAAGAAATCCATTATTCAAGAGGCGTGAAGATCAATTTATACACTAACAAATGCCATGGTTGAGAGAAAACAGTTTTCAAAAGCAATTTTATTAAAAAACACCTGGAGTACAGTGAATACAACGTTTTTGTGCACGTTTCAATCACATAAACGCAGGTTTCGCATTTCAAAACGGTAAAGATTTTTACATACATACCCCCATAATCATGAAACGGATGAACCCACCAATCAGCGAGGAGAGACTTCCAATTAGCGAACAGCTGCACAGATTAACATGCAAATGTCTGCGTGGTGGCGATCGGCCTCCTGACTGGAGATGATGGAGGAAATATCACCCCGCCAACAACTACACACACACACACACACACACACACATCTCAGTCTAAACTAAAACAAACGTCAGCAGTCGCATCGTGATGTGAATCAAAACTGGAGAACGATTGAAGATTTGATATCCGCCATTTAAAATCGAAAATTGAGACAACCGGAGACAATCAGCAGATCACTCAGAGACTTAAGAATAATTAGAACAAACAAATAGGACCACAGCAGAATGTTTTGAATTAATTTACAGAATATAAACAGGAAGAAGCTTTAATGGAGCAGAAGTCAACATGTAACGAGTAAAAATAGTTTACTGTCATTTTTATCTTTCACCTTTTACCAACTACTTCTGTGTGAAAAGTGACGTGAATATATACATGTAATATATCTATCAACAGATTTAACTCTTTTAGTCATTGCCATCATTTTAAGGAGAGACACTACAGACAAATACATCACATCACAGTTTGCTCATGAACTGGTCAATGTTTTAGATTTTGTGCTATTTTTCAGACTAGAAAGAAAACTAAAAAATAAACAATTCGTTTACTACTTTGTCTATTTGCGTCTCTAGATTTCTACTAAATTCACCAAAAGGTACCATTAGATAATAACTCATTTGCTTATTGATACATAACATTTCAGAAAACTTCTAAAACAAAACAGAATAGTCTTAATGTAAGTCATCAAGTGGGGAAGTTTCATGGTGATATCTATTAGTTTTTTACCCTTGTTCACCTGAAGTGTCTTCAAAATGTCTGTTATTGTAAAAAAACATCCAGAAATCCACCAAATTGTATTCCTCTCTATATTCTTTAGGTTTTTACTGAGGGGTTTGTTCACATATCATTCGTAGTCTGATTTATACAACATTTAATCTCTAAAAACATGGCAGAAAATAGCTTTTTTTATGGTTGTTGACCGTATCTTCTGATTTAAGAAGTGACACGAAGAGATTCACTCAGTAAAAACCTTTGAATCTAATATGTCATCAGAATGAAACAATGATTTAGACCCTGACTTTATCCAAAGTTCAGATTTCCGTTCTGAAATTTCATGCAAATTTCATGCAAATCAGCACTTATAAGATAATTTGCATATTCAAACCCGAACATTTTGGAAAACTTGTAATACAAAGAATAATTGTCTTAATGTCAGTAATCAACTGGAGAAGTTCCATGGTGATTAGGTCAAATGTTTCCCCTATTCGCCTGTGTGTAATGATATGTTTTTATAAATATCTAGATTTACCAGTGACTGAGCAGGAAGCAGAAAAATAATCTTCACTTTTCTGTTTCCAAACATCAGATTACAAGTGTTTTATTGACTGAGAGGGAAATGGAGCGATGCTCACACAGCAATGTTTAAAAAAAAAAGAAGAGAAATCCTGCTTAGCGGACAACATGATCCAGATATTTAGGGCAGATTTTGGGCCTCGGTCAGCAGATCGTAACAGTGATGAAGCTCCTGAGAGTGAATCATGAGGGCTGAAGAGAGAGAGAGAGAGAGAGAGAGAGACTGAGAGGCGTATCACTGCCGGGCAAAAACTATATATGGGTCAATGGAGCGCTGGCACAGATGAGCACCAATATGTTCCTCTGTATGTGTGTGTGTGTGTAGGCATGATTGTGTGTCTGATTGCACATGTGACAGCTCCCGTGTGCGTGTGCGCTGTATATCTGTGTGCGTGCAGCTGAACTGGAGCAGCTTCATACATCAGGCCAATTCAATTACCGCGGGATGAATGTTGGGACCTTTTGGCCCTCCGCAGTAAAACACATGACCCCTTTGAAGCGCTGTTTACTGACCTCAGACCAGCCTGTCGTTTCTCTTTTCTTGCAGGCAGAAATATGTACCTGCAGGGGCCGCGTAGGAAGATCCATGCAACCCGGTTGCGTGTTAGCGATACTTTGTTAAATGTTTAATAGATACTTTGTAAAGCATCTAAAACATTGTACAGATAGAGAGTCAATACTTTGTCAATAGTTAATAATTCTTTTCTGATCCAACAATCTATATGTTTATAGATTTTGCACAAACGGCTTCCTACAATGTAGGTTATCATGAACAAATACCTAATAAAGTATGTAAAATGTAATAAAGTGTGCAGCAATAAACTGTTCATGCACTTGCATGCATTGAGTCCTTTCAAAATAAACGTCCGTCTTCACAGGAAACCGCTCGCTCAGGTTTAGGCAACGAAACTTATTGAGGTTTAGTTTAGATTGTGGCAGAGAAGTTACGAGAGAAATGAATCAACGTTGTGACTTCCGGTTACACGAACGAAGCATCTCCTGGACGAAAGTCTGGTATTTTATCCTCCCTCACGCAGCGTTTGTCTCTATTTGTACTTCGTTCTTCAGTTGATTTCGTGGGATGTATGCAAACTACCGTGCTTTACTTTTAGGCAATGACACTGAATCAGAATGTAATCATTATCTCTTATCAGCCATGATGCAATATATAGTTTATTAACCAATTATTTCATATTACACAGAGTAATGATAGGATAACATAAATTAAAGCATTACTAATAATAAGTAAACATGATTAATTATCATTTCACCATTTATTATTGATGGGTATTATAAAGTGGTCTCACCAATGTCTATCATTTTGACATCCGGAGACAAAAAACATCTTCATGACAGCTTTTATTTTGTGGTATTTTATCTTTGTACGTATTTTTTTTTAAGCTATCCGCGGCATCTCCGGGCCTGGCTCCCCTGTCCCTCTGACTAATGGGGTCTGACAGCGTTGACGTCGTAAATCGCTTCCTTCCTCTGGAGCTGCAGGACCGAGGACCATATTCAGAGAAAAACAAGAGGGAGGGGGGGGGGGGGGGGGGGAGAAACAAGGGTGTCTGAAAGGAGAGGACCAAAGACCAGGGTGTTTGTGGCAGAAGAAGTCCGATGTTGAGAGATAAAGAAAACAGAGGGAAGTAAAAAAGAGAGCAAGAAGCTATCAACAGGAAATAAAAGAGAGACAGAAGAGAGTTAGAGGTGGAGGAGAAACTGAGTGAGAGAATGAGTCAGAACCTTAAGACGCTTGCCAGTATGGAAACGGCCCGGGAGAGCCAGGTCCAGTTTACTGGTGTGTGTGTGTGTGTGTGTTTGTGTGTGTATGTGTGTGTGTGTGTGTTTGTGTGTGTATGTGTGTGTGTGTGTCCGTCCTGCAGCTTGATGTAATTAAGGGAAGCTTTGAGCACCAACTGCAGTTTGTATCCATTTTAGATTTGATCATGGAAACACACTCATGACACATACTTACATATATATACATACACACACACACACACACACACACACACACACACACACACACACACACACACAGGATTATGTGTGTATTAGGGATCACTTCCAATTCAAAGAGCGGGAGGTCGTGGAATCGGGCCCGAGGTCAAACACACAGATTTACGACTGTGGAGGAGGTTCGAGACAAAAGAGACACACACACACACACACACTGCCTGTTTTTGCCAAAGGTAGTCCTGTCTGACGTATTCAATTGTTGACACGCACGTACACTCGCACACATTTGTTTTTGGCAGTGGTCATCTTGCTCAAGAGTAACTCTGATTCACTGCACACACACACACACACATTTATGCACACACACACGCAAACAAAGAGAGATTCGTCACTTTCTTTATTGATCTTTATGTGGGCGGGGCTAATCTTTGTTGAACCAGCTCAGACAGTATCAGGTCTCTCTCTGTCTCACTCTTTGTCTGTCTCACTCTAAATGTTTTCACGCTCTTATTTTGAAAGAGCTGTAGAGAGAGTTCTGGTCTATTGTCCTGAGCGTAAAGTTGCAGCCTTTATTAGATAAAAATTGACAATTACATCATAATGACCTGCCATTTGGATTTGTATCTTCATTTATCACAGTGTTGTTTATGTGGATGTTATTGTAGTTCTTTAGGAGAAGAACCGCAACACACACCAGAGCTTTCCCTTCACAGAGCTCATTATTTCTATATCGGTCTCGCCAAGAAATGCGGCTGATCGTTACCAGATACAAGCGTTGAAGTCTATGTGATTCCGTTAGAATCAATAGATTTCAGGCATAAAGTTTACTGTCAACATTCTGCTGTGATTGACCCCGAAAATATTAGATTTGTCCACCAAACTTCAATCTAATCACCAGACCTGTTGGGATGTTTATTTTTCATAATTTAGTGCGTGTCAGTCTTCCCGAGGGCAACGCGAGCATCTTTTTCAGCTCGTATCCTGTATTCCTGGCTGATGGTTGGGGTGACCGTGAAGGTCGGGGCCACTTCTGCATCAGTGGTAATTGGGAGTTTGCCGTTCATGGTTTCGCGAGTGCTCTCTGGGGACGCAGGGGTTTATTTTAATAGGTGCTTGGGCACAGTTGCACCCAGAGATCCGCGCCGTGTGCAGTCATTTGCAGCGTTGAAACCAGCCTCTCTTTGTATATGATAGCACAAAGGTTAGCACTTAGCACAGTCTGCCAGCAGAGACCGAGAGCTCTGCAGAAGATTAAATGTGACAAGCAAACAGAAATGTACTGAATTAGGTGGTAATATTTAGCTCACCAGAGATATGGGAATAATGTTTTTGGACGGTGTAATGGAGGCTTTTATAGGACCGTAGAAACCACAGTGTCACGCTCATACAAGACAGCTCTTATTGAAATCGAGGATCATTTGTTTAGAAATGTTTGGTGCAGTGCTCTTCTTGTCTTCCCTCGGTTTAAATCCTGGAAAAATAACGACTTCACAAGACAAAATGTAACGCAGTGTGTCTGAATTGGTCCGATTATTCCGATTCCTCTCATGCCAACTGGAGATCGTCAGTTTCAGTTTTCAAATTGAGGGATTTTGGCCTTTCTGCCTGATGAAATGGACCCTAAGAATGTTCTGATCCGACTGTTGCAGCCCCGACACCGACACCAATACCTGGGCTTTGGGTATCAGCCGACACCAAGTACCGATCAGGTACCAGTGTTAAATGAATAGGCTGTGTGCCTCACTGAAGGTAACAGTGCTTTTCTTAGTAAAACAAAATGTAACAAATGACTTTCACTGCAGCTTTAACAATATAATAAGAAAATACAATTTAAATACCTTTATTTTGCTGACTACACTTAATAAAAGTAATATGTTTTGATGGCAAAGGCTCAAGTTCAAGAGTAAAGTTGATGTTCTCGTTACCATAAAGTAGGATTTTAGAAGCCTAAAACCAATGTTGGTCTGAAACCAATCTAATCTCTGCATGAACGTCTTGGTAAGAAGCTTTCTTTAGCTTGTGACCCTTTAAAGTAAAGCAAAGCCTCCTCACTGCTCTAAGGTAATTGGCTGCATATGTTTATGAGTTGTTCAACCGACGTGTTCCCTTCTTATATTGCTTCATTTTCATAGTTTCAGAAGCCCAATGAACTAAAACGATTCAGGGAAAAGTAAATGTTTCGTCCACTTTCTTAACGTATTAAACTTCTGTGTTTAGTCAGTTATGTTTGAATTAACTAAGCAAATCTGAACTATGGCATTCATAAGACTACAAAACACAGAGTTGGAGTATAATGAACGATCATGTAGAGGGTGAAATCATCCAGTGATGTCTTTATTCAGGCATCTTTTTCTTCTTGACACAAAACAACCACAAACTTCCTTCATTACATTTCACATTGAGTCATCTAATCAGATCAAACTCTGTGTTCCACAGTCCCTCCTCTCACTCGTTTTCTGTCAGCATTTAAAAATCAAATCCAGTTTTTAATCCCGGCCTCAGCCACTACCAGCGGTTGTCCTTCCCCTCCCGAAGCCCTCAGCGTCACCAGAACGTTTGCTTTTATTCATCAGAGGAACTCCATGAGGTTTTGCTTCAGCGCCAGGATCAGTAGCAGATGTTTTATCGTCCAAACTCGTGATAGAAAGTTAGATCTCTGAGGCCGCCAGTTGTTCCTTCTCCTGTCCTCTGCTGGCCTGTTATCTCTCTCTGCGTGCTGCACACTTGACTCACTCTTTCCTTCCACTCTCTGCAGTTATTGCATAAGAAAATATGCACTGCTTCAAGGAAGAAATGTTTAAAAATAGTGTTGTTTTAATGCAAATACGGGATTTATGCAAAAGATATTCAGTGAACACCCCGCCGTGCCCTCTCCTGTCAGTCCACATGCAGCTCAAAGACCTTGAAATGCATTTACCTCCTCTGCTGGGTCTTCGTCCATAAGTTACTTTTATCTAAAGAAATATATCTAAAACCTGATGAAAATGTGTTTCATACTGTTTTCATCCTACATCTGTTATTATCATAGCACCAAATGAAGTTTGATATGTTTTCAGTTGAGACAGTTTAGATCTTGAACATGTGATCAGTTTACCAAAATAAAGCCGCTCATCCTTGCAGCTGGCAGTATTGTCTTGGCAATAGATAAGATAAGCAGTTGCTTATTTACACAACAGCCGTTAAAGTCACTCTCCTTTTTAGCTCTGTTTTTGGTCTCCACCACCTCATGAGGGAAATATCTGCCTCTTTAGCTTTCGTGCGTTTTCCTACGAAAGTCCAGCAACATCTAGTGTCATTGTGTGCTCGTTACATACATACGGTCTTTCTGCAGGTACAGCCACGAACGCTGTTAACTGTCTGTCTGCTGTTTGGTGCTGAGCCGGTAGTGTACATGAGATTTAAAGCTTTTTCTTTAGCTGCTGCGTACTAAGGCTGTGGTGACAAAACCTCTGAGTGTATTAGATTGAGAAAATGTTATGTAATCTCACTTTAACCCGCGTTATTGACTCCTTGGGTGGAAGCAGATGTCAGTATTTTATCACTGCCTGTTCTCTGGTGGCCTATCGCCCTAAACCAACCCCCCCCCCGTCTCCATTACTCTTCATCAAAACCAGCAGGGGGTCTCATTAGAGGGCCACAACCCCACCTGCACCATTGTCACCCTCTGTAAGTTAAATTAAAGACTCCCTCTTCCTCTCTCTGTCTGCCTCCCCCTTCCTTACCCCTGCGGGCCAGCCTAATCAGGTAAATATTAGAGGATTTATTAGCTCTTTGTCGTGTGGCTCGGGCCGCCCTGATGCTAATTCTGGGGTATTCCTGCCGGGCTGCGACAACGCTATAAGTGCGGCTGTGGTGAGCCGTGGCGATGGAGATAATGATGGGTCGGGGAGGAGAAAGAACCCTCTGCGGTGGGACACAATGTTTTATAGAGGGAAGGAGGGAGGCTGGGGCGACACTCTCAGCCAGAGAGGGATCTGTGATTTAAACGTTGAAAAAGAGGTTTGACAGTAGAAGTTATTTCGTCCCCAAAGAGGAGCTATTTCCAATTTCATTTGTGCAGCTGCTCTGGACGTGAGACTTTTCTCGAGAAGGAAATCCAATCCTAAAGATTGTCTTCGAAAAAATTCAGCCAAGAGCTGTTTCCTCTCGTGTCAGCTTCTTTAGCTTTGTTCCAAATCTTAATAGATAAGGCCGGTGTTCTGTGTTTTTCTTCGTCTCCGACAAAAAGACCAGAACCAAAAATGCGTTGGCACTGTTTTTACCAAACGTTAACGCTTCAGCTGCAGATTAATAAACATTCGGTCTTCTTACTGCAAAGCTCTCTGCAGGAACTTTGACTTTTCAGTTTACAATTCTGCTCATAAAATGTATAACGGGGAAGAATGTTGAAAACAAACACATCTGTTGAAAGAAATCTTTTTTTGTGAGCAATAATCTGGAGGAGAAACAACGCCAAGTGGCAGTTAAATGTAGATTGACTCAATATAAACTGTGTGTGTGGTCACAGCAATGAAGGAACATGTCACCCAGTGCGACGGTGTGGCTCACTGATTAGCTTGTAGCTCTGCTAGAGGCAAAGCTCTTTGGTCCAGACTGAAATATCTCAACCACTTTAGATGGATTGTGATGAAATGTTGTACCGACGTTCATGGTGCACAGAGGATGAATCCTTTACCACATCCCTGTCAGCCTCAGATAGACTTTATTCGTCAAATGACAGCATGCTAACAAGCTAAATTTACATGGTTAAGATAGTAAACATCACATCGGCATATTAGCAATATCATTTTGAGCATGCTGACGCTAGTATTTAGCTCAGTGTAGAGGCTGTAGATGCGCAATTAGGTCCCGCCCACACTGGAGGGGAACACAATTCATCATTGTGCATTGACTTTGTATTGTTTGAAAGTGTCTCATTGCCATTTTGTCAGGTACAAAACAGCTGAAAAATACAAATAAGTACCAAAAAGCTGAGTCTTTAAGAAAACAAAAGTGAGGAATCAGCATGAAAAATGGGAAAACTGTGGGATTTTTAGTCATCAACTGCACCCCTGGTAGACACAGGACGCTAAAATAGTCCTTCGACAACCTTAAATCTGCAGTTTTATCTACAATATTTTGTTTGCATTTCAGCTCTTGGTTGCCTATTGTGGCGCTGATTGTTTCCCCCTCTGTTGGCCGTGGTTTTCACAGTATGTCTCCGCACAAAGCCACTCGCATGGCTGCATAGTTTCTGGACGAGTGGAGCTCTATGGCTTCGAGAGGAATAAAATATATCGGGCTTCGGATGCCCAGGCAACGCTTGTTAGTACAGTTCAGTTAATTTTAGTTTATTTCCAACTAAAAACCAAACCAGAACATCCACCTCTGACTGCTGTTTTCCTCCCAGAGAAAGTCAGTTGCACTAACTGAAAGCAGAGACATGATTCAGCTGGAGGCGCTCGGCAAAGAAGTGCAGGAGGGAGGAGAGATGGGGAGGTAAAAGAGCCAGTGAAGGAGAAGAGAGATCTTCAAGACGACGAGGAGCGAGAGAGAGAGAAGAAGGAGGGAGGGAGGGAGGGAGGAAAGGGAGGGAGGAAAGGGAGAGCAATGGAGGGGAAGAAAGAAAAGAAATGGCAGCTATAGCCGCGAAAAAAAAACCCCGACTGTGTCCCCGTGGACGGCTGAGCGAGGACGTGTGATGGAATGACATGTCGGCGCCGCATCTGCTCCGGTTTTTTTCTTCTTTTTTTTTGCCGCTCAGCTGGGTTGCCATGACGACCAGCACATCCTCGCTCGCTCGCCTGTTTTATTTATTTTATTCGTGCATCCCTTTTACTTCTCTCTCCCGCTCTCTATTTGCATCCCTCCCCCTCCCTCCCTCCCTCCCTCCCTCCATCCATGCCTTACATAAACCTCTTCTTCTTCTTTGTGCGGGCGCAGAGTTGCTCGGAGGTTGAGTGCATTGAAGTCTCCTTGAAAATGTGATATCGGGCATCATCCCTTTCTCTCTCTCTCTCTCTCTCTCTCTCTCTCTCTTTCTCTCTCTCTTTTTCACACATATGCCCACTCTCAAAATGTCTCCCGGCTCGTTGCCAGTGATTTCCCTTCAGCTGGCAGAATAAAAAAGCGTCGAGGATTCAGGAAGGAGACAGGAAGCGGGTCGGTGAAAAGGAGGCTGTTTAGCATGTAGGGAACGTAGCCGGAGCGGCCCGACACCTCCGTTCACTTTACGCTCCCTCGTCGTGTGTGTGTGTGTGTGTGTGTGTTGGTGCGATGTCCATGTGGGACAAAGAGAGGGGAGGAGGACAGTTAATTGCTTTGTCATTCGTTAATTTAAGCTGTTGTCTCCAGAGCGGCTGTGGTCATTTTGGTTTCATGACCCCCGGGTGCTCTGATGTATATGAAAAGTACATGAATAAGAAAACAAGCAGCGTTTCCTTCATGCTTGAAAACCTCCCTCTGGCAGTTCTGTATATTTTTACTCTGTTGGTGTTCATCCACTTTAACAGCCTCGTGGTCAAAAACAACCAATAGGGGAAAATAGCACACACATAAATCCTCTTTGACAAAATGAAAGTATATAATATTGTGGTAAAGATGCTAAGTACACATATATAGGTGAACAATCTTTTAAAACATTGGAGAATGAGAAATGACATAAATGTAATTATACAGCTTCTGTCGCCATAGAGTTGGCTGGTGCGTCCAGAAGGAAATAAAATGATTTAGATTCCCTAATTACCTCTAATTGAGTTTGTTTTTTAACTTGAACCTTTGTTTATATGTGTGTGTGTGTGTGTTAAGAAAAAAAATTAAACACCGGATCTCCTCAAAGACGGAAGATTTTCCGGGGGGGTGTTAAATTACTCAACACGAATCTAGTATTTCTAATGGAAACACGATCTTCCGCTCATGTGACAGTGAAACAGTTTTAAGGTCTCGTTAAGCGCTGAAATAGTTTTGCACGCCAAACGGTCTGTAGACAAAGCCATCTGCCTTTCTGTCCCCGGGCGGACACCGTACTCTGCCAAACGGCTCCGAAAGGGGGAGCCTGGGACTCAGATGGCGACCGTGTGTGTGTGTGTGTGTGTGTGTGTGTATGTGTGTGTGTGTGTGTGTGTGTGTGTGCATGCGTCCACATATGTGCCTGTAATTTACATCCACACATGGACGCCCATATGCATTGTGTGAGATCTTATGAGTGCAAATGTCTTTCATGATGATGTTTGACAGAGTGTGTGACAGCGAGTGTTTATTGCCGTCGGGCTCTTTTTACATTTTCACTTTCTATTCTCAGACACACACACAGCGATACTGTCCCCTTTAAATAAAGCAGCCTGCAAAAACCTGAAAGCGACTCTTCCATCCTGCTAACACGCCTGCGGTCGATTACTTCATAATAGCGCTGAGGACTTACGTAATATGTTGTGGAGTTTTTAGAGCTTTTTTTTTGCAGACTGCACACTAAAGCAACTTCGATATAATCAGGAGCAGAGAGGAAATCCTGAACGTTCACAAACATGCGGAGGGGTGCTCGAAGCCAGCATGCCTGTTGAATGATACTTAAAAGACAAATATATGGATGTTGCCAAGCAATGAACATAGAAACTGACACACAATTCACTCAGTCCGAGTATTTTGTGGGATCACAAAGATGTGGTTTTATCCAACTAACCATTTCCTCTTTTGTTGTTTTTTATTTCCCACCTCTCATCTTTCCATCCTCTCTGATTCCTCTCAAAACCTTCCCTCTGTCATCTACCACTTTCCCATCTTCTCTTCTTCTTCTTCTTCTCTCTCTCCGTCTCTCTGGCAGATGTAACGTCCAGGATTACATCTGGCACAAGGGTGCGCGCTGCGAGTCGGTGGTGACCGAGTTCCAGGTGATGTGTCTGGCCGTGGGCGCCTCGGCTCTGGTGGTCCTGCTGCTCTTCATGATCGTCGTCTGCTTCGCCAAGAAGCTCCACGTGCTCAAGACGGAGAACAAGAAGCTGCGCAAGCGCAGGTGAGTCTGAAGCTGAGGGATAAAAAAAACGGGAAGTTCTTCATCTTCCCTTATTTAATTGGAGGAGTGGCTCGTTGAAAGGAATTATATTTAGTAATCCTAACAAGATCGTAGAGAAAAAAGAAAGATGTGATATCTTTCTTCCCCGCAAAGTAGCACGTTTGTGATGAAGAAATACACAAACACAAGTGAAACTCCATCTGTCAAGATCTCCTTTTAGTGTGCACGACGTGTCCCGCAGGCTCAGTGGATTCATTTGTCTTAAGTTTAAAAGATCAATCAAACAAAACAAAAAAAAAGTAAAATCTTTAGTGTCTCGCTCAAGGGCATTCTGGCGCAGCAGATTTATTATCCTTCGGCCAGCAGGAGCTTGAGTCTCGGCTGCGATACGTTACTCCCTCAATGTTAAAGATCGAAGGAGAAAGTTTTTGTTTCTGAGGCCGGAGCCGCTGCCTCTGGGCTCAAACGGCTGCCCCGAGGCGTGTTGAGAGTTAAAGTTTAGAGAGTGAAAGAGACAGACCGGTCGATAAAGATAAAGATATAAAGATATAAAGATAAAGAGGCACAGGGGACAGAATATATAATAAGGGGAAAAAAAAGGCTAAAGCAGACAAACCAACAGGTTTTAACACTCAGTTCAGTCAATACGTCTATAAATTAGTCTCAGAGACGGGAAATAGTCCCACTATCATTACTTCACATGCTTAAACTGATTTTTCACAATACTGAATTGTATTGTGAAATCAAATATTACACAGGGAATTTGAGTTTGCAAGGCTAACTATAGCTATAGCTATAACTATACTGTACACCAGCATACTGCTATAATAATCTGATGGGTATTTTACTGTAAAATCACAGTTCGGCGCAGTAGCTACTACAGCAACATACCGCTATATCACAGTATTGATGTCATACCTGACTGTGACATTTTACAATGACAGATCTGCACGAGGCAGTGGGCCTAATGGGTAGATAACAAATCAATGTGTTACTGTGAAAGACCTCTTGGACCAACACGTCTTCTTCCTCCTCTTGTTATTTTTAATCTTAATCATGTTGCGTTACGGAGCAACGTGCTGTAGCTGAGTAGCTACGCTACAGCTAGCTGGCTAACTTTAGCTTAGGTTAAAGTTAGGAGCTGAAGAGAGGCATAAAAACTTCTCACATCTCTTGGATTTTCCCGGCAAAACCGTCCCGAGTCCTTCAAATAGTTTCAAAAAATGTCACGTTACAATTAACACATTGGCAATCCAAAAATGAATATATATAAATTGTCACAAATAGTACCTTTAGAGTCCAGTTGAAACCGTAGTCAGTGTATTTAGCTTCAGCTACAGAGGACATGATGATTGGATGTCATGATTTTATTGGTTTAAATCAGTCGGTGTTAGCTTCTGTAAGCACATTTCATATTTTGTTTTACAGAAAGAAAAGATACAAATGTTCTGCATACATTGTTAGAAAAGCACACAATATAACCGAGGATGTGATCTATGTGTTAAAAAAGTCCTTTTTTTAACTTTGTCTCGACAACACTTCTTCTAAAGTGTCAGGAGCTCACAGCTGAGTAGTGTTTCATAAACAGAGGACGCCTGAGATTTGGAGAAACATTAAACAAGAAAGGCAGGATGAGTGAACACCAGCACGGGTCCTCCACAGGAGCAGAGAAACACGAGTCCTCGGTGCCCACGAACAAAGCAATTATTTTCAGACAAGAATGACCGAAGAATCCAGAATGATTGAGGCAGCAGAGGTCCAGTGCCTTGCTCAAGGACATATGATAGAGATGGAACCTATTACATAAACCAAAGGCTAAAGAAACGACAAAGGAGAGGGATAGAAACAGTCTGAGGGAGGAAGAGGGGTTAGGATTGATCTGCTGCAAATAGGAGGCGAACAAGTGAGGAAGACAATGGAGAAATGCAGGAGGAGACGAGGAAGGAGGGAGGAGGGGGCGGCGGCGTGGAGAGCTGATGGCGAGCAGCCGGCAGAAAACCAGATGACAGAACAGATGAGGGGAGAGGAAGAAAGGAAAAAGAGGCTCCGTGTGAAGGACCAGGAAATGGTTCTGTAGACGTTTTAGATGCATTAAAGGTCATTATTGTTTCGGACACACTGGACCTTTAAAGGGCTCTAAATCCCTTCTCACCAAATGTTTCTCATAACTCAAGGCCGACATGCTTCAGATGAATCCTCAAACAAAGTAGGAAATCATATATTTTTTAACATTAAGAGTTCGGTGAACAGCGGTTCTCTGCATGCGAGTTCAGGATGACCTGTCTCCTGTGAGTCTCCACCTCATCTCAAGTCATTGTTTTGGTGTTCTTGAGGCACGAAAATCTGCAGAAAGATTTGTCTAATATGTTTAAAGGTACACGGAGGTGGCACACACATCATTTCATGAGTTTAAGGAGATACCTGTAGCTTCACATTTTTATTAAAATATCAGCCTTCCTTTGCTCTCTGCCGCCTTCTTCTGCTTTTGATCTGATCGGGAACCTAATTTTTTCTCATTATTAGAGATTTGAATACAAATAATCACATTTTAAGAATTTCCGATACCAGCAAATTAACTTGTAACAGTAAATGATGATATGAGGTGGAGATGTGGTGCAGTGGAAAATGTGAAGGTGGAAAACTCCAGAACGCAATTTTCTTTATGTTTTTCCTAATAAAATATTAAAATAGTATTCATCCCTCAGGCCTCGTTTTAAGATTAAAGAACCTCATGAATGATGATTAGCAAAAAAACACACTGTTGGTTCGGCATTGCTTTGCCGGTGCCCGTGTTTTAGTGTTGGTCTCCCTGGCAACAGCGCTGTCGCGGATGAGCAGCAGCGGGGCCCCGGCGATCGAGCGTCCTCGGATGCAAATGTCAACCGAAGGACCGAATTCTCCAGACCAGATCCCACCCGCCACGGGGGACTACTTTTAGCTCCACGGGGGAAGGTTACGCTAGTCACGGCGGAGGAGATTACGGATAGGGATGAGGAGGATGGTGAGGAGGAAGAGCGGTGCAGTCAGTAGCAGCCCAGCGAGCAGATATTTGAGGAGAAAAGGGTGATGTCATTGGTTCTCTGGATCCAGCTGAAAGTAGGGCAGTCTGAACAGGAGGGGGGGAGGGAGGGAGGGAGGGAGAAACAGGGGGAGGTGGAGTTGACCTACATACAGCTGTGCGACCTGAGGGGTGTGTGTGTGCGTGTGTGTGTGTCTGTGTGTGTGTGTGTGTGTGTGTAGCTTCAGGGTGCAGCATGAAAGAGAAAACACAGCCTCATCAAGTGGTCGGCTAAAAGAAATCGAAGGGGAGAAAGGACGAGGAGGAGGAGGAGGAGGAGGAGGAGGAGGGTGACAGATGAGAGGGGTAAAAAAAAGGAGGGCAGGATGAAACGGGGAGGGAGGGAGGGAGAAACTGTTGCAGGAGAGGAGCGAGGGAAAGAGAAAGTGAAAGAAGAAAAGAGAGTAAGAGGAATAAGAGGGTCGTTGCAGAGGAAAAAATCTCAGCATGACACATTCAGAGGAGTGTGTGTGTGTGTGTGTGTGTGTGTGTGTGTGTGTGTGTGTGTGTGTGTGTGTGTGTGTGTGTGTGTGTGTGTGTGTGTGTGTGTGTGCTGACAGGGCTGATGAATACATGAGACTCCCACACTCCCCCATCTGCTGCGGTTAATGGCAGTCGCAGTGTTTCTCTGCCGCAGTCGAGATCAGACCCAACATCCTGGTCAAAGATGAGGGAGAGAGAGAGAGAGAGAAGAAGAGAAATGGCGTCTTTGTTATGAGACGATTCAGAATCTGTTTCATCGCCGGCTCCATCTGTCTGTTAATGTAAAGACGTGAATCTGTTGATGCCTTTTTAATACTTTTAGGTCCCAAATTGGTCATTCTGTGCACCTATTTAACAATATTCCAAAAATAATTATCAGTTTCTTTATATTTTCGGGTCGGCCTCTGAACAGAAGTTACCATATTTGGAATGCAGAGGAGTGACGTAAAGACGCCGTATACGGCTCTGGTAGCGGCAGAGACCTGTCAATCACAGTAAGCCCCGCCCCTAAAGCATACCCTGCTTTATGGTCTGTTTGACTCTAAATGGACCATCATTTACTAAATGAACATCATGCTGTACTGAAGAAGATTTGAAACTAGAGATTGAGACCATGAACTCATGTTTACAATGTTTACTGAGGTAATAAATCAAGAGAGAAGTAGAGTCATTTTCTCATAGACTTCTATACAACCAGAGGAGTCGCCCCCTGGTGGACAGTAGAGAGACGTTTTAAGACACTTCAGCGTTGACTTCACTCGGTAGAAGCGGAGGTTGTCGCCTGATGTTATGTGTGAGGGATTATTTCTAAGTAGCTGGTATCGGTCGAGGTGGTTGGCTGCCCACGTACAGTCCGGTTCAGTTGGAGGTTTCTTCCTGTAAATCAAAGAATACGGTCTAGACCTCATAAGGTAACTTCTGTTGTGAGTTGGTGCTATATGTGACAAGAAAACAATTTGAAAATGAGAGTGAGAAGTCCAAAGCTGATGTCTGGTGCCAGAGTGTCGACGGGAGAACATGATCTCTGTCTCGTCGTTACATCGTCTTTGGTTGTCCTGTCACAACGTTCATGAAATATAAATATGGAAGCTTGCGTCAAGATCAGGGAGACGGGCGTTTGTTGTTTTTTTTGGCAGGAAGTAGATCGCGGCCTCTTTAACTATGGATATGACGGGGGAGTGAAGAGATTAGAGGCAGAGACACAGCGAGACGTTTGAGTAAAGGTTTGAGTGCCGGGCGAACGACAGACGTTTCATCCATAGGAAGGAAGGTTTGAGAGAGAGAGAGAGAGGAGACAAAACTGTGACGTTCTTGTCAGAGTTGTCGTTTCATTCGGTCCCCGAGACAAACGTCTCTTCCCTTCAACAAGTCAGAGACGAAGAAGAAGAAGAAGAAGAAGAAAGAGGAAGATATTCAAAGAGCTCAGTCAAAAGGGAACTCCCAAAGTCTACCGCTTCTCTGAGGAGATGAGAGGAAAGTCTGCGTCTGTTTTAAAATAGTACGAGTAGTTTCTCGCCTAGTGGATGTGATTATTACCCTTTTATTTTATTGTATGTCTTTGTAAAGAACCTTGAGCGATGGTCAGATAAGTTGCTATTTGGTGTATCCAGTTATCTTAAAGCCAAACTTAAAGAAATAGTTTGCCATTGTTGGAAAAATATCTGGGTGGCAATTAAAACGTGCAACACTAAACAAACAGGAAAAGACACAACATACGAATAAACCATGCACGAATTCTCAGTTTATATCAAGTGGAAAACAAGACAAAGATGTGCAATACAAAAACTAATACATTGCAGAGTCAGTGCATGTAGGGAGAAGCTTAATTTTGTTTTAACGTTTTGTGTTTTAATGTCATCTGGTTGAGCGTTCCATAAACCGAAAAATGCTTAAAAGCGGTGGATTTATTTTGCGTGTGCAGACGGCTAAAGTGGTCTTGCGTAATATTCACTTCTCGGGGCAGAAAATTATTAATTATTGTTGCAGAATATCTGCAATGTTATACCTTTTTAAACTAATGTGCATATATGATTAGAGACATTTTCACAATAATCTGTCAACACTGTGTTTAAGAGAAACTGTGGGGTTAGTTTGCAACAATCTAAAAATGAACATTTGCATCAATATCGACAAGAATCGAGTGTTGTTAAAAATAGAAATAGAGTCAGTTTATAGTCAACAATAGTGGGTCAAATGTGAGTCAAAGTTTAGCCTCTATGACTCGAGTGAGGACCAGGTAACCTAGATCTGATGGTCCTTTAATTCTCAGTATGTTGCATCACAGATGCGGTGTTTTGTTTTTTTACTTCTATAACTAATGCTGCTTTCTTGCTTTTTTCTCCCCCCCCCCTCCTTTCTTTATTTTTTCCTTCTGTCTGTCTTTTCTTCAATAATGTAATCTTTCCCCTAAATTTGTCCTTTCTCTTGCCCCGCTTGTCGCCTCTTTTCTCCTTTTTTTTTTGTTCCATTTTGTCTCACCGTCTCTCCACTTGTCTGTTTTCGTCTCTTTGTCTTTTCTATTGTTGAATATTTTTGCACGACTGTCTTTTCTCCATCTCTCACCTTGTGAATCTCCTCCTGTAAATGTCATTTACGTCTCTTCCTCCTTTTCTTTTCCTCCACTTGGGTTCTTTTCAAATCCTCAAACTGTCTTGCACTCTTATTATCTGGACTCTCTTTGCCCTCCTCTTTTCTTCCCTTGACTTGTCTCTCTTTTCTTATCCAATCCCCTGTTTTCCATCTTCTTTGTCTCGCTCTCCTGAATGTCCTTTATTCTTCTTATCTTACATTTTCATCTCCAACCTCCTTCCTTCTCTCTAAATCTCCAAACATCTCTCTTCTTCTTAATTTGTCCACATTCAAACTCTCCTTTCTCCTCCTCCGTTCTCCCACAATCTCTTTCTTCAAACTCTTTTTTTTTTTGTATTCTTCTCCACCTTTCACCCATTTTCGTCTCCACATCCCCTCCTCCCCCCGTTCTCCACTATCACCTCCCCGCCTCCGTCCTCCGACACTCAGCAGTAAGTACCGGCCTTCATCGGAGCAGCACAATGATAATTTCTCGCTGTCCACCATCGCTGAGGGCTCCCACCCAAATGTAAGGAAACTGTGCGACACCCCTCCTAACGTCCCTCATGCCCGTGCATTGGCTTACTATGATAACATTATCTGTCAGGTAACGTGGTTCTCGCCTCTCTCTCTCACCCCTTTTTTCTGCATCTCCCCCTGCAAACCCTGCCCGGTGCCCCCCTGACTCCCCCTCCTAATGCATGGGCATGAGTATTCTCAGATACTCCGAGGTGTGCAACGCTAAGGACATGGGGATTGGGGTGGGCGGGGGGGTCGAATTGCGACCAAGGATGGCGGGAGTTTTCTCGAGTGGACGAATGCGAATCCAAGAGGTTGAGAAAGAAAACTACAGGATGCACAAAGAAGAATATTTTAGGCATTTTGACTGTGTTTTTTTATACCATCATAGAACTATTATACCATGAATCTTTAAATATTTTCATTCTTATGTATTCTATTAGGATAGTACCAACAGGGTGCTAACACAGCCAAGGTTAGAGGTTAAATTCCACCCTAAAACCGTGCAGACTGAACGTCTCTCACAGTGAAGCTAACAAACCGCCCTGGTGAGAGAAAAACTCCCACAATCCTTCGCTGCGACCCCTCCCCACCCCGTCTCTTTCTAACCTGCTCTCTCTCTCTGATCACCTCTTGCATCGGTGTGCCATGGCATTCCTGCTCTGTCGCTGACATGCGCCCCCCCCCCCCCCCCCGGTGGTCATGTCAGCCGCTGCAGCTGCGCTTCGCTATTTGTGTGCAAATCTGTACTTATGACTAAATGTCTGCTTTACTTGTTTATCCTGAGAATGGGTGGTTGGGTGGGGGGGGGGGGGTTCATTCTGTTTGTTTGCTTCTGGGGGGGAGGAGGCAGGGGAAGGATGGGTGCCACAAACAGGTAAGCTAAAGGTGTGGTACATTTGTGAGAAATGGTCGGGGTTATCAGGATAAACATCTGAGATGCAACACCCCCCCCCACCCCCACCCCCACCCCCTGTGGCGGCCTGCAGGTGGCAGCAGAGAGCCGACATGTGCCTCACTAACTGAAGCATGGGTAGCTAGTAGCGGCTATGCTATCGTTGTAGCAGCATGGGTAGTTCTAGTGCTACAACTGAGGTCGAGTTTTGTTTTTGATTTGTTTTCCAGTGTTTTTAGGATGTGGTACCACCCTCTAACAACTCCATCAGTAGTTCTGTTCACTTGTGGCGCTACAGCACCTCTCATCTTATTTCATGCTAGCTCAACAGTTTTAGACATTTTCATTTCTTTTAGAGGTCTCACCCACTCATTGTAACCACTACCAAATACCATTTCACTACTCTGAGAGACAAGAAATCCCAAGAGTCATTTAAAACAAAAAAACAACATCCATCATCACCTCCTAACAATATCTAAAAAATAAAAGTCAACTTCCTAACTCAACACCACCTGTCACAACCCCCCCCCCTAAAAAAAGAATCCCAACTCATCCACTGGACTGAATAGTAGTTGTAAATACTTTTGGTTTGTTTCAGCACACTTAATTAAAGGTTCTCTGGTGAACTCAAGCACGCACATGCAGGCTGTCAAGTCACTACACGTATCCGCCGATGGCAGTAATGTGCCAAGAAACGTAGCAATGCGCCAGAAAAGGCAGAGAAGAAGACGGCAAGCTTGCAAACAATGTAGCTTTGCAAATGTTTTATGAGGAAGGACATACACTCAGTGTGTTTGTTAGACATCAAGTACACTCAGTGAAACTGCACAGGGTACCTTTAACTAACAAACAGGGTTGGGGTCTGATACCAGGTTGTATTTTGGATCTGGTTTCAGTTTTTCAAAAATCTTCTAAGCAATGTACAGAACATTAGTGTAGCTGTGTGCTCATTTCTAACTTTCATCGGTCATATACGTGTATAGGATATACATATTAGCCGTAACCGGTTAACATTTATTCCTTAAGTAACTTTTTAAAATATAAAAATGTAATATTTACCGATGTGTTGTGTCTGGCGCACCACTCTGCAATCGCTAGTGTTTTTGCAGAATAAGGGTGTCTCCTCTTGTCACATACATTTCTGTAATCTAAATTCTCTAATTGGCTGATGTTTAGAGCCTTATAGAGAAGAATCTGGACCTCCAGCATCTGGAGCAAGTGGTCCATGAAAAGTAAGGTGTTTGTTTACCGATCTGAAGTGTTTCCACTTTTCTAAAGACGACAACATGAGAGATTAACGATCTTACAACAAATGTTGAGCGCTAAACCTAAATAGATTGCAGAAGGGATTCCAATTTGATAAGCAGATTGACTCAAATTGGACAAAATGGTATCAAACCCCAACCCTAGTGATGAATTAGTTAAGACAGTCAGAGGAAAGACATCGCTTTGGTGTAAACTCTTTCTTACGCGTTATCTGCCAGATGAGGCACACTCTGCTCTCTAGCCTAAAACAAGCAGAATGAAAGATTTCCGACTACTATTCAGCCCGGGTTTACTTTTCTAATACATGTTCCAACCTCCTACAAAACTCACTGTAGACATGCAGTAGGTTTCCCCAAACCAAAAACCATACCAACTCCCGTTCCCCCCTCTAAAAAAATACACCCACCAATAAGTCAAAATAACCTCAATTCCCTTCCAAACTAATAGCCCAGTGTCTGTGTCAAGACGGTGGTGAACCTCATCCAGAATGATCCACACCTGTATTTACTGTGCTAATACGGAACGCCAGCACCAGAGAGTCTGTGTTTGAACGGAGTCGGCGTCCACATTCAGAGAGTCTGTAGCCAGCTGGGAATATCAGCTGACGTCTGAGAGGAAGTCTAGTTTGGTCTCCAACACTCGATCTCTCTCTTGTCTATTTTATCTGTCTGCTTCTACCTCTTCCTGTCTGCCTCCTCTTTCTCGCTACCTAAATTCTCCGTATCGTCTCCCACTCGTCTTCTTTCTCTCTGTCCACTTCGATCTCTGTCCTCGTCTTCCCTCTCTCTCCCTCTCTCTCCCTCTCTCTCTCTCTCTCTGTCCGTCTCTGCCTGTCTTTCTCTGAGGATGCCTTGTATGGTTTTGAGGAGTATAACCCTTTGCCCCATCCCCCTCCCCTCAGAAAACCATGAGCAGATACACCTGGGAGTGTAAGACCAAAGAGGAGTCCGACTGCGAGGTAAGACCAAATCCCAAATGTCAGATAGTCCCGCCCCCTTCCTTCCCCCTTCTCTCACCCACCCAAACAGCTCTCTCATTGTTACTGTGGCCCTGTCAATCACCCTCTCTCAACTCTCAGTGGACCCATCTGAGTCGTATCCCCTCCCACCGAAATAAAGTCAGGAAAACATGAAAAGAAACAGATCCACACACTCGCATTCATTTACCAAACTTTTGAAACAAGGTTCACCAACACCAGTGAACTATGAGCACCAGTTAAAGCTACAGTCGGTAATCTATCATCTATCATATTTACTCAAACTGTCACTATATCCTCACAGTGGTACATGAGACTGAAAACCTGTGACGTTCTTCTGCCTCATTTTAGTGCTTTCAGTACCGCCCCTGAAGAAAAACTCTTCTAATCAAAATAGGCATCTAATCAAATGGATCAATACTGCATCACTTATTCCTCGGCCTCAAATCTTTTCAGAAACATAAATGTAGCCGTGAAATGAGAAAGTTTGCTCGAGTCGGTGGGCGTTGCTTTGTTTTGGCTCGACTCTTTTCAACAGTTCACTAAAACGTGTTTCTGAAAACACTTGAGCCGAGAAGCAGGCCACAGAAACAGAGTCTTGATTCGTGGTCGATCGGGTCTGCCGAGTTTGACGGTTTTGATTGGAGTTCATGAGCTCCCCGAGCATTGATTGACAGCCGCGTCAGAGACTTCTCGACTCTTGATTGGTTGGTTAAGAAATGGGTAAAATGAACCTGGAATGACCGGTCAGCTGTCTGTCACACAAAAAAAACACAGTTACTTGTAAGCCCGAGATAAAATCATTGAATCACCCTTTAAAACACATTAATGAAGATCATGTGGTCAAATCAAAATCCAATCACAAACAGACATTTTTTTAAAAACTGCACGAAACTGCTGACCTTAAGACACACACGTATAAGACACACACACACACACACACAAAGAAATTGAACCATACACAAACAGAAAGATGGCAGAAAAAACCCCACATGCACGCACACACTCACGGCAGTGATTTCCGAACAATAGCACAAAAAGCACTTCTGTTTCCCTGCAGTTACAGAACACTTTGTGTTTCATTCACTGCGGTAGGTTGAACCCTCTTGTCCTCAATCATCCCTCCGCAGTGAACCCAGCAGAGTCCAGTCGCACGGTTTCCTCTGCAGCAAAAATGCTGAAATGGAATTGTGTTTTCATCAATACTAAATAAATTCAACACAGAAAATGAATTGGCCGGGCAGCGCTGGCCCCCGAATTTCCGAGACAATTTAATTTCCATCGACTGAATCTGCTCTCAGACTGACTGATCGACAGTGAATTCACCTCAAGCTGCTGGCAGGCGGTGCAATGAAACATTTAAAGATGAAGTGAATTGCCCCTTTAATTTAAGAGCTTTCATATGATGCTTAATGCAGTGAGAACATAAAGTACTGGGACCAACAAGAGCGATTCAATTCAGTGATTTCTCATTGAAAAGTTGTTCTCAGTCTTGATCTCTTTTCTTTCTGCACAGCGCTTAACAGAGATCGCAGCGTGGGCGGCAATGTGACACTTTTCTTCTTTGGACTTTGAAACTTGAAGCTTTTTTCTGTAGGTTTCGTCCGCAGGCAGTTAGCATGAGCAGCTCTGTTGCTATCGATGTTTTCCAAGCAAACAAAAAGTACTTTTACTGCAGTGGAAACGCTTTGTTTGAAGAAGACTTTCCAGAGGAACAACCTTCAAGTTGCAGAGTATTCAGAGGATTGCAATGTATTACAATAACGCACATCATGTGATGGATGCCAGAAAACATGCTGATCCAGTTTGTGCCAGTCACACAGACACGAGTTCAAGACGTTCGGGTTCTGACCGGTCCTGCTCGTCTCCTTATCCCTCTGCCCCGCCACACGAACACAAACATGCAGATGAAATGCAAACACACAAATGTAGACACATGCTGCTGCATATACTCAGAGGAAAGAGCCAGTGAGGAAACACAAACAAATCACAAACAAGTATGTAAACACAGAGCAGCGCAGGCGGGCTAATATTAACTCTCACACACACACACGCACACACACACACACATACCAATACAAATATTTTAATATGCACCCAAGCGTGAAAAAGACTAAAGCTAACAGACACACAGGTGTACTGACTCACAAACAATGTAAATTAAAACATATTTAATCAGCAGCAAGGAGAGAAGTTTACTGATCCAGACTCTCAGAACTCCAGCCTGCACTTTGAATCCAACCAGACACACACACACACACACACACACACCACTGGCAATGTTTCTAAAAACACTAACATATCCCCTCACAGTTATCTGATAGATGCTTTAATCACATATAAATAAAAAAATCTACATTTAGGGGCTTTAAGTGGGCTAACAGATTGCAAACGTATTTTCACATCTGGTTATAAATTCCAAAAGCTTCTGTTGTGTCTCTGAACAGAAGCTCAGTGATGATAATTCTACCAGTGTGTGTTTACCTTAAATGTATTTCCTTGTGCTGAATTATTGGTCACAAAGCACCTTAAAGGAATACTTCACCCACAAAATCCCCATTTGTGGATCGATTCCTCGTTCTGTGTTCCTGAAGAAAACATTTCTCGCATCGGCTGAACGAAGAAATTAAAAAAAATTGGAAAGTCTTGATGAATTGAAGCAAATGGAGGCTGCGTTTGTAGCAAAACTTTATCAAAACATCAGATTATAAACTCTCAACACAACTCAGTGCAGCATGACCCGAGTTTCAGGCATCCAGTCGTAGTCACTGCTTCACAAACACACACATTTTTGCAACAACCTTGGGCCCCAATCACACCTAGACGCGTCACTAGAAACGTGTCGTTGATATTAGCGAGTTTTAATTAGGATAAACTCCCCCTCTTCATCTTAGAGCAAAGCAACAGCAAGATCTTAACGTCCATTTTTTCCCCGATAATAACACGTGTTCGCCTGGTTGCGTTCACCTTTTTTAAGCGTCTGCGGTCGTTGCTTTCACAGAAACTGTCTCACTACTGATGTGTTTTAAATGCATGTGTTTGTGAAGTACTGAGCATATGATTGGATGAATGAGACTTGGATTATACCTCACAAGACTTTTTTTCTCAGTTTTTTGACTCTTGGTTCATCGTTGAGGGGAATTCAAAAGTTTTCCTCAAGAATTCAAGGTAACGCGGGTCGAGTGATTAATATACAGATGGTCATTTTGTGAAGTATTCCTTTAAAGCAAATCCACTCTTAACCAGCCCACTAAAAGACAAAAGGACATTAGGAACTGTCCGTGTGCCTCCATCATCATCATCATCATCATCAAAACCCTGTTTTATATCTGTTCCTGCTCCCCTTCGAAATGACACCCGCTCTAAAGTCCTCGTGACTCTGTGCCTCCCACCCACTGCTCGCCCCCGCCCCTCCCCCCACCCACCCTCCACCCATGCACAACGATGAAATCCAACAAACGAAAAAAACGTTTTCCAGTTTCACGCTGACGGGAGGACAGAGGGCCCCTACCCCGTAACCATGGAAGTGACGTATCCACACGTCCTGCCTGAAGTTACTATCTAGGCCAGCAGCCAGCGGGTAAATGCTCTCACTGCTCTTCCTTTCCCAAAGTGCCTTTGTATTCAAACGCAAACATTCAATTAGGGTGTGTTTGTTAATGGCACAGGCCTCAGGGTGTGTGTGTGTGTGTCCGGATGAATGTGTCCATCTCGCCACACTCAGTGTCTCCGCAAAGGGGTGTGTGTGACGGGCGCCCCAGGTTGCCTCGGGTCGATGATGCCATGCAATATTAATGGGGGATAAGAGGCTGGAAAAACCGAGCTGAAATGGACTCCGCAATCAATTTCTTCCCTCTGACCTTAATTAAATTCAGATGGATTAGATTGAGTTCTTTAAAAAAAAACACGTCGCTTTTTTTATTTTTGTCCCCCCCCCCCCCCCCCCCAGCGACTGCTTGGGTATGTATGACGGTGGTACCCAGGGTGGAGAGTTCATTTCTCTCTTTGTTTTTGTTTTGGGAAGATGAATTCGAGGAGGAGGTGAAGCAGGAGGAGACGGGGAGTTCTGCATGAGCGATCATTACTGTGGGGGGGGGCATATTTTAAGGGTCTTGCATGTGGATGTGCATGCGCTTCCTGGGTTGCCTGAAAGAGGAGGGATAAGGGGGGGGGGGTATGTCGCTCATGCAGCTCACCTCACTGTCTCCTCAACCAAACGTAACATGCCAGTCGAGCATGAAACAGTGGAGCCTCCAAAACACTGACATGGCTGCTACGGAAACTGGTTTTGCTTGAAGTAACAATGCGAAAGCTGCAATTTGATTTAGTTGAATATTTGATGGTATTTTTCCTGCATTCTTGCAGTCTCTAAAGGATCATACCAGAGTTTTAGTCCCTTTTTCTACAAATCAATTACACTCTACATCATTAAACAATGCTGCTGTTTTTATAAACCATTCCAGGTATTCGTAGGTTTCTGTTCTTTCTTTATACAATTTTGAAATCTATTAGCAGACTCTCTAAGGTCTTTTTCACAGCAGATATTTAGATTAGTCAAAGAATAAAAAGCACAGGTGTTACTAATAACATTAGCGAACGCTCTATCCAATCAAAGTGTCCCATTAAAGTGAGCCGTCACAACACCAGGACCCAGAAACTGAAGCACGGTTCGTATGATATCTTAGCAAAAGTTACTCCTCATTTTTCGTGTGTTTTTCCGATGAAAGCTTGCAACCATAGACTATATACAAGAAGTGGACGTAGTCATCGTGACATCCCCCTTAGCTTCGGGTTCGGCGATTTCGCTGTTGCCATCTTGGATTATGGCCGTCGCAATGTTGTTGTTTTTTGCAACCAATGAACGGAAGTTACCATATTTGGAAGGCTCTGGTAGCGGCAGCGACCTGTCAATCACAGTAAGCTCCGCCCTAAAGCATCCCCTGCTTTATGGTCTGTTTGACTCTAAATGGACCATCATTTACTAAATGAACATCATGCTGTATTGAAGAAGACTTGAAACTAGAGATTGAGACCATAAACTCATGTTTACAATGTTTACTGAGGTAATAAATCAAGAGAGAAGTAGAGTCATTTTCTCATAGACTTCTATTCAATCTGACTTCTTTTTGCAACCGGAGGAGTCGCCCCCTGCTGGTCAGTAGAGAGAAAGCATACGGTCATTTCAAACTGAACTTCCGTCTTCATAGGTTTAGGCAACAAAACTACTACTAAAATAACCACGGAAGTGTCGTTACTAAAGTATGCGACAAACACATCGATGTTGACTTCTCGTTTCACACGTAGAACGAACTCCCGTCTCCTGGCTGAAAGACGCTGTTTGTTGGAGCCATCCACCTCAACGCTCCCTGCATTATTTTTCCTAGGTATTGCTACGAATGCTGGATGAGATCAGCCCGTTTTTAGTAGTAACACGTGTGCTTTTATCTTCTGTCTGTAATAGATTACAAAATCCAAGCATGTTTCAAGAGTTTACTTATTAATTTTCACACTGTACAGAAGTTAATGGAAACCCGTAGTTCAAGTGTTTGAACATCAGTTTATCACGGTCAGCCTTGGTTATTGTTTTTTGTTTTAATGTTGGAGGTCGGAAGTTGGAAATTTCATCTGGGAAAAGTATGACCTCTGAGTTGTCTGGAACGCAGCATAAATCTTGCATAGACACTGGTGTGGTTCTTTAAAGCATGAAGGTGGAAGTGCATGAAATAAAAGACAAATCCAAAGCTCTGGGATTCTTCAAAAGCATATTGAGCCAAAGTTCATCTTCGTTTTCTTCAAACAAATCACACGATAAGAACGTCGATGTTGGGCGATTCTGCGAAAACACTTCCGATTACATTCAGTGACAACGACGTTTATGTCCAATGCTAACGTTTTTAATATCTGCACATGGCAACTAAGGTTGGGTTATGATTAGGGAAAAGAACTGTAATTTAACAATGGTTCAGTAAATAACTTGGTTAAAGTTAGAGAAGCATCGTTGATAATAGGACAAATACAGATTGCAGGTCTGTGACCGGATGTGAACTTTAGTCTTCTGTATGAAAACCAGATGCACTACACATCTTTACCTTCTGCCTCTCTACATTAAGGACAGACTACTTCCTGAACAGGCATTGAATGTTGGGATTGGACGTAAACTGTGAGGTGCAGAATCGTCCACTGTGGATGTAATTCCCTGGAAAAAAAGGCTGTTTTTTGTTGCCTTTAAACAAAGATGAACGTAGTCTTTGAGATAGTTGGCCAGAGTTCCCTACAGAGGCTTACAAAAATATTAAAAAGTAAAGTTTTCCACCAATTGGCAGGTTCAAAGTTGCACCTGAACATGAAGGTGGTTGTTGTGGTTCTAACTGTACTTTCTGCCCCCTGCCCCTCCACCCCTCTCTGGGTAGGACGATCCTAATTCCCAGAACAAGCTGGAGGACCCGGTGAAGGCCCAGCCCAAGGAGGACGACTCCCTCAACATCCACAACTCCCTGACCCCCAAACACGAGAACCACAAGGTCCTGGGCGAGGAGAACTCCTCGGAGGTAAACTCACTGCAGAACAACATGATGTGAAAACAAAACAAAACAACCCCAGCAACCTGACAACACGACACTGAAAACGACAAAGGTGCGCCGGCGACGGGAGCTCCCCAAACCCCTCCCCACTCTCCGTCCGTCCGCTGCCGAGTGCGCCTAAACGGGTCAACCAACCAACCAACCAACCAGCCTGCCAACGTACCAGCCAACCAACCCTGGTCTGCAACCGTCTCCAACACGGCAACACTGCCACCAAGCGGCCCCGGGCTGCAGCAAAAAAAAAAACGTACACCACCACCACCACCGCCGC
Organism: Pholis gunnellus; assembly: GCF_910591455.1. NCBI lineage: Eukaryota > Metazoa > Chordata > Actinopteri > Perciformes > Pholidae > Pholis > Pholis gunnellus. The sequence continues at coordinate 24,733,520 of NC_136534.1, forward strand.
CGCTACCGCCCCCGCTGAGAGTAAACCCCCTCCCACCAAACCTCACCCCGCCGCCGCCTTGCAACCTCCTCTTACATCCACTCACGCCCCTTGTTTCGCAGCCCCGCCCCCGCCCCGCCTTGTTGCTGTCACTCTACTCTCCCTTATCTCTCTTACCTGCGCACACACACACATATACAAACGCACATAAGAAGCACACACATACAGTGAAAAGATGAAAACATAGACATGCGTATATGTATACACACACACACACACACACACACACCTTCCCCTGCCTGCATTGGTGTATTTTGTAAAAAGAAAGAAATCATACAGAAGTTTAAAACGTACGTAAAACGTCATTGTAAAAAAAAGAAGAAAAAAAAAGATAAAGCTACTGAGAGGTTTTGATGTTTGTCTGACTAATCCAGTGAGTATGTATAAATATTGGAGAAAAAAAAATTTCCTTGGATTGATTTCAAAAGAAGCAACACAATGTGTCTTGGTTTTCATTGATGTGATTTCTAATCCTTTGATGTACTTGTTTTTTTGTTGTTTTTTTTGTACTTTTTTGGGACTTTGAACAGAGAATAAACAAACGAGATTCAGACAGTTGTTGAAATAAACCTTTTTAACATGACCTCTGTGGATCCTGTGTTTTCCTCAGCGTCGCCTCCCCCTTTTATCCTCCCGTGAACTCCGACACTCTGCATGGCTTTGAACGCAGCTTCTTACATCCTCGTCATAAATGTGCCTCCCTGCTCACACACATACACACTCAGGTTAAGGTTTACTGCCGCACTATGAAGTCAACTTTAACATTTATTTTATTACAACAACCAGCATCAAAATGTTGTTTTAAAAGATTATATTCAAAGATAAATCATTTCACTTATTCCGGTTTATGTGATGCTGTTATCACATGACCACAATGCCAAACTACACAATATGTGGATCAAAATGATAGATAGATGGATGGATAGATGGATGGATAGATAGATGGATGGATAGATAGGTCAGCAACTCAAATATGTGCCTCTGTGGTTTAGAATTCATTGATGTGACTGAGCTTTACGATCTCCAGAGTCGACAGCTGCTCTACTGTTAGAAAATCGCCTTCACAGCACATAAATCATGACGGTCAAACATCAGGTACCGGTCTGCTGCTTCTGCATGTTTCCTGCCTCCAGAGACGCTTCGCTGTTTCCAACTGAACACACACACACACATACACACACACACACACACATGCAGACATGCTCACACCTGAAAATGAATAACACATGCACAGAATATGAACAGTGAAAAATACATGAACAACATACCAACACATGCAAATACAATTCTTTCAAATGGACATATAGACATGAACTCCTCATATTCGCACACACACACACATACACACACACACACACACATGCAGACATGCTCACACCTGAAAATGAATAACACATGCACAGAATATGAACAGTGAAAAATACATGAACAACATACCAACACATGCAAATACAATTCTTTCAAATGGACATATAGACATGAACTCCTCATATTCGCACACACACACACACACACACACACACACACACACACACACACACACACACACACACACACACCTCCTACACATATTTTAAATCTGATCAAAAGAGCTTTTTGTTCAATTCAGGATGCTGAGCTGGCACAATAGAGCACACACACACACACACACACATATGCACACTTACATTCATACATGCTCAAAGCATCTGTCAGCTTCCCATGCTCACATCACACACACACACACACACATATTTATACTTCTACTTGTGAGGACCCTCATCAAGTCGAGTCTCAAGTCTAGCAGAGCAAGTGTCGGGTCGAGTCTCAAGTCGTTTGAGACAAGTCCAAGTCAAGTCTCAAGTCAGTCATGACAACTCCAAATCAAGTCTCAAGTAATTTGCCCCAAGTCTCAAGTCGAGTCTCATGTCATTTGAGGCCTATTCACGTCACGTCTCAAGCCATTCAAAACAAGTGCAGAGTCGTATGAGACAAGTCTCAGGTATCAAGTTCTCCAGTCTCGAGTCACTCCAGACTCCCAAGTTCAAATCAAGTCCATTTTTAGTCACATCTCAAATGATTCAAGACAAGTCCAAGTCGAGTCCCAAGTTATACAAGATGTTTCTCATTTCATTTGAACCAAGTCTCAAGCTCTGAAGTCTCAAGTCATCCAAGGAAGATTCAAGTCAAGTTTCAAGGCGTTTTGACAGAAGTCAAAATGACATTGCAAGTCATTTCAGATAAGTCCGAGTCAGGTCTCAAGTCATTCGGGAGATGTCCAAGTCGAGTCTTGAGTAAATCAAATCAAGTCCGAGTCGTCATTGTTTGTTGGTGGGTCGAGTCTTGAAGGGGTCACGTCGATGTCAAGTCTCAATTCCTGATGTTTGTGTCTGAGGTCGGTTTCAGGTCTCAGGTCTGCAGCTCTAATTCTAACCTTAATAACACGTCTGTGCTGAGGGCGGCCCGGACTAAATGTCCTCACTCTAAAACTGAAATTGGTTCCCACAAGGAGAGAAGTGCAACAACACACACACACACACACACACACACACACACACACACACACACACACACACACACACACAGGGTCACCCATGTGATGAACGGCCCTGAATGGGTCTCAGATGAGGCTGCAGTGTTGCCGGTCCTTTGTCGGGTTTGATCCTTTGGATCACTGAGAGGGTTAAACAGTGTTATTGTGGGGGATCCTTCCCAGGGTGGAGGGCTGCTGATGGATGGAGGGTGGGGGTGGGGAGGTCTGGGTGCACTTCTCTTTCTTCAAATAAATAAAGAGGGGGGGGGGGTTAAAGAGAGCATTTTAGCCCCTTTTTTTTTAATGTCAAGAATAGGAAACTGAGTAGGCGAGCTACGAAAACAGCAGTAACCGTGATTATCTCCCTCTTTCATTCCTCTCTCTCTCTCTCTCTCTCTCTCTCTCTCTCTCTCTCTCTCACACCCACAAACACACACTTGTGGATGTTGGCACATGCAGTAGCACATGACTGCACATGCTCAAACACACACACACACACACACTCTCACACACACACACACACACACACACACAGACACACACACTAAAGGAGGGTCCTTTTGAATTGAAACGAGCGAGGCCAGAAGTACCGGTGGACACCATGGCAACAAGTGGGCATTACATTACCGAGTGAGAAGTGAAGCAGGATGGGGGGGGGTGTCTCTGAGCAAAGCGAGTTTCATCCATCTACAGCCACTGAAACGCTGGTTAAAAAACGAGAATTAATTCTTAAAAATGCACCAGAAGATCTATTTTTTTTGGTGTTTTTACATTTTAGTTTTGCCTCCATCGTTGGTGTTTAAGTGCTCGTCGCTGTGGGCTTCGTCTCTTTTAACGTTCCAGCAAATTAATTTAAAAAACGCACCAATTTCTCTCTGTTTCTGGGCTCCATCCACAGTTCTGCACTCCCAAGAAGAGATCGTCAATAAATCACAGGATACATTTCTATAAACACTGACCTCACTTTGTACTCTGGAGCTATTTAACACTCTCACAGTGGAAACAGACCTCTGCTGTGTATGTGTGTTATACACAACGTCTCACTCTGCTAACAGCGTTGCACTCCATCCGTACAACACAGCATATCCGACAGTATAGGGCACCAGATTGCGGTTTTTGAAAACTGAAATGGAAAAGCTGCCACTCTTTTGTTCTTGTTTGTTTATTTTTAAAAGTGTGAAAACTACCTTTTTTTTTTTTGAAGCTCTATAAATGGCAGAATCTTATTTCACACCTCAAAGTCAATCTCTCTGAAATACGTGTGAAAATCACCGGAGGGTTTCTCAGTCTTTGATGCTCATCGCTGCTGATGCAGAACTATACTTCTGTTTGCTTCATGTCTGTTCCCAGAGAAACGTCAGACGTATCGCTCACGGAGTACAACATGCTTTCCTTGAGAGAATCTCCAGAAAATACATCACTTAAAGTTCAGATGACACTGATAATTATTGAAGCCCACATGTTCTGTAAAACAAGGGAAAACCGAACGTTAACAGTAGCTAAAGCTGTTGATTTATTTCTCACTGTTAGATCGTGTCATATGGAGTTGTAGTGTCGTATATAGGCTGTCTGGGCTGTCTATGAATTATTAGACAATAAGGTCCGAGCTGCCAAATATCTCAAAGTATTCTATTGATCTTGTGAAAGATGACGATAAGAGTTTAAAAGAACAGATTTTGACAACATGGACGTAACACCTGATCCTTCAGAGTAATCTGTGTTTATTACAGCAGTAAAAGGACACATTAACCCCTTTGAGCGTGTGTGGGTGTGTGTGTGTGTGTGTGTGTGTGTGTGTGTGTATGTGTATGTGTGTGCGCGAGTGTGTGTATTTTCCATGGTCACTGACCCTTTGAACATTTTCATCACATCTCTCTCTCTCTCTCTCTCTCTTTCTCTCTCTCTCTCTCTCTCTCTCTCTCTCTCTCCCTCTGTCTCTCTCTCGCTCTCTCTCACTCTCTCTCTCTCATCCTCTTATTTTAATGCATCTTCAGACAGAAGAGGGCGTTGTTGCCATGGAAACCCATCCTGATGCCACAGTCTGAGCAGACGAGATCCAAACTCGGTGACCTCCGCGTTCTCCGCCTTCACACACACACACACACACACTCACACACACACACTCACACACACACACTCACACACACACACTCACACACACACATGCATGGACGAGGCAGATTAAGTGACTCTCATGCAGCTTTATCGTCGTCAGTAACAAACTGAAACGTATCAGAGCATTAAAACTGCTCTCGGCTTCACATTAGGGTTGAACGTCACACCCTGCGATCTCCTCAGATGAGACTAATCCTGTCCTGCACAGCTGCACACACACACACAGACACACACACACACACACACACACACACACACACACACACTTACACACACACATACTATTCATATGTTTTCATTAGTTTATAATCACCTGAAACTAACACACTGTAAGAACCAAATGTTTTCAGGATCATTTAACTGCTCTACCAGTTGTTTAATCCAGTGGTTCCCAACGTTTCCACTGGATTTGAACGTGAAAATAATTCAGTGTTTCGCTGCAAAATATCAACAAATATGATGTATTTTCTTAATTTCTACAACTCATTTAACATCTCATGACCCCTCAGGTTAGTGAAACAACTGGTTTAATCTATAACACCATCAGCCTCATGTTTTAATCGATTATGTTTTGAATTTTAAACCTTAAACTGTATCTAGTAACTGTAAACATCAGATAAGTGTGTAGATTACAAGTAAAATACAAGAAGAATTTTAATTTGTATCCAAAGTCATGCAGCCCTGCTCTCATTACAGCCGGGCCTTAAGAAGACAAACAGCTCTGAGGTATAAAAATGCGTGAGGATGGTAACGAGGGTAACGAGGGTAACGAGGGTGTGAGAACTGGGAAACAGAGAACATGGTGGAGCCATGTCAAGATTCTCTTCTTCTTTTTCTCTTCTCTCTGCTGTTCCGAGTCAAACCTGCTGGGACTTGGGATTCATCAGCAGCCTGTGATTGGCTGACGGTGTGGTGGAATGATGGTGTTGGGATCCTGAAGGGCCCGTCGTGATTGGCTGATGCGGGCACACACACACACACATAGTAGTGCATGATGATGTGTGGGGGGGGGGGGCAAACACACTCACACTCACACACACACACAAAGTCATGCATGTATATGTGCAAAATGCTCAAACTAACAAAATATGCACATTTGGATCTATACATACATGTACATGTTAACACACAAAACACATAGAGACACATATGTGTGCACGCTCGATATTTAGAATCACATGCATGCACGCACACGAGCGCACAGTGTGCTTTACAAAGGAGGGATTGAAAGCAAAAGGAAAGAGGAGAGAAGCGATGGGGGGGGGTAAGGTCTAAATGAATCGCTCTGGCACCGTCTAGTTTACTAATGAGGCTCTGAGGAATGCTGCTGATCAGAACAGGACCCTTTGGCTTCTTTTCTGATGGAAATGTGGTGATACATTAACAGTCTGAAGTAACCCCCCCCCCCCCCCCCGCTCCCTTTCTCCATCCTGCACCTCATGTGCATGAGTGACTGGTTTGGCTGAGAGTGATGTCACCAAACCGTTCGCTTCGGGAAATGATGATGTTTATTAATTTGTAACAAATTGGGTATTGATTTGCATATGTCCTGTGTGTTCATGTGTCAGTGTGTCTCTGTCAATTTACTCTGCTCCTGCGTTGTCAGGTGACCATCGCCTTGGAGCTCCACCTCGCCAAGGGGACCAAGTTCAAGTCCACCAAGGCTCCCTTGGCCCACTACGATGTCTACCTCCACAGGGTGCCCGAGACCAAACCCCGAGTCGCCAACGGGCCCCGCGCCAAGACTGCTAACGGCCCCGGCAGAGCCAAGGGCCGGGTCCTGAGGTGGGCGGACGACATGTACCCTCCCTCTCCCCCCTGTTCTGTCTGCAGCCCCCTCAGCACTCGCTCGCTGCCGGCCAACGCGATCAACGAGCGTCAGCGGTCCAGGCCGAGGACTCGGAACCCCTACAGCCCCCGATGAACTGCCCCTCATATCTCTCGTTGTCCTGGCCGTCATCTTGAAACTTTTTCCTGTGAATGTACTCGTTGCCGTTAGCCAGAAGCTCCTTTTCTTTTTTTTTTAAGGAAAACTAGTGTCCAGAAGGGTTTGTGTGGGATTTTGGACTTGGAACAGTACAGTTCTGTCTGTGGGACAAACATGGACCAAGTGGCAGCTGTCAAAAATGTCTCCGTTTCCAAAAACTCATGAATGTTCTTAACCGGAAAACCGCTACTTACGGTGTCCTCAGGAAATATGTACCCACTTGTTATGTTGCCGGGTTTAATAGCAAAAGTTGTAGCAATTTTCTAAATATTTGATGGTTGTTTTATTTGTATTATTTGTTCATATTATGTGCCGACTACTGCCCAATAACACAAACACTAACATTTAGATGTTAGGACTGAAAAGAGAAGGAAAAAATGCTTTTGCCATTTATTTAATTTACCACCAATTTTCACTTAATTGGTTATAAACTGGTGAGGAGGATTACACCGTGCTGCATTGTGACAGTATTGAACCTCAGGGTCTCGCTCAGGAACACTTCAGGGACTGTAGGAATCAGGAGTCTTTAACCACAAAGACAGACACACAAGCATTGTTATTTCTACGTTTGTGTGTCTGTGCCAATAATTAACAAGCAGGCAGTTTGCCAAAACGAGAAGTCGATGGCAGCTCATCGGATTGTTCTTTATTACACTTCTCACACGACACAGTGTCTGTACTCTGGGCCTGGTACGTGTAGAATATTAATTACGTGATACTTTATTGATCCCTGCTAGACGAGCCTTAGATTATTATTCAGAGAACTTGAAATGAATAACCCTACAGAGCCTTTTAGCAACATTCAGTGTTTTGCTTTTACAGCCTCTAGCTTTACTGTTTTGGTTCAGTCTCTGCGCTCTCATCGACTTTCTTGTCAGAGAAAAACACCTCTGATAAGTTCCAGATATAATTATATATATATTTATATATATATATTCATGCTTCCTGCCCAGCAACAAACAGCAGACGGACAAAGTCAGAGACTAGCTGAACAAAGTGGAGCATTTAGCAGCTTCAACGCCAGGAAATTTGAGTTGGTGGAGACCAAAACCGAGCTAGAAGGAGAGCGGATGTTCTACTTATTATCCACCACGTGGACACAAACACAGCTCCGAATGCTCATTGAGTATCTGTTAAATGTGTAAAAGTTTCCTCGCGCGCTTTAACAACTTCATATGGTGATAATATGTTAGTGATCTGTTTGTTCTGCTGCCCCCAAGAGGCGAAAAACAAAACTATCAAAGCAGCTCTACTCTCTGCAGGACATTTTAAAGACACGTCAAAAACTAATTATTCAACTAAAGTGAACAACAAAGAGCCAAAATACTAACTATGAAACTATCTTTTGATGTGACAAATGTGATGTTTGGTGACTGGAACACGTTTAAAGATTCAAATGCAAATTCATTGCATTTGTGGTCTTGGTGTATTTGATATATTGAGAGAGACACACTGCCATCTGCTGATTAAAGACATAATCAGTTGTTATTGTTCTCTCTCCCATTTTACTTGAGAGTGTTTCATCCAGCTGTTCTGCAGTACAAGATGGCCTACATACATGAACCAGCCTGAACTTAAGAAAAAAGAAAGATACATTTCATGCAGGTTTAGTGAATGCAGAGCGACACTACTTTTGTTGGCATCGATCATCAATGATCATCAGGAGTGGATGCTATAATAGCTATCTTTAGCTCCAATATGATCACCAGCTATGGTCGCTGACTGTGTGTCTGTTTTGGTTTTACAGCTTTTTTCTCTGAAAACGAAGAGAGCGTTGAGAGTGAACCAAAACTCACTATACAACTCGATAAATACGAGGGGAGCTGCAGTTTCAGGTCATTGTCGCGTGTCACGCATTGTCACACTGTTATTTGAGACATTGTTATTATAAAAATATCTATCAAAGCTGCTTCATTTGTCTCTGTTTCGCCTTTTAAATTACCCCTATGAGAGCTGATATTAAAATGCTCTGTATTATACGCTTGAAATAAAACAAAAAAAACAACATTTTGATGTGCACCCCTGTCAGTGATGCTTGTGCAGTGGAAGAAAAAAAACCTGGTGTGAGTTTATTCAGTACCTCCTGATGAGCGTTTCTTTATAAATAGCGTCTTCTACTTCACTGTGACTTGATGCTGATTCCACTTTGGAAAATAAAAACTCATATTTCCAAATATTTACTTCATGTGAAGTGAATGTACAGGGTCAATAATTCCAGGGGTTGATGGTTCACAACTATAAATATTCCTTACATTTCTAAATGTAAATTTAGCTAATTTGTGCAGATTACCCCGTGTTAAAAAGACAATGATCCCTCCATATTCCATCTTTAGTGTATGATTTATTATGTTTTGCTTATAAAGCAGGGTTGTGCAGAATCAAAGCTATGCTCTAATGTTTTTAACATATTTCCGAACATAAAGTAAGACTTCCTGCTCAATAATGTCTACTATGAATCGATATGAAAAGCAAAGGAAAGTGACGGTATGAAAGAGGTTCACATCTGGTTTCCTGGTATCTCAGGAGAACATTATCTCAAGGTTTTACAGGTTGAACACAGAAGAGACCCTATAGTCAGGTTTTGATGCTAAAAATGCACAAATGTAAAGAAAATGTAGATCTAGAGTAGAAGAATGAAGAGCAGAGTTCATGTTTGGTTTCTCTGAGGCAGAATTTGGCCCAATAGAGATGAGAGTATTTCCTTTACTAACATTAATGTATCTGTGGCTGACTTCATCCCTTCATGTAACTGTTATTTCTAGTGAACATATTACGAGATTACTCATTTACAGTGTACTACCAGCAGGAGGCGGTATCTCCATTTAATAAGGACGGAAACACATCGAAGAAGACACCATGTGCACGCAAAGATCGTCTATTTTGCAGGCTGTACACAGGTGTCACCATGGGGGGGGGGGGGGGGGGGGGGGGAACACTCGTGAAAACGTACAATTCATAACAACTTCATAACTTGAGATTTTATGTTTTTGTGTAGTCTTCGAGAATTAATAAAACTCGGCAAAGATATTTTTTTAGCAGTAAAGACGCTACTAACGGCTTCTCCTCCGTGGTCTACAGGATTCCTCCGAAGTGAGACCTCCTGTCACGGTTCTACTCATCTTTGTTAACTAGCATGCTACTTGACGTTAGCACAGAGAGCTACTTGAGAGGAAAGCAGGAGGATATTATGGAGTAAAGTAGAATCTTTGACGTTAGATTTTAACCTATGGATTAACAAGACATATTTTGAGATTAAGTACTATTTCGTAACGTTATTGTAGCTCGCTAACAGCCTGTTTAGTTGTATTATTCACAGTTAGCCTAGCTAGTGAGGTTAAAGTTAGCTATGTTTACAGAACTCAACAGCATCTTGAACACAACTCCAGACAGCTTCACACAGGCGAGAACTTTACATTTTTACCTACTTTATTAAAGACGTTAACACACTGTTTCACATGCTAACGTTATTATGGGCGAGTCCCTGTAACACAGCAGCCATGTTTATCATATTAAGTGTATATTGTTGCTCTTTATTCTACAGGGGGAGTTTGTCCTGCTGTCAGACAGACAGAGTGATGCCTCTTTCCTTATTCACCACTTCCTCTCTTTGTACCTGCGAGGTGAGTTATCTCCTGTCAATGTTAACTATTATTATTATTAATATTATTATTATTACTTCCTTCCAACCAGCTGTGCTCCCAGTAGACCACACAACACGACACAAAAAATCTATGCAATAAAAAAATATTCTCTCTCTCTCTGTTTCTCTCTCTCCCTCTGTCTTTCTTTACTTATTTAATATTCTTTACTGTTTTATTACTTATTTATATTTATATAATATATATATATAGTACTTTGCTGCTGCAATCCTGTAGCCTACATTTCCCCACTGCAGGACTAATAAAGGATTATCTTATCAAAATGAGAGAAACTGTTAATTCATGTCTGTTATAGTTTATTTAGCTGATCTCTCTCTCTCTCTCTCTCTCTCTCTCTCTCTCTCTCTCTCTCTCTCTCTCTCTCTCTCTCTCTCTCTCTCTCTTCTCAGCACGCTGCAAAGTGTGGTTTGTGGGTCTGGTGCAGTCCTTCAATCACTACAGTGCGATCAGTCAGAGATTGGTGAGTCTCGTCACTTCCATGTTGAAGCTTATTTTACTATCGGAGGAATGTTACCAGTGTGTCATTATTGTTCGCTTGGGACCCTGGTTCACTGGGTTCACTGAGGAGCTAACATAGCTGGGTGCTTGTTAGCTGTGTGTGTTATTAGCCTTAAGCTTGGCGCCGTCACAAGTGATGACATATGAACGTGCGTTTGTCTGTTGTCTCAGGGTGTCAGCCTATCACAAGCCAAGGAAAAGGGTCAGCTGGTTTTCTTAGAGGGACTGAAGGAGTCGCTCTCTGTGTTGATTCCTCAAGACACCGACACAGGAAGTCAAGCCATGGACTTCCTCAGGTACACACAAATAATCATCTCTTGCCTCTCTCTTACGGACTTGTATATTTTCATGCTCATATGGCATCACTGTTTATTTGTAAACATTGTAATTATTTGAGTGTCTCTATCTGGATAACTAATCCAACAGTAATACATTTACTCAAGTTTTTATCTGGTTTCCAACATATCAAGATGTCAAATATATACATTTTTCCACATATTTCCAGACTTCCACACATTTGCCGGTTTGACATTGTGTTGCTCCTCTCTCTTCTCTTCTCTCTCATCATCTTCACCTCCCTCATGTCTCTCGTCTTCAGGGATCCTGCCGTTGGCCTGAAGAGTCTCTACGAGTTTGTCCGGTCCAGTGCGACCAGTTCCGGCGTCGGGGAACATGAGGCGGAGGAGGAGGAGGAGGAGTGGGGACCCCCGGTGCTGCTGGTGGACGACCTCAGCGTGCTGCTGAGTCTGGGGGTGAGCGTTGGAGCCGTGCTGGACTTCAGCCACTACTGCCGAGCCACCGTCTGCTCCCAGCTACAGGTCAGACCCGTGCTGTCAAAGCGTGATTTGAGATGTTTTTACAGGATTTATGCCGTCGTCAGTTCAAATATAAACTCTTGTCTTATCGACATAACTGTGACTGCAGGGCAACGTGGTGATGCTGTCCCGCTGTGATGGGGGAGAAGAGGAGGACGACGGAGACGATGAAGGCTCAGAGAGACTTCTGAAGGGCCTGACCCACCAGTGTAGCCTCACTCTTCATGTACAGGGTCTCCCCACCGGCTACTGCAGGGACATACACGGGCAGGTGAGAGTGTTTGTCCGTTCGTCTATCTGATTCTTTTTTTTAACACTTCAGAGATGTGCTTATAGTCCACGTATACTGCACACAGTGGAGGATAGGGCTGCGATTAAAGACTCATTGATTGCCAATGTAACCGTTACCTGCATCATGAATAACCTAGAGATGAAATCATGGTGAGGAGACCATTTTGTTTTTAGATTTGACCATGTTTAAAGTATTAATATCTGAGTAAAACTGATAATAGTAACAAAAATAGTGACACACATGTTACATGGTCTGTTAAAGGTTACATACTGTATACCTGCAGTATATATTGGAAGGGATCAGTGCAAGACACAAACATATTCCACAATAAAGATGTAAGTAAAGTGTATTTTGTTTTCAGGTAGAAGTGTGCTGGAGGAGGAGACAAGGCGATGGGCATCACACTCAGAAGAAACTCTTTCAGTACAAGGTCCATGATAAAGGAGCCTCCTTCTTTGCTCCCGGGACGTCCAGCGCTGTCCTCTAGCTCCACCGTTCAGCGTCCTTGTTTTGCCTTTTGTCTCGTTTACACGGTGACATCTGACTGTTATATTTTAATATCACCTGACTACACAAGCCGGGTGTTCAGCTGCCAAAGTAGTTGGTGAACTGGACAAATCCGCCAACCATAGACGTTTGGATGCTCGTCGGTGTGTCAACGACCCAGCCTGGACCTCAGACCGTCCGGAGGAAGGATGCCGTGATCCTGCCAGCTGATCGCCTGCATCCAGACCTCTGAACTTTTTTTTTTTCTTTCGGCTATTCAAATAAGTGAAAACTAAATTATCAGGCTGGTTTGCTGAAGGTATAACTGTGGACTCATGCCATTGTCAATATTTGGTTACTAGTTGAATCTGTTTTTTTGTACATGCATGCCTGCACTGAATGCAAACATGCAGGTGTGCACTGAATTCAAACATGCAGGCGTGCACTGAATGCAAACATGCAGGCCTGCACTGAATGCAGACATGCAGGCGTGCACTGAATGCAGACGTGCATGCCTGCACTGAATGCAGACGTGCATGCATGCACTGAATGCAGACGTGCATGCATGCAGACGTGCAGGCGTGCACTGAATGCAGACATGCAGGCGTACACTGAATGCAAACATGCAGGCGTGCACTGAATGCAAACATGCATCCCTGCACTGAATGCAAACCGTTATATTTTTGTGATGGTGAGTGGACATTAATGGACCGACCAATAAACAAAAAAACACACATTGGTCAAAGTGAGTGCTGGTATTTGGCTGAGAGAATAACATGATTATTATTTATCACTGAAAGGGTTTTGGATGAATATAATAAAAGTGTAAGCTGTTGTAATTGTCTGTGTGAACACTAGAGGTCGCCCTCTCCTCGCGCGTCCCACCGCAGGAGGTGAGAGGTCGGAGTTGAGAGGGTGAGACGTCTCTCTGGGATTTGACAACCAGTATTTCTAAAAAAAAAACGCTGCTCCTTGCATGTCAGCGGCCGAGGCGCACATACAAGATAGCCTCTTTTACTAATTCACAAAACAAAGGAATAACACGACGGGTCGCTTTGTCAGTTTACCAAGAAGAAGCATCACCGCAACAACTAACATCTGAGGATCTCTGAAGTTTCTCCAGGCAAGTGTGTGAAAGCTGTAACCACGTTAGCATAAAGCTAGCTGTGTGGCGAAAGTTAGCTCCGTGGGCTAACATTAGCTATAGGCGCTTTCATTCTACGTATGTTAGCATTTAGCTTGGTGCCATCACAAGTCGTCTGCAGGTGCAAAGAAGGTACAAGAAACGTCATATTTGCATGTGCGTATTTGGTTGTTGCTGTGAACACAAGGAGCATGAAGGTGGTCTTGGTTTTATTTAAATTATCTGGTTTATAGATTGTTGTTTACACGAGAAATCGACTAACGCTAGCTAAGTTACACACGCTCTCATGTAAAGTTAGCAAGCTAACGATTAGCGGCAGTGGGTTAATTCTAGAGTTCTTACATATTTAATGTATTCAGACATTCTTGTGTGTATATTAGATACAGACGGATACACCAACGTTTTAATATAAATATGTTATATCGAATACACCCGTTAAGATGCTGGTGGCTAACGTTAGCTTGGCTGCTTTCACCAACGTTAGTTAGCTTGACAGCAGATTCTTTAAATAAAGAAATAAACATTCAACCAGTCAGTTCAAACAGGCTTGTATTTGTGTGTTATCTTTGCATGTTTGTGTATCAGTAAAATGTAATAAATAAAGACATTATTTACTTGTGCAAATGAGAGAGAGACAGACAGGGAGAGAGAGAGAGAGAGAGAGAGACAGACAGACGGAGAGAGGGAGAGAGAGACACACAGAGAGAGGGAGGCAGAGAGGCAGAAAGAGGGAGAGAGACACAGGGAGGCAGAGAGAGACAGACAGACAGAGAGAGGGAGCGAGAGAGAGGCAGAGAGACAGGTAGAAAGAGAGGGAGAGAGAGAGACACACACAGAGAGACAGGTAGGGAGAGAGACAGACGGAGAGAGGGAGGCAGAGAGACAGAGAGAGAGAGAGAGAGGGAGGCAGAGAGACAGGTAGAAAGAGAGGGAGACAGAGAGTAAATTAGAACATTATGTTCATGCTCCAGTGGTTTCTACATCATCTCATGTTAGATTATTAAATTGTTGTCTTGGGCTGTGAACTGTTTTTGTTGGGTTGAGATGGATTATTACTCAATCTGAGGTAAATCCTGTTCTGCCTCGTCATTGTGTCAAAGTCTACCTCATAATAACAGTAAACCTACACTTTCACACTGTTTACTCGAGGCCCGATCCTTGAACCTTGTGGTCCTCTCTGGCTTTAGGAGGCCGCCACCGGTGCCTCCTGGTTCCTGGCAGGTGCTGATGTTGCCTCAGGGTTGCATCAGCCCCATCATCCAGCATGTGTTCACTGTCTTGCAATAGTTATTTCACCCATTCATCTAGTTCAACGTGAACTACATTTACATCTGCTGAAGTGTAATATTCTGTTAAGAAATCTGCGTTTTAACCGGCAGATCTAAATAATACCGCCGCAGTGTGTCCTCGTTTTTCTTCTTCTTCCTCTTAATAGATTGTGCAGAAGTCATTGTGCAGAAGCAGACAGCCTGTGACACTATAGTTACTCATTGACGGGACATTTCCCTCTCTTGCCGTCAGCTCCGGCAGTAAAAGGCTGCGTTGCAGTGATCTTCTGCTCGTCTGTACAGCGGGACTAATGGGCGTCACTGATCAGAGGAGCACGCTTTCACATTATGCAACTGTGGGATTGAGTCTGGATTATGTTACGGAGAACGGACACGGCCTCAAAACTCTCTGGAATGTTTTTTTTTTGGGTGGTGGGGGGGTAGTAGTAGTTTGTGGCCTTCACTGGAAGCTGTTTATTGATAAGGCGTAGACATGCATTGGATGATACAGAAAACAGCCGATATGCCATTTGAATCTCTAAGCCCCGGAGATGCTTTCAAATTAAGCATTTTAGGGAGTGTTGAAAAGAGGTAAGGCCTGTGCTTCTTATTTCTTTTCTCATTTTTAAGACGTTTGTGAGCACAGTTTTGTGACAGGTCATCCTTAAACTTTACTTTTTGCCCACAGTAGTGTTGTAAGCATGTGGCTTTATAAATCTATTAGCCACCTAATTGAGCTGCAGAGACCTACAAATGATCTCCCAAACTGGATCAGAGCTCGCAGTGTGAGACCCATGTGTCTGTCACGTCTCTAGCTGTGTTTTTGTTGTGTGCTGGCTCCTCACGTGGGACGCATATAGACCGCTCTTTGTTCGGACATTAGCTGCCACGGTGGGGTTATTTAACTGAGACCTTTTCCATCGCCATGTCATGGATATGTCTTTGGGTTTATGCATACATGTTGTTTTTACTCCTCCAGCCGTAGTAGCTGGTATCATCCCAACAAACAAATTGCTGGTCATCTGCCAAAGTGGCTGAAGGGAACACAAACCCACAAAGCCTGAAACAACAGTTGACCAGCACTCATTATTATTTTATTTTGGGGTTTTCAAACTTTTCGTGCTTTTGAGGTGTGGGTGTGTCGGGGGTGCTGCAGCCTGCAGGACCGGCTGCCCTGCAGGCTCTGAGCCCTGCTCGCTGAGTTTCCGATCGGCTCAAATCCCGGATTAAGTTCACTTGACGGAGACGCTGCTGAGCCGCCCCCCCCCCCCCCCCCCCCCCCCCCCACACACACACACACACACACACACACACACACACACACACACACACACACACACACACACACACACACACACACACACACACACACACACACACACACACACACACACACACACACACACAGCACGCAATGACCTGGACAAACAGCAGGGAGAGATGGAGGCATTCCCCTGAAAAGTTTCCCCTCGCGAGAAAGTGAGCGGGACCCCCGACCCGAGAGTGGACCCGCTTCCTACGGAAACGGGGAGAGCAGAAAGGCGTCGCTTCAAAGCCTGTTTTTGACATTTTTTGCAGAAGCCATTGTGCGAGCTTCCCAGGACGGTGCCTTGTTTTAACTGTATAGGGTATTTATAACCGCAGATCCAAGAGACTCCCCGAGGCAAATTCCTCCCCGGGGGAATGTTTCCGTTGCACCCGGGGGGGCGAGCCGAGCAGTCGCACACTGTGCCCGGATCAAGAGGGGAGCACTACGTTAACCACAAGGCACCGCTTACGCTTAAGAAACCCTCCGCCGCTGCTTTCAGGGGACGTAGGCGAGAGGTAACCTGGTCTCCCGCCGGCAGGTATGGTCTCAGAACACGTCCATGCTTGTGTGATTGGATGTGTATCGTGGTAACGGCTGCCGTGACGGAGCTGCTGTGTTGTGTGTGTTTTATTTTTGGCACGGTTGGCATATAACGCAGCGCTCTCTTTAAGGGACACCGTGTGAAAAGCTGAGGCTCGGTGGTCGGTTTGCATGACACACTGTACTAATCCAGCTGCGGTGCGTGCGTGTGCCCGGGGGGGGCAAACCAGTTACACAGAAAAACACTTGGTCGGCAGCGGCCGAGCCGGTTCTGCTGAGTAAACAGAGAGACCGGGGCTGAGATTGAGCAGGGACGTCAGTCAACAGGAGATCCAGTCGATACGAGGAACTGAAGGAGCTGATGTAGTTTTGAAGGGAAGTGAAGCAAAGGATTCCACATTTGACTCTTGATTTTGTGAAACAGTGTTGAGGCTGCAGGCAGTCACAGAGCAATGATTATATGTATATTTATATAGTCCATATTATTAATTCAGTGACTGTTTAGGTTTAAACATACTGTGTTATTCAAAGCAATTACAATTTAAAAAAACGAACCAAATGAAAAGGTTTTTTGATTAATGTAGTGACACACAGTTCATGGCAGTAAACTTACATTTTACAGCTCAAAGCCCAAATATGTTCAACGTGGTAATAAAATGTCCTAAAGGCCGTAGAGGCATCATCAAATGACTGGTTGTGTCCAGCCAGCAGACCAAAACCGTGTTTACAGTAATATTTAACACACAAACTCAAAGTCCACACAAGCTGGAAAAGTGCAGCAGTGAGTGTTTGAAAACTTGTAACGATTAATCATAAAATATTTGTCAAACTTGCTGATTAATTTAGCTGTAAAACGTCTAATTTATGCACTTTTGATCATCCGTTTCCTTAATTTCTACCTTGTAAAAATTAGGGCTGCCTGCAACTGAAACTCAAAACATGGGATGCAGTAAATTCTCATGTTTTAGATGCGTGAATGTTTCTGCCCATTAAATGATGAATGAAACTATTGAATTATATAATATTTGTCAGTCTGTGATTTGATTAATTTTCTTGTAAACACTTAAAGGAGCTCATTTATATTTAAATGTCTCCCACCCCCCACCTGAGTGGAAGTAAAATCTGTCCAATAACAAAAGGCCTTTTATCTGGTGAACCTGGTGGTTTGTTGTTGTTGTTGTTGTTGTTGTTGTGTGATCGATGAGACGTCTGTGTGCTTCAGTCAGGCTGCTCAGCTAAGGAGTCTTATGTTTTCTACTGGGGTGAATGTGTCCACACCTCTGTGGCTGCTCAATGAGCTGTGTGTTTAAAGACATGTGACCCCTGTACAGTCTGAAGGAAACACACACACACACACACACACGCCGTGCCTTTAGTCAGCAGCACGGCTGCCAAAACGTGGAGCATGTCACTAATTATGTGTTGAGGAGGACAGAGCTTCACTTTAGGAACCGGCCTCTGAGCGCATGTGTGGATTTTCCCCCATGAGATGCGTTTATAAGAAAACGCACCCTGAGAGGTTAACAAATACTTGTTTCACATGTGTGAACCACAGACTGTGTAGAAGAAGTGGACGTGGTCATCGTGACGTCACCCGTTGGTTTGTGGACTTACGTATTGAGGCCTCAAGTTCGGCAATTCCGCCGTCGCCATGTTGTTTTTTTCCGCAACCAATGAATGGAAGTGACCATATTTGGAATGTGAAGGAGTGACGTAGAGACCTGTCAGTCACCGTGTAGCCCCGTCCTAAAGCATACTCTGCTTTATGGTCTGTTTGACTCTAAATGGATCTGTTGAGGTGAATGTGTGTGTGTGTGTGTGGAAACAAAGCAGTGACTTGTGTACATCTACAGCTTCTACAGCGTTTAGTTTAATGGTCTGTTGTCTCGTTGCTCCTCCAGGTCCCTGGATGCCCCGCGGCGCTCCGTCCTCGGCCGCGCAGTGCTTCCCAATGGCCGGAAGTTGACCCCGCCCACCAGGATGACGCTGCGCGAGCGGCTGAGAGAGAAGATCTCGGCGGCTTTCTACCGCCACGGGCTGCTGTGTGCCTCCTACCCAGTACCCATCATCCTCTTCACCTCCGCCAGCATCCTCACCTGCTGGTAGGTGTTCGGTTTTTATTGTGGTCGATGCTCAAAGTTTGGATGAATGTCTGTTTTTGGCAGGTAATAAATCAAGAGAGAAGAATGAGTCATTTTCTCATAGACTTCTATACAACCAGAGGAGTCGCCCCCTAATGGACAGTAGAGCGAATGCACAGAGGGATCATTTTATTACTCCACTATACACCGCAACATTGTTGCAATATTAATGCTCAGAATTTTGAATTTAACACCTTTTTAAGAACGCTTCAACGGCGTCAATCCATGCTCAATAAATACTAAAAGATAAAAGATTGACGTGACTTATTAGTAAGCAGTGTTTGATACTGAGAAGATTTTGTCGTTGTGAGGAGTTGACAGTTGGGCCGGTGTTGGAATTTCATCTCTGACCCCAAATATTTTAGGAGTAGCTGCTTCTCAGTGCAGACTCCATTTTAAAATGAGACAATATCAACCTTGTTGTCGTGTGTAGACAGACTGAACTGAAGGGAAAGTGATTGGTTAGACAAGTAACCGGCTCAGCTCGCTTTGAACTGGCCATCTGCACACACACACACACACACACACACACACACACACACACACACACACACACACACACACACACAGACACACACACACACACACACACACACACACAGACACACACACACACACACACACACACACACAGACACCCCGCCGACACCACGGCACAAACACTCACTTAACACACGCACATTTCTGCTTTTCCGCTGGTCAAAAGAGAGGACACAGGTCAGAGAGTTGGCCCGAGTGCATCGGCGGAGGCTTTGTGAAACAATCTCGGCAATCCGAAACGCACACACAGGTGCACCTGCTGCGAGCCGTCCTTCACGGGCACCTTGCAGCGAGGGGAGCAGAGCGAATGGACGGCCGACCGGGCACCCCCGGGGCGAAGTGAGAGGAAAAAGAGCTTGAAGACGGGGGATGTTGAAGGCACGGCCCCCCGAGCAGAGGGCTGTGAGAAAATGGCCCTTGTGAGAATGGGAGGCCTGTCCCTCCATCTGCCTGTCAGGAGGGGGGCCGGCTGAGCACAAAAGAGGCCTTTGTGGAGGTACAGTGACCTCGCTGAGTGGGGGAGGCACGGAGGGAGGGAGAGAGAGGGAGACAAACACAGAGAGAGAGAGAAGTAAAGTTTCTATCCAAACTCCAAGCACATTTGAAAGAGTAATATTTGTACTGACCAACCGCACAAAGTGACGATGCACTTTGTCCTCGTGATAATGTTACTGATCAATAACAGTGACTCAGAACATTTCATCACTCGCTCCTCAGTTTTGCAATCGTTTTCCAGATCCTCCCAATCTCTCCTTCAGATAATACAGAAATACTAAGACTTAATCTCAAACTATTAATATAATTAATCTAGTTCATATAATGTTGCTCTTGACATCATACCTGACTGATGTCAGCCTGACTCCTCGCCTTAGGATGATTGAGTGATGAGTGTCTCTCCCACGACTGTGGATTTGTAAGGATTGGATTTAACTGTTTTTTGTCGGTGGGTCTACATGATCCCTCGGCAGAAAGAAATGAGGTTTGTTTGGTGTTTTCGAGGGAACGTGTTTTAAGGACCTGCCCATTGTCAGGGGGACCTGGTAGGAGATCTCTCCAGGTAGCACTTAATCTTTCAAGAGAAGCCGGAGGCCCAGGTGTCGGGTTCTCTGGAGGTGTTTCATCGTGCACACGCGAACACGCACATCACGCGTGTGTGTTATGAGCTCTTCTGCAGAGAGAAATGTGTCCTAACTAGTGCCTAAATGATGCGTTCAGGGGTCGGTTGTTCCAGCACTGATGTCCCGCTTGAAATAACAGTTGAACTGAATTTCCAACAGACGGCAGACTTTGAGAGGTTCAATCATTCCCACAATTGTGTTTCATATCTATTATGCACCTTGTGACCCCCCCCCCCCCCCCCCCCCCCCCAATCTCTCGCCTAGCTATCCATTATTGAGGCTTCCCCTGCCTGGGACGGGTCCTGTGGAGTTCACCACAGGGGTGCGAGACTACAGCGTCCCTTCCCATGAGCCTCAGGGAGACCTCGGAGAACGGCCCGACTGGGTAAGAGAAGAGAAAGAGCGCACACACACACACACACACGTTTTATATACATCCCAGATCATCATCCTGATCATATTCTGAAATCTGAACCCTGAACCTCACAACATAGTCCTCACTCTGAAAGTCTGAGCTGCATACAAGTTCTACAGCAAAGATGGAGGCTCATAAATTATGAAAGAATACACAAAGCAACGGCTCACTTACTGGTCGGCAGTAGACAGTGACGACTTTCACTGTCTTGAGTTCTCGTTTAATAAGCAGTCATTCAACTTGTGTGTGTGTGTGTGTGTGTGTGTGTGTGTGTGTGTGTGTGTGTGCGCTCTGCAGTACCGAGGTCCTCCGGTCGCTTACATCCAGCAGGTGTTGGTGAAGGCGGCGGTGTCTCCGTGGGACAGCAGCCTGGTGCCGGTGGACGTGTTTCGGTCGCCGCTGGGTCGAGCCTTCAGCCTGCTGGAGGAGATACGCAACCACGTCCACTCTGACGGGTAAACACGCACACACACACACACACACACGTACGTATGATAGGCAATCCGCTATATCTAAAATGGAGAATGAAGTCTGTCGAGTGAAATTAATGACATGGTACTTTCCTTGTCTTGTTATTGTTCAACTATGCAGGTAAATTGGTAGATAATTAAAAGATTAATATTATCCTCTGCTCCTACTTTTTGTATTTGTCAGCCTTGTTAATATCTTTCCTCTCACCTCCTCCCCTCTGCTCCGTCAGCTCCGGGGTTCGCAGTCTGGAGACGCTGTGTCTCCAGGTGACGGACCTGTTTCCGGGCTTACGCCGGATGCAGTCGGTGCTGCCCGAGCACGGCTGCCTGCTCGTCTCTCCCGGCAACTACTGGCAGAACCAGCGGGAGCTGTTCGACTTGGACCCGGACCTCCTGAAGACCATCCAGAAACATGAGCCCAAAGGCCTGCACACCTCGGCCACGCTGCGAGGTAGGGACGAGGAGGAGGAGGAGGAGGATGAGGAAGAGGAGGGTGTAACGGGGGCTAATACACAGCCTGCACACTTTGCTTTAATAGAGAAGAGTTTAATCAAAGGGAGGAAATGGCATAAAGGGTGAAATATGATTTCAGTCAGATTGACACAGACAAACAGCGACTTTTTTAATTGTAAAGTTGAGGTTTTAAGTGCTGACATTTACACCCCCCAACCCGTCCTGGTTGTGTTCTGTGTGCGTTCGCTCGGCAGAGCACGGTGACATTTTAATGGGGTTGTGTGAGCTTTTTATTGGTAGTCAGTGGCGGCTGGCAAGGCCCCCGCTTTGGTGAATTCAACAGTACGGACACGGGTGCAAAGCAATGTGCTTCTGTGGACGGAGGCAGCAGCAAAACGTTACTTTAGACACCTAAACAAATCAAAATCAGTCTAAGTGTACGTGTTATTTAGAATATATTCACCACTCTACAGAAAGCCCTTGAGCTGTTGAAAATAACAGTAATTTTACCTCGGGAGTTGCTGGTGTACAGCTGCCTCTATTGTTTCTACTGTTTGTGTTATTGATTCACAATGTCTGAATATTCCTAATAATCAATTGTTGATCTCTCTTTAAAAGAGTGTAATTGCCTTGTCATGCTAGTGTATTAGCATATCGGTGGCATAGAATGGTTTTCAAACGACGATAATATCGTTTATCGCAATTATTTCTCGTACAATATGTCGTCCAGCAAAATATGTTCAGAACATTGTGCGTGTGTTTGTGTTGTAGACCTGCTGTTCGGCGTCCCGGGGAAGTACACCGGGGTCAGTCACTACAACAGGAAGCGGGTGGTGACGTACACCATCACCGTGGTGCTGTCCAGCTACGACGCGAGGTCAGTTACACGCGCAGTAGAAGAGAAAATAAAGTGCAGTACTTTACTTTGATTTCATACGTTTCCGGCTTTTTGCTCAGAAATCACAAAAATGTCGGTGGTTCAGTCTGTGAAGAGAACATTTAACTCTTTATTTCAGTTTATTAAAAATATAAAAGCAGCTGTTGTAATGCAAAGTCTGCAAAGTCTTTAGAAGTATACATCTTGACACATGAAGGGTAACTCATTTGTGCATATTGCAAATCTGCAGCGTTAATGGTGATCTCGGTGTGTGTGTGTGTGTGTGTGTGTGTGTGTGTGTGTGTGTGTGTGTGTGTGTGTGTGTGTGTGTGTGTGTGTGTGTGTGTGTGTGTGTGTGTGTGTGTGTGTGTGTGTGTGTGTGTGTGTGTGTGTGTGCAGGTTCCTGGGCAGCCTGCGGTCCCGTCTGAAGCAGCTCCACCCGTCGGCCAACTGCAGCCTGAGAGACGACCACATGGTCCACGTCCACTTCAAGGAGGAGATCGGCATCGCCGAGCTCATCCCCCTCGTCACCACGTACATCATCCTTTTCGCCTACATCTACTTCTCCACACGTCAGTTCGTTTTCTCTCCTTGTTCACGCTCCACTTAATCTTTGAAAATGTGCCAAAGATCCAGACTCGTGCCCGTCGGGTTCTTTTGTGTGCGCACACGTTTGTTTGTGTGCCAAGGTTGTTCCTGTGCAGGGATAATCCTCACACGGGAACACTCTGCTGTAGGAACCCGCTTAACCCTCGGCGACCTGCCTCTGCAAATATCCGTTTAGAAAACGAACGCATGCGTCCTCGTTTTACAAAATAATATTCACACTCGTATGAGTTAGTTGATTCATGTTTGCCACCTTGTTAAAGACATTTTTTTTTTTACAGTTATAATGTGGAAACGTAACCTAAACGTAACCTTCTAACTGCTCTTCTGCTCATTTTTACATTTTCAAAGTGAGAAAGTAATTTGTTTCTTGATTCCTGTAAAATACGGTTTTTAATCACATTTTTTTTCTTCCTTTTTGAGGGCGTAACTATAAAATAAACTTCCTTTTATGTTAATACATTTAAATAACATTATGTAGCAAGATCTTTATAATGTAGGGATTTTCAGAATTAATGGTTGAATGCAAAACCTTCAAAGATTTAATAGTCACAGAAGTGAAAGAAAGTTTTAAAAAGGCTGAAAATATTTTGATTAATGCAGAAACAATTTTAGATTTTAAGTTATTTAGAAAATCTTGTTTCTTGATCTACTGTTGGCTAAGTCAAGTTTCAGGTTCATGTTTATTTTAGTAAAGTAACGTAGTGTTATAAACCTGTGTAATGAAGCAGATCACCATCATTTGAAGGATTTGTGGAGAGTGCACCTGACTTCATGTCTGCGGTGTTGATGATAGCTACAATAGTTAATGGATATAACGATCATGTCCCGTCCTCCTCATGTCTTCTTTCTTTTCCTCGCTGCAGGTAAGATTGACATGGTGAAGTCAAAGTGGGGTCTGGCTCTGGCTGCTGTGGTCACCGTCCTCAGCTCCCTGCTCATGTCTGTGGGACTGTGCACGCTGTTTGGACTGACGCCCACGCTCAACGGAGGGTAGGAATGCCCCCCTTTTTGTCTTTATCTCCACCAGGAGAACCGGGAATGAGTGTGCGCCTCTGTGTCTGTCCGCGGCTAATCTCGCATTCAGTAGCGGCTGCGTTCAAGAGCCTCTCGTGGTTGCAGCGACTCACACTTTCTCAAAACAAACTAAACTGTTCATCTCGGGCCATTGTCGGTTCAAAATGATGCGGACGAGACCGATACTTTAGTTTATGAGCATTACCTGCAAGACGACTGACATTTCCCTGCTAACATGCTAAACTAAGATGGTGAACATAATAAACACGGTACCTGTTATCATTGTTAGCATTTAGTTCAACGTGTGTCAAACCTGGCTGTAGACTCTTCGGCTTGAATCAGGAAAATGTCAACATGTATCTCACAACTTGAGTCGCACGTACATTTTTTTTTCAGACCGCAGTCATTTTAAGAAGACCCAACAGTCGTGTAGACCAAACCACTGACCAGAAACAATTCATGTCAAACTTATTTATGTAAGGTAAAATAGAAAATAATTGCGTTTAGCTTCTAGGTCTCAGTTGGAACCGATTGTGCAGCCATCGTCTCGCTCTGCTGTTGATGTATTCTGTTAATATTTACTGACCCAAAAGGCCGTTACAGTTTCATCGTTATCTCTTATCTGAATCACTGAAAGACAAGGTCCACGAAAACACACACACACACACACACACACACACGTATACCGGCTTATTGACTTCCCACTTCCTCTGCATTGACTTTCACATAGATTTGTGTTAATGTTTACAGAAGGTGGGCGGAGAAGTCTGTGCGTTACTGTGGATGGAGGAGAATGGACGGGGCGTGGAGATGTAGCAATATTGACATTCCCTGGTTGTCCAATCGTTTGAGGATTATTAGAAAGCAGACTTTGTGGCGTGACCACGTAACACTGTTCAAGATCCACGCTTCAGGGCCGCGCTCGTACTTTCTGTGTGTTTGAATAAACTCACGTCAAGGTCAACGTAACCAAGATATGAATGCCAGCGACGCATCCCGTTGACTCCACAGGGCTCCTGGTACAGTGGTAGTAATGAGTGTGTGTGTGTGTGTGTGTGTGTGTGTTTGCTCCTGGTACAGTGGTAGTAATGAGTGTGTGTTTATTGTGCACTACAGCGTTGCTGAGTGAGTGATGTAACATGCAGAGCTGTTGACTGCTCTGTGACCCAGTTATACACTTCTACAGTACAGCTTACTCTCTCAAAGTAATCTCTCCGTACACTTCAAAGGGGGGGGAGAAGACAACTGCCAGATATTGTTCTGCTTTTATTTAGTTTTGGCCACATGTGTGCACACAGTTCATTATTGAGAAACGACAGCTTCTGGTAAACTGAATGAGTATTCACAGTGACGCACGAAACCTTGTTCAAAGTGATTCTTCTCAACCGTTTCAGGCCGACGGGAATATTTGTTCTTTAGATTAACTGCTGATAATCTCGGGACTACAGTTTGTACTTTTTGCGCTCGTCCGGAGCGCAAAGTTTCAAGAGCTGCTCATAACTTCAGAGAAGTGAAGAGAAGAAGGATTTTGTTGTTACGTTAGTACATCCAGCAGCAAAAGTGAACTGCGGTCAATGAGCTGCAGGCTTTGTTTATTCAAAGCGTATTAATATTTAACGTGACGCGTGTCCACAATGCACCAACGTCAACGCTGCACGTACAGCTGTGTGGAGAAGTCGCGCACAGACAGACTTGCTTTATATAATTAAACTTTACAGGTAGATTGTCAGGTTTCTTTGTGTGAGTTTGGGGGAAAAACATGCTGAAATGGCAACATGTGAACACGCTACAGTGTATACACAGTAGGCCAACTTTTAGTGGCATCGTGGTGCAGTTGTTAGCGCTGTATAGAAAGCCTGGGTTCGATCCCCGCTCGGTTCTGTGTTAAATGTGAAAATCAAATGAAAGCATCATGCATATCATAAAACAGTTGGTAGTTACCTAGATGTAAGTAGACGATCCGCTGTGGTGATCCCTAAGATGCACCGTATGCAGACACGCACTCAGAAGTGAGTCCCGGTCTCGTCGTGTTTAATGTTTTGTTGTTTTCTGTCTGCAGGGAGATTTTTCCCTACCTGGTGGTGGTGATCGGCCTGGAGAACGTCTTGGTCCTCACCAAGTCCGTGGTGTCCACCCCCGTCGACCTCGAGGTCAAACTTCGCATCGCTCAGGGTAAGATTAAAGAGTGTGTGTGTGTGTGTGTGTGTGTGTGTGTGTGTGCAGCTTGTCACAGAGAAATGATTAGAGCATCTGATTTATTGATTTCTTTTTCGGGATGTAATTAAGAGTACCAGCCCTGGCTTTACATGTTGTTTTTCTTCTCCAGGTCTTAGTAATGAGAGCTGGTCTATCATGAAGAACATGGCCACTGAACTGTGCATCATCCTCATTGGATATTTCACTCTGGTGCCGGCTATCCAGGTAACAGGAATACGGTTGTATTGTTGCATCGGCGAAAAACAAAGTATTGGAGACGTATGTTTCACATACTGAGACAGAATGTAAATGTTTTTTTACCGGTTTGTTAAAGTTAGAAACGCTAACATGGGCTTTGTCTCCACTGGTGTCTGTGTGCTGTAGGAGTTCTGTCTGTTTGCTGTGGTCGGGCTGGTGTCTGACTTCTTCCTGCAGATGTTCTTCTTCACCACAGTGCTATCTATAGACATCCGACGCATGGAGGTGAGAACTCTCACTTATACATGCAGACATTTTCATTCATGAGTACATTCAAATAAAACACACACACACACAAATATATATATATATATATATATATATATTAAAAGAAAGTTCTTCTTTCTTAAAAATGACCCGGGTTCATAGATGTGAGGCTGTTGAAAGCAGAATAACAGAAACTGACAACCAAAGCTACGACTGTTTGAACATCTGCGTGTACTCACTCTTGACACACACGGAGGCAAATATCTGTCAATCAATCATGATAGTCAATGTAAGAATCTTATATGAAGATAACATGTAGGTAAGGTACACAAAGGTAAAACTGGGGCTAAAACACACACACACACACACACAAGCTCTTTCTCATGAGCACACATGAGTCACACAGGAGGTCGGGTGGCTGTTACATTCACCACATAGTTTTCGGATTACTGTTTTCAAACTAGTTAGTCCTTCCTCCTGTCACACACACACTGAAAACTTTCGTTTGTTTTCGTTGTTATCGTTAGATTAACCAATTAGTCTTTTTAACCCCTCCCTAACCACAGTTGGCTGATTTGAACCGCCGCCTGCCGGCCGAAGCAGGTCTGCCGCCGCCGAAGCCTGGCCCGCTGCGTACGCGAGAGGTCCCCCCTCCCCCGCGGCCCTCCCCCCACACGATCACCCTGCAGACCCCGGCCTTCAGGAACCTCCGGCTCCCCAAGAGGCTGCGCGTGGTGTACTTCCTGGCCCGCACGCGCCTGGCTCAGCGCATCATCATGGTGAGAAGAGCGGACTTCAAATTTGTACTGTTTCATGTAACGTTTGTTGGCTTCCTGTGTCTGGATTATTTCGCCTTACTTATTGCATCATCATTGTGATTTGTTGGTTCAGTGACTTATCAGTGTGGCTGCACTCTCAAGCGGACTTTGCTTTGAAACGGATAAATAGCTTTGCAATTGAAACCACCATCAACAGCGACTGGTATCTTAAGACTACATCCGCATTAAGCTCGCTAAGTCAAGACAAAAAGTGTCATCCAATCATTTGAGCTTTTAGTTTGAAAATATGCCCGATGATCAAACCGCTCCAGCAGAAATCTCACCTCAACAGACCGATCACCGTCATTCCGTTTGCTTCATCTTCAGGTCGGAACGGTGATCTGGATCGGCATCCTCGTCTACACGGACCCGGCCGGAATACGCACCTACCTGGCTGCACAGGTGTCGGAGCAAAGCCCTCTGGGAGATCCCGGAGGAGGCGGCCTGCCCCCTCACCTCGGGGTGGCGCCCGTCTTTCGCGCAGGCGATCCCACCAGCACCCTCAGAGTCCACCCGCCGCCAGATCCGACTCCCTTACCTGAGAACCAGTCACAGGGCGGCCACCATGGCGCCGCCAGGGCGGGGCCCCTCCCCCAGGCTCCGCCCCCCGCCGTGCCCCAGATCACCTGGGGAGCGGAGGACGAGGAGGGCTGGAGGAGGCTCTCCTTCAGGCACTGGCCGTCGCTCTTCAGCTACTACAACATCACTTTAGCCAAGAGGTGAGCGGGGCAGCAGAAGACAAATAAGAATTTAGTCCTTTACCCACTAAAATGCTTTTACTACAGGTTAACTGTGTTTATGTCCCAACGTAAAGGTGCATTTGACAGTTTCATAGTCTATATTAATTCTGTTACTGGACGTCTGGTTTCAGGTACATCAGCATCCTGCCCGTCATTCCCGTCACTGTTCACCTGAGCCCTCAAGAGGCCATCGAGACGCGTCACCCTCAGGACACCAGACACCCCCCTCCATCCATTCCCAAAGTCTCTGCAGATCTACAGACGGACCTCACGCTCTACAAGTTAGTACACACACACACACACACACACACACACACACACACACACGTCTTTCAACCAGGATGTAGACGTGCACTTGAGAAACCTGGTTATTGTCGCTTTCTAAACTAACCCAGTTTGTTAAGCGCTCGTGTACATGACGACACATCAGACAGAGAAAAGTAACAGTAGCCGTCTCAAATAACCCAATACAGAGTCTGACTGAAAGTGAGCTGAAGAAGTCAGTTTCAACTGTGGGGGAGAAATCTGATCACTGACCAGCTGGATGGATCTTTAGCAGTAATTACGCTGTTGGTTATTTGGAGTTCTTTTCTGCTTATATATAGAATCTGACAAATTAAGACTAAAGTTAAATATTGCACAATTCTTATTACCCTTTGTTGTGATAGTTACATAAACTCGTGTTGAGTTGATATAGTTTGCACAGTGCCTATAAAAGCGTCCAGCTCCTTTTGACCGTTTTATTGATTGTAACCTTGAATCACGTTTCTTTTTGAGACGGCCATAAATTCATTCTTTGGAAATCTGCACCTGGTTAAAACAAAAACACTCTCACACAGACTAGTGTCAGCAGTGAAAGGTCCTTGGCCTTGGGTCTCTCCACCAGGGCGCCATTGAACTGATTGCACGGTGGACATTGAAGCCTGTATTTAAGTCTCTTCATCGGGAGGTCGAGCAGTGAAGCAGAATAGATTCCAGGGTGTCTGTGAGTCAAGGAAGCGTTCATTAAAACTACGACTGAATATCGTCAATGACCTTTTTCTGCATGACTGAGACGAGACTGTGACTATATCAACATGCTTTAAAAAGTGTACAAAATAAAGACTTTACCAAAATTGCTACACCGGCAGCACACGATGAGCTCAATCAGGAGGACTCGGAGGAAGTAACTTGCTTAGTTTTAAGTTGCACAGTAACTTAAGTTCGACCAGATCGACTGAAATATGACCTGATGACTAAAAAAACACTGAAATGTCAACAGATTTCATTCACTAGAAGTAGTTTTTCTTTGACCAAGATACAAAAGACAAAATAACAAATAGCTGACGAGATCAAAGTCGTGATGGGCTCTCACACTCGTATGAAACACAGGCGGGGAATACTGACAAATTGGATTTTTGTTGTTTTTTTTATTCGTATTTAGTACAAAGTTGCACTAAAGTCAGAGAAAACCTAGAAGTTTATGTTTCTGGTGTTTTTATGGGGTGAGCTGTTCTTTTCCTTTGCTTCTAGAAGACGAGAGTGAAGGAGAAGCCTCGTCTTTGTTTTATGGATGCATGAAGTGCACCGTGTGAAGTGTCGCTGGACCGGTTGTTATCTTAGCCGACGCTAGAATAGAGACAAAGAACAAAAGAGGTCTTCTTCACCTTGATAAGCATTGTCTCTGCCTGACGGGACCGGACCGGTTGCTTTAAACGTACCTGCTGTTTGTGATGTAACAGTGGAGAGGAAGGTGTTTTATCCTGTTCAGCCTTATTTTGTTCTGCAGCTTTCATTTGAGATCTTTAAGGACGAAAATAAAATCAACGATTTAATTTATTCTTTTGCTTTTCTTGAACTTATTTGGCCCGACTGCAGCCTTTGACAGCTGTACTTGCAGGCGAGGCTTTCAGGTGTCGGACCGCCAGCTTCCCTTCTCTAATAAACGACGTCTTCACCGTGAACGTCACATTTCACTGCTCGTTAAGGGGCTGAGATTTATCAGCTTCTGTTTACTGTGACAGATCTCTCCACCATTGTTTCGATGCTCTGACTGCTGGAATACCGAGTTATTATGACAACAGCTGTTGGCTGCGGCATAACTGCATATTTAACAGGATTTTCCATATGTGGATTTAGATTCACTTTGCATTTTAGCTGATGAAATGTTGCGTCCGCTGCGGAATCCGCTAAAAAGAGAGTAAATAATGAAGAGAAGCAGCTGGAGGCCGCCCCCCCCCCCCCGAGCAACAACATGGGCGTCTGGAGTTGAGCTTTCCCTGCGCCGTGTTGCGTAAGGCAAAGTGTTGTCACCTTGACTGCTAAGTGGAAGGCCGAGTTCTCTTCGGTTTCATCTTTGGACGGCAGATATGAAGGGCTATCAGCTGAAGTCGGGTCAGGGTCGAGACCTTCTCGGTGGGGAAGTGGCAGCTGAGCTTGAGAAGGCCAATGTGACCAAAGGTGAACACGCTTCAGTGGGACTGAGAGAAAGTTGCAACACAAGACAGATTGTCTTCTAATCTCTAGATAAGATCAACGGATATCGTATATATGTGACTGTGACCCATTTCAAACATCAAGTTCACTGTTCAAGCTGTCTGCGCAGACCAGCGCAGCGTCACGGCCGCCTGCGTCAGAGCAGATCCACCTCCTCCTGCATCGGCATTTACGTTGGTTTCTCTCGGCACGTGTCAAGAAATTGGACGAATCTTTGAGTAAGAAAGAGAATATATGAGGGATTCCTCTTTTAAACAGGTCTCAATCACAACTATGAGCTTGAAGGGTTCACCCCAAAATCCATATTTGACCTCTGACCTGTCGTGCTATTATTTAATCGAGATGGTTTTGGTGTGTGAGAAGTCTGCTCCAATCAGAGATATTATGCCAAACATCTGTACTGTTTAAAACATACATTTTTAACCTAAATCTATGTAAAACATACAGTAATTATGTGATGAATATTTTTGAGCGCTTTATTCTAAATCATTTAAAGAAGAATCCTCAGTTTGTCAGTTGTAAAGCCCGTTAACGATGAATCAGCTGATTAATCGGTAAAATAAATAATATTTAGCTGCAGCTGTCACACATCACTCGTCGGTGTGCCTCCTCTCCTCTGTAGAGTGCATGTGTTTACATTGGCTGGACTGTATTTCCAGCTGTTCATAGCTGCACATCATAACCCTTTCTAAACAACACGTCTTAACGCCGTTAGCAGATATTGACCGGCCGGTATATGTAGAATCGGGGACGATGTGTAATTTCTGTTCTCGGTACAAAAACAAGACACATTTCTGTTTTTAATCTGGGAACAGCGAGAACCTGTCCCGGTAAATATTGCAGCGAACTTTGCTTTGTAGCCTCTCAAACATCAGAGGAGGCCGCGTGTTGTATTCCTCAGATATGTGAATGTGTATCAGCAAAGAGATCAACCCCACTAAGTTGTTCCAAATCCCAATTCTCAGCTGCTAGAATCCCAAATTTGGCTATTGAGGACAGGATGTGTGTCCAGGCACCGTGTCTGAACCAGATTTGTGACTCTGTTTGCACGCTGCACGGCTCCATCAGGTAAGTGCTCAGACGACACTCCCACGGACCGTGCACACTTCAGAAGGGCACTTAGTGCACGCGTGTTGACTTATTAAGTTCAGGTTGCGTAGACGGTCCTGAATGTTTCAGTCCCGACACAGAGAGGGATTACCTGGGCTTTGGTTATTGGTCGATACTCGTCCAATAACCGGCTGTATGCCTCACTGTGTGGATCATTGTTTTCATGGTGTAAGGAAGTCTCTGAGTCTGTACCGGTGCATCTCTAGTTCAGTCGGGCGCAAACCAACGCCGTCACCAACATCTGCACCTCTGACCTCTTCTGAACACAAACAGGACACGACCCCGTAGATCTTTACTCATGAAGAACGCACTGTTAGCTTCTCAGAGCTGGCGTCGTGCTTTTGAAAGCTAACAAAAGGAAGGACAGACTGACCCGTACTGTGATGTCTCTACATCAGATAGCAGAAATTAGGTTGGGGGGGACGATTCGTCCCGCTCAGGAATGTCTTCCAGAGGATCGAGGGTTGAAAGGTTAACATAACAGCCTAAAACATGAGCTCTGTCTGAATCCAGATCTTCTGTTCATTTGTAATCGGACAGCGTGAGC
Source organism: Pholis gunnellus (assembly GCF_910591455.1). Classification (NCBI taxonomy): domain Eukaryota; kingdom Metazoa; phylum Chordata; class Actinopteri; order Perciformes; family Pholidae; genus Pholis; species Pholis gunnellus. The sequence continues at coordinate 24,766,172 of NC_136534.1, forward strand.
TCAGAGAACCCGGAAACAAAAGGAGGCTGAAGTGAGCGTGATGGGGTTTAAGATGCTTTAAATGTCATCACAGCTGGTTTGAGTCGGCCTTTGTTACATGTTATACTCACATAAGATCTGTAATAAACAGATAATAAGCAATAAAACATCAAAACTGTTATCTCGCCTTCCCCTCATTTCCTGCGTGCTCGTAACATGTAACTCTTCTGTTTGATGACACGGCGTTCCTCGCGCTGCTAAATTCAGCTTGTAGCTTCGTGTTTTAAAGGTGAGTTTTAGTTTCCACAGAGCAGCAGACGGGCTTTCTGAAGGACCGGTATTTCAGGCACGGTTGGTCTCCTTTTCGTGGGGGGGTTTCATCATCACAGTTGTGCCACATTCCACAGCAGGTAGACGATGCACATGAGCTCCGTCACGCCCAGTTCAGCACACAGAGTGCAGCAGGAACGAGTCCCAGAACCAGGAGACGAAACGTCCGCTTCCTTCGTCCTGAAGGGAACGTGTTTTAAATGTGTTCTTGGTTAGGTGCCTAAAATACGGTCTGTGGTTCTACGACATAAAACACGTCTGTAAATACCTCGTTGTGACTTTACGTGTCTCAAACACAGATTATTTTCTACAATAATTCAGGTTTTTTTCAAGGAAATTAGTGCGACGTCTTCCCCTCAGCCCCCTGTTATATTATATATATTCAGACCTGTAGAATATGTTTGAGAGGCGACTCGGAGCTCTCAGTTGTGATGTTGTGTTGATTAAGAATGTGCATCTTTACGCGTGCAGTATAATTATTTATTAAATGATCTCAAATATGTAGATTATGTCTGTATGTATTAAGGACAATATGACTTTAGTGGAATATGCTTGTTTAAGAAACGTGAGTTGTAAATAATTGCATCACAATTTAAAGTGTGAATTTATGGAACGGTTGTGGCGAGAAGGTTGTGTTTGTACTGGGAAGGGTCCAGCGTGGGAATTTGTCAAATGGTGTAGATGCTGCAGAAAACCAAAGTGTTTCACAGATCACAAATAAAAACAATTATTTGTCTCCTCCTTTGTCTCCTCCTTTGTCTCCTCCCACCATTCAGGGTGGCAGCTCTGGGCCTGGCGGCGGGCGTCCTGCTGGTCCTGCTGCTCTTCTGTCTCTACCGGGTGCTCTGCCCGCGGAACTACGGCCAGAACGGCGTCGTTCACGGCCGCCGGCGCCGAGGAGAGCTGCCCTGCGACGATTACGGCTACTCGCCGCCCGTCAGCGAGATCTCACCGCTGCTGCTCCGGGGCCACAGCATGGTGAGAACGGACGTGTTTGCGTGCAGCGATAATTCATAACTATCACGTTTAAACGTCCGTAAATCTGCTCAGAAATCACAGATAAGACGCTTCGGTATCAAAGCAATCCGGTCGTCTGTCCGTTCGCGGCTAAGTTGCAAACAGGAACTCCTACTAGTTCATTCACACGTTTAATGGCAGCATTCTGCCAAGATGTAAACAAATATATGCTGAGAATCAGAGCACATGTTCTACCTGTTGCTGACATCACAACAGATCATTTGGTGAGCTATTGCTTGATGCCTATATGTTGGTGTTGGCATGTTTCCATTTATCAGATTGGCAAATAATAATATCTTTATTTACATCGCACCTTTAGAAATTAAGGATGTCGCTCTGTTAGGGATTCAAATCACACGATGACTGTGGAGTGCTCACCTCTACAGCCCGCTGATTCTGTGGATTCTTTTTAAAATCAGCTTAAGACAGTTTAGTCTGCGTTTCATATACTTATTGTGCGTTGTGTGTTCTTTCTCTATGCAGCTTTTGTACTTTTTACAGCGTGTGGCCCGTGTGGTCAGAATGTGAACTTGACTTCCGGTATCTGCAGATAGAGAACACTTTTTGTCGCTACGCCGTGGAGAAGAAAAACACAAATTCAGCCGCTAATAACAGACGCGAGGTCTGAAATGTAATGTAAATGTTACACAAACTGTAATTATGAAATTGTTGAGTTTCTCGGAGGAGGAGTGAGATTACTGTGTCAGTCTACAACAACAACAGGATGTCACTGTGTTAGTTAACCTGATACCACAAAATACAAAGTGTGGAAATGAAAGCCGGTTTCTTTTCTTCATTTGGATCTCGCTCTGCATTTGTGTCTCTCAGGACATCGAGTGTTTGGCCAGTGACGGGATGCTGCTGGCCAGCTGTTGCCTGGCGGGACAGATTCGGGTTTGGGACACTCAGACCGGCGACTGTCTGACCGTCATCCCAAACGACGGGTGAGCATGTCGCCACGTCAGAGCTCTCTGGTGCTCAAACTGTTGATCATCTGTTTAAGTTACTTCAAACACACTTTAGTACATATTTCTGTGCTACAATGTGACAAATACTGTATATGCTGAACTAACTAACTGAGCACCCTGTTCCCCCCCCCTCAGGCTCAGGCGGAGCAGCAGCAGTGGCTGCTGGGAGCAGCGGGACGGCTGGGACAACGTGAGCGGCGCCGCGGACTCGGAGTGTTTCGGCCCCGAATCTCTCGGCCCCTCCGTCAGCTGCGACGGCCTGTCGGAGGAGGAGGAGGGCTACCCGCTGAGACGGCGCGCTGCTCCCGCCTGGCCGACCCTATTCAACGACCAGCCCGACCTCACCCCGCTCATCGACACCAACTTTGCCTCCCAGCCCCCCTCCCACCTCTGCACCCCGCCCAGGCACGGTTTCGACTTCGGCGGCCTGGTGGAGCGCGCCTACATGGAGCACGAGCCCCCCTCGCCGTCCGCCTACCCGTCCCCTTCCTCCGCCTCCTCCTCGCCGCCCACGGGGGCTCAGCTCCAGAGAAGACCCAGCTTAGGGGACGCAGCCGCCTTCCTGACCCCAGACAGAGCCTCCGCGGCGGGGACGCAGGCGAAGGCGGACGGGGAAAGCTCTGTGTGGGCCATGGAGCTGAGAGGAAATCTGATAGCTGCTGGGAGGAGCAGCGGTAAACTGGAGGTGGGTCTAACCTGTAATGTTTATTCATCTTCTTTGATTTTCTGCTTTTTTCAGGTCATGATGATCGTGACCAAATGTTTTTCTTTAATATATATTTTGTAGAAGTTTCAGGTGTGCACCTCGATAGATATTAAGACATCTGGTCGTCTTCTAGTCATTTAATGAATATTCTCATTATTGGAATGCATCGGCTACCAAGAGTTACCTTTTTAGATGCTTAATGTTTGGAAAGACTTGCTGTTAGTATCAAGTAGAAACAGCAGCTTAGTGTTCAGAGCCTGTCTGAAACCTCTCCCTCCTCTGTTCTGTATTAAACGCACATTTAAATGAAACACTACATGATACAAATATGAAGTTTATGGACTTTTTAAAACCATTGTTTCTGTTCCAGTTGTGGGATGCAGTAGAAGGGTCGTTACGCTGCGTTAATGAAGACGCAGTGTCTGGAATCACAGCTCTAGCCTTCCTCAACAACAGGTGAGACACACACACACACACACACACACACACACACACACACACACACACACACACACAGAGGGAAACACGTGGGGTAAACAGTGCTTCCTCTGGGATGGGGCTGTATTCAACATGCATTTCTTACTCATTTCAGGTTTTCTTGACCTTTTTCAAGTAAGACAAACATGACTTTACATTATCCTCCGTGTTTCCTCCCCAGAATCGTAGCGGCTCGGCTGAACGGGTCTCTAGACTTCTTCACTGTCGAGATAAACAAACCTCTGGGTCTGCTGCAGTACAGAGGTGAGGCTCAACGACACGACTGCATTTCTCTGTATTCTCACAGCTTGTGTTATTGACTCTTTTATGTTAAATTGAATGAGCTACATGGCCTTAATTAGCTTAATGTGAAGTAAATGGAGAGCATAGCAACGTTATTCAATGGAGTTATTTTATGTTGCATTACTTTATCGCAAACTATTATTAGTTTGAAGTTATATTAATCTGATAACTTAGTGCTGAGGTTGATTATCGGCTCAATAAATATTTAAATATTTAACGTTCTCTGGTTGTAGCTTCACCAATTTAAACTGACTATTTTTAAATTGTTAAAATCAATTGTTTAAGCCATTTTTTTACCTTAAATGTTCTTGTATGAGGTTCTTAAATGTGAAAATAATCTGTTTTACCTTCTGTTGATATTGTAGTAAATTTGATATTTTTAGGTTTTGGACTGCTGGTCAGAAATGAACTTAATTGTGATACAAGTTAATTTAATTACACGAGAAAATTATAAAGACGAACTAGGAGGAAGAAATGGGCAATGAAGTGAAAATCTCCTCCTCCTCTTCCTCCTCCTCCTCCTCCAGGCGCCCCTGGGCGAGGCAGCGTGCCTCCCTCTCCCTGTTACAGCAGCGAAGACGTGATCAGCTGCCAGCTCACGCGCTCGGTTCAGTGCGCTCACCAGAAGCCGATCACGGTGCTGCGAGCGGCTGCCGGGAGGGTCGTCACCGGGAGCCAGGACCACACCGTCCGGGTAACACACCGGACCGCTAACGTGTCGGGCTTCTGTCTGACGTTTTCAACATCGTCGTATATAAAAACAGTTTTATTTGTGTTGTTTTTTAATCCTAATACATTCTCTTTGTGTTGTTCACTGATATCAGGTTTATCGTCTCGAGGACTCGTGTTGCCTCTTCACTCTGCAGGGTCACTCTGGAGGGATCACAGCCATCTACATAGACCAGGTCAGTAACAGACCTTCTAACGCCACCAGAAAACTCATGCATAAAAAAAAACATACGGACTCAGACACCGGGACCAGTTGAGGGAAGAGTTCTCCACTGAAATCGCTAACTTTAGCTAACAGCACTAGCATTGATGGCAGAACGTGTGAGGTGCCATGCAGCCAGTAGCTTTATAAAAGTTGTCATTTCTTGTACTTGGTCTCCTCAGACGATGGTTTTGGCGAGCGGCGGGCAAGACGGCGCCATCTGCCTGTGGGACGTCCTGACGGGGAGTCGCGTCAGCCATGTTTTCGGTCACCGTGGCGACGTCACGTCGCTGGTCTGCACCACCTCTTGTGTCATCAGCTCGGGACTGGATGACCTCATCTGTATCTGGGACCGCAGCACTGGGATCAAGCTCTACTCCATACAGCAGGTAGAGTTTAACAACCTCATGATAGCACCGATCGCCAGCAGCTTCCTTCTTGACCCTTTTTTTTAACTTGTGAATTAATAATAAGAAATACACGACAGCAGTATCAACACTCTCTCTTTTACCTCCCTCGCCTCACCAGGAGGTGGGTTGCGGGGCCAGTCTGGGAGTGATCTCCGAGTCTCTCCTGGTGACGGGGGGCCAGGGCTGCGTCTCCTTCTGGGACCTGAACTTCGGCGACCTGCTGCAGACGGTCTACCTCGGCCAGAGCAGCGACGGTCAGGGTGTCCGGCAGCTGCTCGTGCTCGACAACGCCGCCATCATCTGTGACTTTGGCAGCGAACTCAGCCTGGTGTACGTTCCCTCTGTGCTGGAAAAACTCGACTGAGGAGAGACGGACGGACGGACGGACGGACGGACGGCGGTTGTTGATGTCAGTGGGAACAAAAAAAAAAAACATGCACTCAGAACATCCTTTACCCATTCATCACTTCGACTTTCCCTTCTTTGCTTTCTTTTGTTGTTTCTGACCCAAAGGAGACGCGATGACTAGACGGTTTCCCTCTGCATACGAAGCTCTTTTTTTTTTTGTGTGTGGATGTTTTTAAGTACACGCCTGGATGTAACGAGGAAACAAAGCGCTGAGGACTGATTGTGCAACCTGCAGGAGGGTCGACATACTTTTGATACCGAATTGTGGACATTTACTGAGGTCCGTTCAAGAGAAGCTGGATGTTTCTCACTTAAAAGAGGATCCACCAGTCACCAGTTTGTGCTTTTTATTTTTATTTTTTAAATGCGCGTTTGTTTTTGTGGCTCTGCCCTCTATGCTGCTTACACGGGTGGGGCTTCACTGTGACCCCACCCGCCCAGAGAGGAAGGTAAAACTTTCTCCTTATTTTTTATTTTTTTTATATTCCTGCTGCCTCTTTCGCTTGAACAGCAAAGTGCAGCCACAGCGAGCTCAGGATGAGCTGCGCGGTTATACTGTGTGTGCGTGTGTGCGTGTGTGTGTGTGTGTGTGTGCGTGTTGGAGACTGAATGAATGAATCGACGCCCTTTTTATGGCATAACACTGCTGAGAACAAAAATAGATTGGTAATGCTTGAAGTGTGTGTGTGTGTGTGTGAGGGATAAGTGATGATTACTGTGTAAAGTAAACCTCCATAGGAGGCTGTTTTTATATCTATAAATCTATTATTTATTAGCGATACATTTTTGAATAACAGTTGGTTTATGAATGGCTAATCCCGGTTTTTAAACGAGACTATAACAATGTGGAAATAATGAAATAAATGTAAGACGGTGATTATGTGTTGGGCGGGGTTTGTTTTAAAGCGATTCTTTGTGATATTGAACTGGAAACACTGAAGTGTTTGATGTTGTGGGGTTTGGGGGGGGGGGGGGGGGGGGCCGTAGCAGCAAAGGTTCCTCCTTTGATCCCCCCCCCCCCCCCCCCCCCCCCCCCCCCCCCTCGGCCTCTGATTCTGGGGTTACTGATGCTGTACGAGGGGCCCCCGTGTGCTCCACCTTCATTCGGCTACCTCCGTTTTCTAAACTGCTTGAATTTTGGATGAGAATACTGACTTTGTTCTGCACAGGCTGTCGTTAGCTGACGTCATGTTTACATTGGCTGTCGTATTTTTTGGAATAAATTGTGCCCTTTTAGAGATTTTTTTTTTTTAAACATTACGTTTACTGTAACCGGTTCAACTTCAATTGTTTTCATTCTGGCCTCAAGTACAAACGCTTTGGTCCAGTACGTCGTGTTTGTCTGTAAACCTGCAGCCGCTCAGTGACAATGTGAAGCAACAGACAGTCAGTGTGTCTCTTTATACAAACATAACACACACACACACACACAGATGCTTTTATTGTGCTCAATTTGTTTTAGACGATGTTTCACTTTTAGATTTCAGAGAGAGAAATATAACTTCTGTCAAATTAAGTAATTTGTTTAGAACCAACTGATGATTAATTAATATCCTAAAATCTAAAAACTACTTCAGACCTGATGTATGAACATTAAAACATTTCTTTAACACTGAAAAAGAAATTGCATTTACAGGTACAAACAACGTCTAATAGAATTTGAAACGTTTTGATAAATCATAAAACATTTCCACAAGCGTCACATTACATACAAAACTCTTACTGAAGCCAATAATTAGAGAGCAGTGTTGGAAATGTCTTACATTCTGGACCAGGTATCGGGTCGAGTCGGCACTGATCCGATGTCAGTCATCAGCTCATTTTCACTACGCGGGAACAACCCGATCGGTACGAACTAATACTGCAGCTCCATGCTGACGTTGTGAAGAACAAATGTGTGTTGGAATCAGCAGTAGAGCTAGTTGACGTTAGCGGTTGTCTTGCACTGAGTAGCATTATGTTCAGACTCTTAACCAATTTGCACTTTTTTAATTTCTACTGATAAAAGTCCAAATGTGATCTCGCAACACTGACGCTCAACAGCTTACGATTCATAATTCAAACTGCTAATTCAGAGACACTGGTTATCGGTCAATACGCAGTAATGAACGGCATCAGAAGAACTCGTGAGACGCTTGTGTCGATGCTTTAATCCTGATTAAGATCTGTCAGAGCGCTGATTCTATTGATTTAAGAACATCGGTTGGTTTAACTTAAAGGTGGTTAAGAAGCCGAGTGGTACCGAGTTTCAGAGCTCCGTCACCTTTTCATTGAAACTCAGTTTAGGAAAAAACGGCTTCCTGAGGTTTTACGATACTATTTGTCTAATTGGCTCGTTAAGCTATTTAATTATTAGAATCAAGTTGTATATTTATGGCTCGTTAAGAGGTGGAATGATGAATTACTAGTTTGTACCTAAAATCTGTTGAATACTTTGATAAAGTAATAAAACTAACAAGTCAATGGTGGGACGTTTTAGCCCGTACCAGTCGGTGTTTTTAACTTCTAACTCTGAAAGAATGTAACGCTTCAGGTTCAAGACTCTAAACACCATCATACAGAATGTATCGTCTCTCAATCGTCCATCTGCTGAATGTAGTGTCGTACAAATCCATAAATAAAAAACGACTAAATATCCTTTTATAGCATCGCAACACTAACTCAATGCACTACTGACGCTCAAACAGGAAGTGTGGACCCGGCTAGACCTCAGTGGAGTCCACACCTGCAGCGTGTCGAGGTTACAGGTGTGGTTTCACTTCAGTGTCGTCGTCTCCTTTAAGAAATCACACCTGTGACCTGCTCGTTCATTAGCTCGTGTTCTCTGATGTCAGACGGTAGTTTTGAAAGCTTTCGAGATGAAAATGTTTTATGTAGATTTGTTTGTTTTACTTGTTTTCTTGCAAAATGTGAATTTGATTTAGAGCTGAAGTTTGACGTTTTGGTGAAGATGCTCAACATGAATCGCTTACTGGCAGTGAAACCAGACGATTGATACCACTCTAGTTCAGTATTATGATGAGGGTTAACTTACAGCTAGTTAGCTTAGCATAAAGACAGGAAATGCGAACGTCTACCTACCGCCAATTTTAAAGCTCTATAATTAAAACATTGAATTATCAGTTTTACACTGTTTTTTGTAGGGATGAAACAAAAGTTTGACATGTTGATTAGATATCTTAAGTTAATGGTAGTTAGCTTTTCTCTCCCGTTTCCTCATATTTTAACAGACTGATGTGAGAGGTATTGATCTCTAACGCTGGACCAGAAAGCAAATAAAAACGTTTCCCATAATGTCGAACCCAATGTGAAACTGGATGACCTCCTCTTCTACCTTTAGGATGATGAGCAGTTTGTTTGGCTCTGACTCTTAAAAGACGAGCGGTTTGTTTGGCTCTGACTCTTGAGTTGCCATGTTAAAAACTGTATATGTAAACTTTTGTTAAAGTTCTCTTAAGTTAAGTTTTTAAAGATGGAGTTTCGGTGTGGCGCTGACTTCGGTAGAGTCTTAGCTTCTTTTCAATGTTTTGGTTCATCACATATGGACTTGTAACAATCCATTATCCATTATCCAACACTACTAATGATAAATACGCTCGATTCATTTTTCAGTAAACGTTTGTTTTTGCTGCTTCACACATTCTTTCATTCGTCGATATCAAAAGTCTGAGGACGCAGCCGCGACATCCTTCTCGTCTTTGAGTTGTTAAAACGAGACAAAATAAATAAAAAGATCATTTCCTGCGGCTGCGTCCTCACAATGACAGCAGATATTTAACACTTCGTGGTCCACGTGTGATGCTCCGCCGGCTGCCGGAACAAGTAGAACTCAGATTCTGTATCATTTCATTTCTCAACGTCTTTAAATCCTCCTCTCATTGGCTACGATCTACGCAGGCTGTAGTAGTGGAGGTAACTTATTCACTATGTTGTAACACACAAAAAGCTCAAGACTTTGTACTAATTTTCAAATAAAGAGGCTTTGATACCACAACAGTTTGTCCGTCTACTGGATTTATTTAATTCTTTTTTATTACAATAATGAACGATTAGTGAAAGTTTACCAGAATAACTTTTTGGAATAGTCTAACTTTATTTAAGATATTTACAGTGTTACAGATGAAGAAAAGTAATCAACTTGGTTCGGACGTGCTGATTCGTAGCTCCTGCCTGTTGCATGGAGAGTTCTCCGTGCATCCATTATTCCAGGTCAACACACCGATTCGCAGAAGGGAGCGGCCGAAGAAACACCATCGCACCCTGTGGGAAAGTGGAGGGGGGGGGCTATGAAAGTGGAGTGCATGCTGGGATTTCTTTTTTTTTTTGGGGAGCCCCAGATGTGGCGATGGGAGTGCAGAAACATCCAGAAAGAAAAGCAGCAAAGAGCGACAGAAGGAGTGAAGGAATAAGACTAGTGCATAGCGATCTGGTCCCAGAAGCCACCAGTGATGGAAGGAGAAGTGTGTTTGTGTCTCAGGTATCACCCCCCCCCCCCACGAAAGCAAACTTCAAAACTGAACCCCTACCGTCTGCCACCAGGCACGTCTTGGTAAACAACACCGTTAAAATGTCTCACACTGTCGGGATTCAGCGTGTTTTAGTGTTTCTTCTTTAAAAAGCAGGATTAGAACGAGCTACAGGCCTCCGCTGACACCTGGTGGTAAAGTGAGAGAGCGGCGGCGGCGGCGGCGGCGGCGGGCTCAGCGCTTGCCGAGGCTCCAGAGCGGGTCCAGGCTACTGAGCGGGTCGTCGCCTTCCTCCCCTCGAGTCCCGTGGAGACCCTGACCCTCGGCCGGCTGCAAGAAGCTCTGCTTGGTCACCCGCTGCTTCCCCTTGCCCCCTCCCTCCATGGAGAAGGCCTCGGGCGTCAGCGCGGCCAGCAGCTCCAGGGACGAGGGAGCCGGAGCCGAGGAGGCCGGTGGCGGGCTGACGACGTCGGGCGTGGGCTCCGGGACCGCCTGGTGGTCGTCTGCCGGTGGCGTGGAGGGGGAGGGGGAGGGGGCGACGGCGTCCAGACCGTTGGGTGGAGGAGAGTGGGTAGGGGAGATGAGAGGCGGGCTGCAGGAGGAGGGAGGCTGGAGGTCTGTGGGGGGGACGGGGTCCTGGAGCGGCTGGACGTCGCCCAGCGAGTCGAGGCCGGGCAGGACGGCGCCGACCGGCCCCTCCGGGCCGGAGGGGGCCTCCATGGCGGGGTCTGTGGCGCTGGGGGGCCGGATGCTGAGCTTGGCGATGGTGGCTTGGATGGAGCTGATGGGCATGTCACCGCCGAGGACGATGTCCTGCTGGGACTCCTGTCTGGAGTAAGGCTGCAGAGAGACAGGTTCAGATACAAATAAACTAGTAATACTAACTAATAATGGTAATAAACTAACTAATAATGGTAATAATACTAACTAACAATGGTAATAAACTAACAGCTCTACTGGAAATAAAGGAGTACCTCGTCTGACCACAACTCGTAGAATTCCTTTGGAACAATCAGGTGAGCAAAATGTAAGATAATACAACATTAACACTAAAGTGAGAATGATTGAAGCTACCGGGGAATAATTCAAAGAGTTCACTAGAGGAACAACTCTACTCTACTTCCTTCCTGACAGCGGACATTTTTAAATACAAACACTTGTAAATAATAAACACTGTAGAGTCGCATCAACCAAATGACAACATTAAAAAAAAATGTTCTCACTTCTCAGGCAGATAGTTCTGGTTTTATTTGAAGTTTGAGTTACAACAACATAACATGAACCATAACCAGTAAGTTTGAGTTAATTTTGCAAGAATGAAAAAACATTTGCCGGCACCAGATCCTTATCCACAAACCTCTACAGCCAGTTTGAATATTTTACCATCTCGTGTTCTGAACTGAGTTTTGAGTGTCAGACCTTTGTGGCTGCGGAGCTGCTGTTCCTGCTGCAGGTGGCGGTCGTGATGCCGTGTCTCTGAAGGACCAGCTCAGCGTGCTTCAACACGGCCTCGTAGCAGAACTTCAAGTGGAGCTGGAGACGGACGCAAGAGAGAATATTCAAGTATGTCTTCACTCCGAGTAGTTCATGTGCATCCTGCTATAATTACAGCGCTTGGTGAGTTTTAAAGCCAGAGTGTGATTTATAAATAAATGTAAACAATAAGCATCTGCTGCAGCTGTCAGCCGATGATATGAATGAAAATACAGATCTTCTCCAGTATGCTGAGGTCTGTGTGTCTGACCTTCTCCTGCAGCATGTTCTTCCTCTGTTGTCTCATCTTCTTCACCAGCAGTGGAAGGTCTGGGATCCCGTTTCCCGCCTCCAGCTCCTGCAGCGCGGCGTACAGCAGGCAGAAGACGCCGGTACGTCCGACGCCCGAGCTGAGACAGACGAAGAGGACAGCCTCTGATTATTTAGCGACACTTTTCACATACACGCACGCATATATTGTTTTCAGGTGCTATTTAGGCATCACTTGGCTATCTGACACACACACACACACACACACACACACACACACACTCACCTGCAGTGCACCACGACAGGTGTGTGTAAGGGCCTCTGGTGGAGGTAGTGTCCATGAACCTCCTGGATGAATCGCAGCAGGTTGCTCTTGCTGTCAGGAAGGCCCCTGATGGAAAATATGAATAAACGATGACTCTAGAATAATGATTCCCAATAATAAACCGTACACACGATCACGATAATGAGCCATGTCTGTGTGTGTTTCTATAGACACTAAAAATAAGTCTCTCACAGCTCCGGCCAGGAGGTGAACTGGAGATGGACGACGGTGCGCTTCAGGCTTTGGTCGCGGTACTGCAGGCTGATCATGCGCTCCATGTGCGTGGGCGTCGTCTTCTGCGTGGTGAGGCTGAGCGTGATTGGTCCCTGAGCGAGCTGCTGGCCGCGCTCCGTCGGGAAGTAGCGCGCGACCTTTCCCTGATGAGAGATCGAGGAGACGACGTTAAAAACACGAAGACGGCAACAACGGGGGTAGGAGACGAATGAGGAAATGACTTTTACAGGATGCTTCTATAGAATAATAAACTTTAATTTAAACAGACTAGCTGAATATCAATAGATATCCACAAAACAAAATGTTTCAGCAAGTCTAAATATCATTAATAATAAAAAGAAAAAAACCTCCATTATAAATACATTGTATTAATCACTTCCATATTAATCCCAGTGCAGACTAAACTTAACTCCGTACCTTTTCCAGCTCCTGCTCTGAAACCAGCATGACTATCAGCGACACCTTCTGCTCATACACCATCAGCCAGAAGTCCGCCGCTGTGCCGGTGAGCGGAGCCTGTGTGGCAATAAGGCGTGGGCAGTACGGCGACAAGTCTTCCACATAGCTGGCGTTGATGTAGTCGTCTTTGCCCGATTGCAGCACCACGCGGTTGAGGTCATAGGGCATGACGTCCTGGTGGCGGTTCTTCATGGTGTAGCAGCGGGCGATGGCGATGGACAGTTGGCGGGCGTCCTTCTCCTGCTGGTCCTGTAGCTCTTTCCAGCGGGCGTCCAGCACCGACAGGCCACCCTCGCTCTCCGAGGGGTGCTCCAGAGAATCCACCCGGGCTCTGTAACGCTCCAGTTCGCCGTGAAGACGGGCGACGCGCTCCGGCGCTTGGTACGGGTCACCCTGGATCAGCAGAACTCCCTGGGAGCTCTTCTTGCGACGCTCCCCATCCTGCGGGTCAGCTTTGGTGGGTTGGAGGACATTAGTGGGGGCCTTGGGGCCTCCTGGTTGGCTCTCGGGGCTCGAAGAGAGGAGGTCATCTGTGCTCGAGTTCTGGCGCTGAAACAACGATGTGGAGGGAGAGACAGCGGAGGGGGAGGGAAGAGTGGGAGGAGCTGCGCCTCCAGGGGCGGGGGCTGGCGTGGGTCTCTGCTGGGGGTTCAGACTCAGAGAAGTAGGACCTGGAGAGGGAGATGGGGAGGGGGAAGGCGAAGGGGAAGGAGGGACAGCGTTGGGTGGTTGAGCCGCTGGAGGACCTCCGGGAGCCGGCTGGATCATGTGCTGTGCGGGGGGGACGTGTGGAGCACTTGGAGGCACATTAGCTCCTGGAGCTGAAGGATACATAGTGGAGGGCTGCGGGTGGGTCATGGGAAGAGGAGCCTGAGGTTGTTGGGGAGGTGCAGGCTGTGGAGCCAGAGGCTGCTGAGGCATCATGGGAGCCCCTCCAGGGTAGCACACTCCCCCAGAATGAGGGGGCTGAGTCTGGGGCTGGATGGGCATCCCCATGGGCTGTTGGGGCATGTTTGGTATTGGAGGCTGTCCGGGATGGGGGTGATGTTGTGGGGGTAGTGCACTGGGAGGCATCTGTGGCATTGGGCCCCTTGGCAGGTGGACCTGAGGACCGGGGGCCATGTGAGCTTGCGAGGCTGGAGGCATCTGAGGCCGCAGGGTCGGGTGAATGGGATGACTTGTAGGGGGCATGTAGTTCTGCGAGACTGGCGGCATTTGCTGACTTGTGGGGGGCATTTGTGCTCTGGGACCACCTGGTATCTGCATCTGTGGGTGGGGCGGAATGTGCTGGGCATTAGGGGGCATTGAGATTTGTTGCTGTTGTGGCAACATGTGCTGGTGAGGGAGCCCAGGGGGCATCTGTTGGTGGGGATGGGGCAGGTAGGGCTGAGACACAGGAGGTGCTGGCTGAGAAGCTGGGGGCATGTGTGGATGTACATGCTGAGGTGGCATCTGGCCTTGAGGTGGCCTCTGCATGGAGCCTGACATCATCTGAGGGTGATGCTGGGGTGCATAGCCCGGTGCAGTCTGGTAGCCCTGGGGGAGCTGAGGCTGGGGCTGGTAGCCATTTTGTTGATGTGGCTGCAGCTGCCCCGGGAACGCCTGCTGGTAATGGGGAGGAACGCCAGGCTGAGGGGGCATGTATCCATGATGGTAGCCCTGCTGAGCCTGGAGATGAGGGTGAGGACCAGGCATAGCCCTCGGCCCAGGCTGGTACCCCTGAGGCAGTGGATGCCCGATGGGCTGAGGGTACGGCTGTTTCTGCTGCTGTGGTGGGCCTTGAACGGGCATTCCTGGTCGGGGCATAAACTGGGGATAGGCCCCCATCTGTGGCGGTACATTGTAGCCAGTAGAGGCTGCAGGAGGGACATGGTGGTGTTGTGGTACCGGGGCATAGCTGGGGATAGGGGCCTGGTTGCTATCCACGATGGCGGTAGAAGGCCGGACTGGGGTCGGGGCTACAAGGCCAGGTTGGGGGGCTTGAGGATGGGGTGGCCGATAACCTGACGGAGGCATCTGTGCAGTCATCTGAGGGAGGGGTCCGTGCGGCAGAGGTCCAGAAGTAGGATACTGAGCGATCCGTGCCAGGAGCTCCGGAGGAGGCAGGTTGGCAGGGAAGCGAGCGAGACCAGCAGCTGGAGCACCAGGCCAAGGCAGAGAGCTAGCGGAGGAGGGGAAAGAGGACATGTCAGGGGGGAGGCTGCGGAGCTCTTCGGGCAGGTCACCCCCCAAGGCCAAGATGGCTGCACTCAGCTGGGCCAACTCTGGATCATCCAGGCTGGAGCCGGCCGAGTCGACATCCGAAGCCTTCGGCTTCAGGGAGGGCTTGGCTGCCGTTGGTCGTGCTGGGGGCTTCTTCTGGATCTCTCTGAAGAGGAGACAAACAAACAGAGAGTATCAGTAAATGAAGGATCTGACAGTACAAAACCAGATCCTCATTGTGATAGTATTGTGATAAATTTCTAAACTTTCAAGAATCTCACTCCTGCTATTAAAACTTTATGGTTATAAATGTGTGCCCCACCTTTCCAAGGCGGGCTTCCTCTCCTCGGCCCTGGTCTGACATAGGGTCTTCGCTCTCTCCAGCAGACGGGACGCTTTGGCCTCCAGGTCATCGTAGAACTCCTTCCCCTCCTGAGACTTCTTCATCAGGTCCTCGTAGGCTTCGTAGGAGCCCACCAGTCCCTGGACGGTGCCGTTCCACTGCTGCTCCGTCTGGCTCAGGCCCTTACGGACCGAGGCGTACTGGACGTTGGCCTCCGTCAGGGCTTTCAGGATGTTCTCCTGAGCTGCCAGGTTCTGTTCGATGTACACCTTCACCTGCTCGTACTTCTTCAGCTGCTCCTCAAATATACGCTGAAAGGACACCGGTTAGTGAGAGGTGTCAGTGTAATGCTTTTTAAAAAAAGACTTACCATACTTCAGCCACAAGCAGACACTAAACCTACTGGCTCTGGTGCAATTTTTAGCTCTAAGTATGTACTACGTTACAATCTGCATTGGCTTTAGGGAGTCACAGGTCAGCCACATACCCTCATGTCTGCCCTTTCCGTGGTGACGAGGGTGGAGGTGATGTCGTCCTGCTGGATTAGGTCGCGGAGTTGATTCTCCAAAGAGCTTCTCTGTTCCCTCATTTCCTGCACCTTCCCCAGGATCCGCTTCATACACTGCAGCCCTGCTACTTCCTCTGCACGCACACACACGCACACACACACACACACACACACACACACACACACACACACACACACACACAGGGGGTAACATTCACAATTCAAACATGACGAATACATCCGATACACCTGTTCAGAGTTTAAATCTCATCTTTGTAAGCCCGGTTTTGAAAGGTGCTGTATAAATACCGTTTTTTATACATAAGATTAGCAACATATTGAGCTACTTTTCACAAAACAATGTAGCGACACGGCTTCTCTTCACAGTCAAACATCTGAAACCGACAAGTTAATTTTTTAAAGGAAAATATACCTTTTTACTTTCTTACTTTATAAATGCTCCTATGACGCATGTTTATGCAAAACCCAATAAACAAAGTTAAACCCTTGAACATTAAGGGTTAAACAACATTACCTAATTCGGCTTTAGATGTGTGAGGATCCTTCGCTTACTTAGAGCTAATTTGATATTTTTAGGTTTTAAATCATTACTCTGACAAAACAAACACGTTTATGACATGTAACACTATTTTATAAGCTAAATGTTTATTGTTAATAATCTTTAGTTTCAGCTCTCAGATGACTGCACGTTATCTTTGTGCTTTACGTTGATAAAACATATGTGAAGGACTTTCTTAGAGCAGAAAACGACTTTCATCAAACCTTCATTCAACTAGTTTAGGCTACTGTGCTAAACCTTCTACATCACACACACACACCCTCACCTTCGCTGAGCTGGGGCCGGGGCAGGGCCTCCTTCAGGCTCTCCAGTGGCCCCCCCAGCAGACGCAGGTTGCTGATGTGCAGGTGCATGGCCCGGTGGAGCTCCGTGTTGGTAAAACTGGCCTTCTCGTGGGCCTCCATGTACTTCTCCAGGTCCCTGCAGATCTCAGCCAGAGCCTGGGCCTGCGCTGCCGGGTGCACCTCGCCCGCAGCGGGGCCGCCCACCTCCTGGAGGGCTCGCCTGCCGGCCTCGTCCACCTCTAGGACGTCTCTTATCTCCTTCAGCGAAGACTCCACGTCGGTGAAGACGCCCGAGAGCCCTACGGAGGCAAGAAAATGTGACAGGCGTTATTTACACTGAAGCTGCAGAGAACACACAAACAATCGTAAAAATATGGCAAAAAAAAAAACAAGACTTAGAATAAGTTCTCTCACAGTTTGGGCAAGAAAATGTGCATGTTTGAATGTGTACATTATGCATGTTTGTGCAAACAAAGTAACACAGTTAGACTGCAGGAGAAGTTATTTTGTGATCATCGGAATCAGCTTTATTGGCCGGGTATGAGTGCACACAACAGAAATTTGTATTTGTTTTTTGTTGCTCTCAATGCAAAGCTGCGCTAGAGTAAACATAAAGATGTAGTAATTATGTACCGACCAGTCAGTGAACGAAGATACAACAAGGAACAACGTCCATGAGTCAGACTGTTTCTGTAAATAATACTCTAGTGCAATTGTGCAAAGTTCAAATATGCTGGATTAAATATTGAATGACGAACGTAACAGCTTGCTTTATGACTTCGGTACTATTTGCATGTATACATGCGAGTTTACAATATATTCAGCAGCTTAGATTTATACACGTTACCTTACAAATGTATGCATACGATTAATGTAATCGTCTAAATAAATATAACTTTAAAGTAATTCTCAAAATAGTCAAGGTTTTTCTTCAGAACGTCCGTTTTGTTAATTTGTTTTTGCTAATTAGGGACAATTAGATGATAAATCAAGACTTTTTGTTCAGTCAAAGTGTGTGTGTGTGTGTGTGTGTGTGTGTGTGTGTGTGTGTGTGCTCACTGACCCTGCATGGACTGGATGAGGCTCTTGACGGTGTCGGGTCGGACACTGAGAGCAGCACACTTCTCCATCAGGACCGGAGGGATGTGGCTGTACATGTCCAGGTTGTCCACCGACTCCGGCTCCAAGCCCAGAGAGTCCATGAACTGCCTGCAGGAGGAGACGAGACCGGTCAGCTCGTACCGACACAGTGAGTTCTGGTTTAAAAACATCATAATAATAATAATTCTGTTCCTTTCAGTAAATCACTTTTACTTTTGAGGATGAAATGGCCATAAAAAAGGAACCAACTTCTGGAAAATGATGGATTCTTAAAGCAAGATGTCCACTGATTTTATATTCAATTTATATTCATATGCTTGAACTTTAAGAAACTTATGGACCAAACAATAAATCAAACCTAGAAACTATTCAGCAGTTAATTTGATGATGAAAATAATCATCAGTTGGAGTCCTAAAATGCACCTAAATTGAAAAGTTATGAATGATGATTCGAACTATTCGGTACAGCCACACACATTTTAGCTCATTTATTTTGCAGAAAAGCTCCTTATGCTCACACTCACACCTACACACACACACACACACACACACACACACACTCTCGTACTCACTCTAGTGTTTCATTCCTGCTCTCGATCTTGGTCATGACATCCCTCAGCAGCTTGGCCTTCTCCTCACTGGAATAAAACAACATATCCGCAGACATCAGTAAACATAACTCACTCTTCTTCACTTGTCTAATACTTGGCGTCCACTGAAGGTGCCAACCTGTACAGCGAGGAGGCTTCATGGGCGGCCATTGGCACCAGCTTGGCGAACAGGTCTGGTCCAGTAACACTGGGGTCTGTGGGGTTGACTGGTAGAGCTTTCACCAGCGGGGCACCTTGGGAGGACACGGAGCAGCTGGTTTTTACTGGCACAGTAACACATGAGCTCAACTTTATAGAGAATCGATCAACCGAACACGAGGGATCAAAATCAATAGCAGAAGAGCTACAGCCTCTCTGGTTTGTCCACACAACAGCAGCCAGTCAGTTTGAGAACCAATGATCGCATTTTGGATAAAAGGCAAGATTTTAAATTAGTGAAACCTGCTGAGTCACATAGCTGCACAAACCACTAGCACACCCAGTTAAACAAATCCATGGACACACAACACAGAACAGGCTGTTAATGTCACAATGCATACATACATAAATCTATATGCAAATCCTGCTTTGCATGCGCACAGGGATAAAGACGGTGCAGGAGAACACACTGTTACCTTTGACTGAGGCCAGAGTCTCCAGAGAAGGAACCGTCTCGTGATAGATGAAGTCATTGTCTTTCTTGGCTGAATTAAACCTGCGGGTGAAAAAGACAACGTCCTAACTATAACTATATTTCTGCAGGTTTTGATTCAAAAGTAAGACACCAGTGAAATAACAAGTGACACAAGAGTTATTGCTCACTTTCCCCCGATAACGTCCATGGTGAACCTCAAGGCGTCTTGCACGCTGTCAGGTTGTCCCTGGTTCCCAAGAAAACACAGAGGAGTTGATTTAGAAAACTACAGAGAGGGTTACGGTGAGAACTGAAATCATCTAATCGTGTGTTGATGGGGAACATTGTACCTTGGCCAGCTTGATGGCTTCAGTGAGCTTGTCCAGAGAGCTCTGCAGGTACGCCAACTGATGGAAACAGAACATGTAGGTGAGCAACAGGAGCACACGCAGGGGAGAGGAAACATCGAGACATTTAGCAAGAGGGAAGCAGCTCACTAAGACTGTAAAACTAGCTTACAGAAGCTTCATTTCACGAAGACAGACGTCAACAGTGTTGGTTGTAATGTCTGTAAAATGCTTATTTCTAGGAAAGGTGGAAACACCAGCAATAAGCTGAAACATCCTTCTGCCCAACCGAGCAGCACGACCTTCATGGCAGGTAAACATCCTGTCAATATGTCAATTTCAATCCCTGATTGTGAACCAAAATAAAAGTATATTTGCTGCAGCTTTTGTGACAAGTGGAGCTAAACTTTCAGAGTATTTCTGTGCTGCTGTGAGATGAAACGGTGGCCTCGTTGAGGCTTTACAGACAGAAAACTGCTGGAAAATTAGCAAGATTTATTTCTGTATTTCTTGCAGGAACTAGAATATGTATTTTGCAAATTCCCAGAGAGACGGTTCATTTCTGTCTGGAACAATGCAGTGATCAGCAGTGGAAGAAAAAACAAATCCTAATTAGGAAATGTGGTCCTACCCGCTCTCCGTACTTCTGCTGCTCCTCGGCCTGTTTCCCCATGTGAAGCTGTGAAGAGAACAAACTAAACGGTTACCAAATAATCAAATGACAACACGCAGACACGTTCATACGTGCATCAAATCACCACACACACACACACACACACACACACACTCTCTCCCATTAGACTCACATGTGCAATAGAAGCAAAGTAGTAGATCTTCATCTGGACCAGTTTCTTCCAGTCTTTCTGAATCTTTCCCAGCATGGACACCGTCTCAGAGTTCTCCAGCGCCCTGCAGGCCTCTTTATAGTAATCCACCACCTGCAGCACCACATCCACTTATAAACCTCCCAACATTTGAATCATTGATTCACATGATGCGATATCATTAAATGAGATTCATATCTGATGGTAAGGAGCTGACCTGAGCGCTGATGCGAGCCACCAGAAAGCTCTTCCTGTTGTCCAACATGGACTTCTCCAGAAGACACTCCTGAGCCTGACCCTGAGAGGCACACACAGGTTGATGAGACATGTTTCTACGTGTGTGTGTGTGTGTGTGTGTGTGTGTGTGTGTGTGTGTGTGTGTGTCACCTACCAGCATGAGGTTGATGCTGAGGTTAAGGATCTGGTGGCTCATGTCCACGCTGAAGTTGTGGCTGAAATGGTCTCTCAGGTAGGAGAATGCCCCCGCCGAGCACTGGAAGTGCGTACACGACACCTTCATCCCCTGGACGGAGAACAGAGAGTCAGTGGGACTGTGTGTGCGTGTGTGTGTGTGTGCGTGCGCGTGCGTGTGCGTGTGTGTGTGCGTGTTAGTGCGTCTCACCTCCTCAGATACCCTGTTATCCATGGCTCCCAACATGGAGTGCAGGGCCCCTACGGAGAATCCACAGATAGGTTGTGTTCAGTTCCACACTCATAAACGATATTTGCTTACATCAAAAGGCGGCATTGATACAAGATTGACTCGATTGAAATGAGACCATTGAACACCATCAGTTACATTTATTTCAACTCACAAAAATAAACTATTTGTGATTTGATAATTTTATGACTGGGCTCTGTAGGAAGGAGGTGCGCTTGAACTGAATTGAGGACACAGGCGTGGCATGGGAATTTCAAAATAAAGGCGTACCTTAAAGATGAGTACGGTATGTATCAAGGTTTGATATCAACGTTATTGAATTTCTTTATGTTTCTTTGATGCTGATTGACTTACTTCATATAAACGTATAGTCACATCTCTGGTAAACACAAAATCCTTTTGTGTAATTCTTTGTGGAGAAACTACAGATCTGTCGTTTAAATCAACTAATTGATTAGTCAACACAATGTTGACTAATCAATGTATTGTTACCTGTATGTATGTAGCCAGAGCAGAAACGATTAGTCGATGTATCTTGATAATCAATTGTTTGTTTGTTAAATGAAATACATTCGTCAAGTAAAAAAGCCAAACATGTTCCAGCTTCTCCTGATCGTACATTACAGTAAACTGAATATCTTTGGCTTTTCTACCGTTGATGAGAATAAAAAAGCCATTTGGAGACCTCAACCGTTGGTGCCTTTCACTAGAGGTTTAATTGAACAATCGATTAATCGAGGAAAATAATCAGCAGATCAAATGCAACGACAGAGGAGTTCCATTTAAAAAGAGAAAATCAACACGCGAGTTAGTTTGAGCAGTTTTAAGGGATTCTGACCACAAAATAACAGCTTTTAAGATTTTAATTTGTGAAGTGACAAAAGAAAATTATAGAATTTTACAGTTCGAGTCTGAACTGTCTTTTTAAACGTGTTCTGCAAAGTTAAATAAGTTCAAATTAAAAGGTTTGGTTGTGTTAACCGGTCTAGTTTAAAAGAAGAAGACCATGAATTGCTCGACATGACCGGACTCACCTAGATTGTAGAGGATGCAGGCTTGTTCGTAGCTGATGTCATCGTGGGTGACGGTTTTTCCAGAGAAAATCTCCGTCCTGCACACAAACAAAGATTAATTCAGCATTTATTACAGAGTATACAATTAAAATACAGTGAGTGTGTATACACAAACGTTTTGTTAACAGTTCATTTGAAAAATTAAACAGCGACTATATTAGACATACTAGTTATACGCCATCTTACAAATCATGTGCTCAAGAAATCACAAAAAAGAAGGACAATAAGAGTGGATTTTCATTATTAATATTTAACAAAAGGTTCATATCAGCAAATAAAAACACAGTTATCAGTCTGATCCCATTCTGTTCAAAGGGAGGAGACATCATGTAATCCAGTCTGCTACAACGAAAACATTAATTAAAAAACTACAGTCTTAACAGGTTGAGCTGTTCGGTGAAATGTTCCTGTTATTTTGTCCACCCCAGACCTCCAGCGTTCAGGCCAGGCCGGACATGTGTGTGTGTGTGTGTGTGTCTGTGTGTGTGTGTCTACCATGAGATGGGTACAGCAGCCTCCTGGCCCGTTCCCATGGGCACTCGGCTCTGGACGTAATGCAGCTGGCCGAAGTACTTCCTCAGTGTGCTGCATCCCTCAAAGTCTCTCGTCACGTTCACCGCACTCTGTGAAACAGATCGACCATCGTAACGTTATATTTGAAAATACGAACAACTTAATAGTAACATATAATTTATAGGAAAACGTGTCTTTATACTTAACATGCATCAAATACACTGATCTCATATTCTATGCGTGTCTAATTTCTCAAGCTTTAGAAATAAAACCAGTCCGAACTTTGTCACTCTCATTGTCATCAAAACCACGAAAAATAATGTTTTGTTCTGCATTCTTACAAAAGGTTCATCAGATAAAGTAGCCTGAGCTAATTACACAGAGCGGGCTGAAAAACCATCACCGTCCGGGTGAAACACTAAGTTTTCATGGAGTCACGTTTAATCAGCTGTTCTTCACCGCTGCAGCTACAGAACGTCTGCAAACTCACTGTGACCCAAACACAGCATATAATCCTTCCTGTACAGTAGTTTTAGTATTTAACGTGTAGAACGAATCAGTCTCTTAGTGGCGTTTCCAAAGAGCTCTTTTTCAGATGTCCTCTGGACTTGGATGGATGCGTGTGACCCGGCACAGCACAGAGTAAAACAAAGCAGATATCACTTAGTGGTCAGATTGAGCTTTTAACTGCACTCATCTGCCATTAGAATGTCCCCCAGGAAATAATACGACGCACGCGCGCGCGGGTTCTGTAGTGGTGAAGCACTGGAGGAAGGCTTCCTTCCACCTTCAGCGGATGGGGTGAGAGGTGGAGCGTTAAATAGAGAGAGAGAGAGAGAGAGAGAGAGAGACTTTATTTTGCCCACAAAAAGGACGAATAACTGGGTGTGTTGGTCAACGTGACCCAATCAAATCCTCCAGAAGGCTCTGAACAGTTTACATCCACATCATCTAAACTACCAGTGTACCTAAACATCAAGTACTGGAGAGATCTGGTGTTGTTTCACACACAACCCACCTGCCGCAGAGTCTCCAGTTTCTTCAGCTGTTCATTGTAGTTGTCTGGATTCTCTCCGTAATTCTTCAAGATGAACTGGAGGAAAAGAGAGAAATCATGAAATAAATATGTTATGAAGGCTTTGACTTTAACAATACAATATCAGACATAAAGGAGAACCGTTAACAGTCACTTAAAATGTCTTTAAACTGTTGCTAATTCATCAATATGCTAATCTGTTGAGACTAGAGATTGAACTCTCTTGCAGCATCTGGAGTTCTCCCATCATGCATTGCGAAAGCTTTCCTCGTCCCCTTGAGCCACTTTAATAAGCAAGCAAGCTACTTAATGGAGGTGAGCACCCTGCAGACCTGCTTGTGTCAGAAAGGTAACAGATATAACTTAGCCACTACTTTACTGTTTTCTTGAAGGTGTTAACTCTTCTGTGACATGCAAATGAAATATGTAGTGTTTGATAAGTCTTTCCTTTGGCAGGGATTCTAGGTTACATTTCTGAAGAACCTGCTGTAGTCAGGTACACGTGACAATGAGATCACTGTTTATTATTCTCCATGTCGTCAGACTGACTGGGCCGAGAGGAGCCACGGCTCGTCACTTCGGCCTTTAACGCGTTAAATAGGTTTATTTACGAGTAACGGTTAAGTTAGCCACTTTACTGGAGTGCTGACGCTACTTATTAACTTCGACGTGAGCTGCTAGCTTATTATTATTATTAGCTAGCGTGAAGCTAACGTTAGCAAAAGAAAGGCGGTGGTCGCTGGGAGATTTATTCAGATTCTTAGCTAGCTGGCCAGGTTAAGAAATATCCCAGCATGCAGTGTGTGTGTGTGTGTGTGTTTTTTAACGGTGGCTAACGTGGGCTTCTTTATTGGGTTATCCAGTCGTCCATAATCCCTGTTTGGTTGACTTTCGACCTCAGCCCTGTTGCTTCCATTTCCCCACCCCAGCTCACCTGCTTGACGGCCGGGCTGAACTGGAACTCCCCAGCCTCCTTCAGATCCAGCCAGATCATCGGCATCCGGGGAACCGCCTCCATCGCGGCACCGAGTCCTCACGCGACTGTCGGCCGTTACAGTGTCAAAACCCACGTCGGTAGTTTTGTGTACGTTAACGAAGAAGAAGCTTTCCTCCAAACAACTGTGTCATGTATCCATTTACACTTCAACCGGAAGCTGGTTGCACGTGACGTAAGCTTTCTATATGCGCCGTGTGGGTTTGTGGGGAATGTAGTCAGTCCTCTCCCATTTCTGCCCAAAGACTAGCCTATAGCTAGGGGAAATTCCCACGATATTTGTTCTGATTAGTCTAAATTCTTGAAATCTAGTACGCAAATACTTTGACCAATTATCTAACAGTATAGCATTGGAACTTTTAGATCACATGAAAAATGACACTTTTA
Source organism: Pholis gunnellus (assembly GCF_910591455.1). Classification (NCBI taxonomy): domain Eukaryota; kingdom Metazoa; phylum Chordata; class Actinopteri; order Perciformes; family Pholidae; genus Pholis; species Pholis gunnellus. Next base: position 24,791,005 of record NC_136534.1, read on the forward strand.
TCAGTAGTCAAAGTCAGAAACTTTGAAAAATGTAGGTAACATTGCACTGTAACATTCAATTTGTTATGAGTTTCCAGATACCAAATAGCCTACTTTTGTTTTTTTCCTGAAATAAAATGAATAAATATATAGGGAAACAACAGTAGTCACATGTAACTATATAGTATAAGAAAAAAAATCACTTTTCAGCCAAATGATTTTACCAATTTTTAAATATTCGTTTAGTTTAAGCCCAGAGAACATTTCCACCAGTGCAACATTTCTACCATGAACCTGTTGTACATAGGTATGGTGAACTCATTGGAAAGCAGTTTGCTTACATTTCACACTTCAGCTTTGTATGATAGCCTGGAATGAGGACAAGAAGAAAATGTTCATGTTTGTTTATTCATCACGTGTACATTTTGGTGCAGAGAAATGTCGGTTCAGGTAAAAATAAAAAGCATCATGAGCAGTAACAGCATCCAAGGCTACACAGACGCAGGAAGGAACGATAAAACCTAAAAGTAATTCAACAAAACAATCAGTTTTATTTAGCAATAAACACACTGGAGACATTTCGGCTGCTTGCAATCTGCAACCTCCCAGCTGGATGCCGCCTAATGCTACACACTGCACCTTTTAAATAACATAATTCAACCCACTTTCCCTTTAGTGACTTCTGTCTATTTGAGTTTGTAGAACGTAGCCAAGTCTCCTCCAGCAGGGACTCCTAAAGCAGGGAATAGACCGATTCCAGCATAGAGAGGCTGAGTGAATGTGGTCTTGACTCTGTGGAGGAGGGTCATGGTTTCGGAGACGCTGTAGAACGACAGATTTCCTGCACCGTGATCCAGGTACACTCCTATTCTGGAGGACTGAGGAGCTGGGATGGTGTTTTTGTTGTACATGAATTTGTATCCGCTGTTCTCAAAAACTAATGCCCAGGATATGTTGTTGCCTCCGAATCCAAGTCTGCTTGTAGAACCCCCTGTGTGCTTGAATGCAACTGCTACTTTAACTCCTTTCCCTTTGCACTCCCCCTCCCAGTAATGAACCCCCAGTCAGCCACTCTCTACTCAGGACCTGAGGCCAAGCAGGGAATCGGTCCGGGTGACTAGAATAAGACTGTGCTTCGGACACGTATGTTTCTTTTCTGTTCCCCTCAGACAACAACAACAACTGTTTGTTTGCTGTGTTCGGATCCAGTGTGATGTCGCAGGAATATTTCAGGAATATTTCAAGAATTCATCTCTGGTCTTGGGCTCCGGGTCAACAGTAAAACGTCCGCTTTAGTCATTCCTAGTGAGATGTTGGTCCACTTCTCCTCTAGTTTGTCTCTGACTTCTGACAAGGTCCCCGTTATGCCCTCAAAGTGCCCCACAGGACTTTTATTTACCGCGGAGAAGTCTTTAAGTCGACCGAGTCGTGCCAGGGAGGGGTAGCAGCGCCGAAACTCGTTGTGATCCTTGTTGCGTGAGAGCCTCCTCAGCGCAGCGTCTTTCCTCTTCAACCAAGTAATCTTACGCTCCGTCTTCTCTTGAAGCTCTGCGATCTGACTCAGCTTGCCGTTCAGCTGGGATCTGATCTCTTGCTTCACGTCAGAGCTTCTTTTCTCCACGAGACGGATCAGCTCGGCAGAGATCTTCTCGCTCTCCTCCAATTCTTTATCTGCAGAGCGATTGATCGTCTCCACCTCCTGTTGAAGCGCCTTCGCGTCCTTCTCTCGCTGCTGGATTCTGCGGCCGATGCGTTGTCGACTCAGCTTTATCTTATCCCGCCTCCTGGTCCTTTCTGCCATGGCGGTCGAGACTGTGGATTGACAGATACACTGTCGATCGGCGCAGCATAGCATCTTCATCACCTCCTCTTCACGAGAGCAGATGTTCTCCTGGAGCCTCCCGGAGGGGTCCAACAGCTGGTGTCTTTCAAAAGCAGGGGATTCATAATGAGGCTGGAGGTGTTGCTCACAGTAAGAGGCCAAACAAACCAGACAGGACTTGAAGGCCTTCAGCTTTCTCTCGGTGCAGACGTCACAGCCCACGTCTTCAGGTCCGGCATAGTAGTGATCAGCAGGAGCAGCTTGGAGTCCAGTCTTCTTCAGCTCCTCCACTAAAACTGTTAACATGGTGTTCTTCAGCAGGACAGGCCTCGTTGTGAAGGTCTGCCTACACTGAGGGCAGCTGTGGATTTCATTGTCTTCCTCTTCATCAAAGTGGGATTCAATACAGTTCATGCAGTAACTGTGTCCACAGGGAATAGTCACCGGATCCTCCAGCAGATCCAGACAGATCGGACAAGAGAAGGTTTCCCGGTTCAGCTGGACTTCTTTCAGCGCCATTACTCCTGGTGGCAGGGACTGTTTGGTATGAACAGAAACAAGTCTGTGCTCCGACTCAAATACTCAAATGTTCCTGTTTATTTGCTAATCATCACTGAATGGGGCCCATCAGCTCCTCCCCTATCACATGGTGTGGTTACTCCCAATCTTAACACTTGCTAATCAGTGAGGGGGAGGAAGCAAAGCAACAGGGGCCCAGAGCAGAGAGTGGGAGGAAGTGGGAGGGCTTTATTAGCATGACCGATCAAAATGATTGCCAAAGCAGCAATATGAAACAATAGGCAACATATCATCAATGATATCAAATGCAATATAATAAAGGCAGTACAGCCATCTCAAGTTGTTTCTTTCAAACTTGAGAGAAGGTAAGCAGAAGGTGAGTTGTGGACCTCGAGCTCAAACCCTGAAAGTGGATCCTGACTTCGGACCTAATCTGAGAGGCATAAAGTCTTTGATTCCTCCGTGTTGAACCAATGCTGGATGGTCAGCAGTCCCTTCTTTCAATGAACTTCTAATAAACACACTACAATGTGTATTACTGCCCCCAATAATCACTACCCTGCACTTCCTGTTTAAATTAATGTAACTTTTAAACTCTGGATTATGATTTACTTGACCTTTTGATCATCACATGGGTTGCTGAAACCACCAACACAAACACATTTCTCAGATTTAATGCTGTCGGCCGCGACACAATGGTATTTGGTATATTGTTTTGTGGCCTTTAAATTATCTTCAGTTTTGAGAAAAAGGTGGATACAAATCTCAGCAAGGTTGCAAAAGAAGGAATCATTCAGGAGTGGGTGAAAGAAAAGGAGTCAATGTGCGGGTTTAGCGAGGAAGTGAGAGAAACTAAACGACTGTACTCGATTGAAACTCCAACAACAGTTCACCAGGCAGGACCCCCCCCCCCCCCCACACACACACACACACACACACACACACACTCCACCAACGACTGAATGACTTCAGGTCTTCTTTTAAAGACAATGGGACAATCCTGACGACTGTCTCTCACCTGTAGAGGGACGTTGAAAGGCTGTCCGTTTGCTTTGGAAATCTAAATGTATAGACTGTGTTTATCATGCCAATAAAGCCCCATTGATCATCATTTGAATAGAATTGAGCTGTTTGAGAGACAAAGCTTGAAACTGTTTTTATTTTGTTGTTCATTCTGCACTTAGTGCTTTCATTTTGTTAACTTTGTTTGATTTGTTGCGCTTGTTTGAATTTTTTGTTTTTTAAAAATCAAATAACCTGTTTTTATGTTTGTTTTTTCTTTTCTTATTATTTTTATATGAAGATAAAATGTAGTTAATAACAGCCGAGGGTATATTCAACTAACTCTGTAATATAATACAATAATAATAATAAAATGTAATTATGTAATTACTAATTATGTATTTTTCTTGACACATGGGGACACAATGTAGAAGCAGGTTTAAAGATGAGCTCTAAACTCATATTTGAATGGCCAGCATGTTTATTCAATCAAAGTAATGGATTAATTAATTCGGAAAATCCTAACCCTTTTCTAAAATTTAGTTTACTGAAAATAATTCATATTCTCCAAAATAAATGAATAAATGCACTATGACCAACTCTGCACAGAAGCTTCTTGCTGCTTACACCAACTGAAGTTGAAATCTGATTTTACCTTCAAAATAAACTTACTTCCTGGTAAACACATCATGACCATACATCTCTTATCGTTATATTAAAGTAAAACCTGCAGGAAGCTTCAGATGAAAACAAACTAGAGCGTTTCACTTAACACTAAGACTTTTTAGTGACACATACTGCATTATTTCCCCCAAAACACATTGTGACGCGGGTGTCGCTTTTGTTTTATTTTGAAAAGTCAAACCGGAACACCCTAGGTCCAATCTGCCTTACTTTACGTTTGTCGTGTCGCCGCCATTTTTGATCCTCAAATAATAAAAACAAAACAAAAACACAAATGATAAGCTTATTTTGTTTTCGCGAAGAAGTTACATAAAGTGTAACAATCATCTCAGGTCCACCAGAAACCAGAAATAACTAAAAGATACTCTGCTGACATCGCCATTTTTAAAGGCAAGTATACCACGATAACTAGACGGCTTAAGTGTGATAACGTGCGTCCTCTCTACTTTAACCTCGTTTGTTTATTGGTAATCCGTCGTCCCTGATGTTTTGGCGGATGTGGAAACATCTCCTCTGATAGCCGCAACTTCCACCGGAACAGAGCGAACTTTAGTGGGTGTCAACACATAACGTAACGTGGAGCTGTCGTCTTCGTATGTTTTACCGTTATAGCGCCTTCTGCATAATAACGATAAGCCACGTGGAGCAGCGTCAACCTTTCATTTCTGTGCGTTTTTATTAAGCAAATCAATTCTAACACTTTTTAATACATAATGCATGGATGAGCTACTAAAATGCATAAGGTTATTTTGAACATTCCTTGTGTACTTGCTATTCCCCTTCGTTGTTGTGGATTTTTTAATATTCTTTACTGTTTTATTACTTATTTACTTATTTATTATACTTGTTTTTATCTTGTTTTTTACTATCGCTCTTGTTTGCACTATCCACTATGCTGCTGTAATCCTGTAAATAAAAGATGATCTTATTATATCTTATCTTATTGACTAACTCACCACTATAATTACTCACATGTCACATTAACAACAGTAAAAACATGATTACAAAGGTGAGACGTAAAAGTACTTTCTCAAGTACTATCAGTATCATTTTAAGGTTTTAGTACTTTACTTAAATTAGCCCTTTATGTGCTGCTTTATAATTATGCTCTGCTGTATTTCAGAGGAAAAATATTGTAATTTTCATAAAGCTGTAGTTACTCGTCACTTTGAGACAAAGTTTTTGTACATAAAACCGATGATGATCTTATAAAATACAACGCATTGCTTTAACAGGGCCTCTACTGTGGCCAGCTGCAAGATAAAATGCCGCTTCAAAGTAATAAATATCCAATAATGTCATATATAGATGTAATCGAATACCTTTTTTTTTTTTGCAGAATATTCTCTTGTCTTCAAATTGGTTGTTTTATCCCAAAAAAAAAGTAAATTGTTTGTATGTTTGCTTGATGAAAGACCTGAAAGATTCATTTTCCCGTCGATCATCCCGGCACTTCAGTAAACAGTCCGACATCAAACGTTTTCCCATAAAACTGGATGAAGGTATTGAAACACGTTGGCCAAACAAACATAAAACTATTTATTTTGTTTATTTCCCACTAAAGCAACAATGCAGTCAACACAGTTGCATCATCTCTGGTGTTTCTCTCTGCCTGACTGTCGTGGTGTTTCTCCTACCTGTCAGCAGATGTCGCTGGTGTATCTCGGGCAGCAGCTGCTGGAGGCGGTGCGAGGTGGACAGGATGATGATGTCAGAGCCCTGATGGCCAACGGGGCTCCGTTCACTACGGACTCGGTGAGGCTGATATGCGTTAATTATGGAATAATCTTTCAGGCTAATCCTTAATGACATGAGCACGAACCCTCACCTGCTGCCAAGAAGCAGAAATTGTCAGCTCTCAGTGTCGTTTCGGACCGAGTCACCCTGCAGTGGCAGAGCGACAGTGATGCTGAGGCGTCATATTGAGCTCAAAAGACAGGAAAAAGTAAAAGAAATATCAAGCAGACACTTACTGAAGGAAAGACAATGACACTCAGATACTCCGTTCACTCTGTACTCAGTCGTGTGCCTGCAAACGTACTTTCCTCCGGTTCAAAGAAGGTAAAACAAACTGCAATTTGCAATTCTCAGTTACACGTAACACACTGACTATACACTGCAATGTATCATGCCACATATCTGTGAAACCCATTAAACTGTACCTCGATTAATCTATTCATCGTCTGCTCTGCAAAATGTAAAACAAAATACTGAGAATTTCCTCTTAATTTCTTTAAAATGTCCTCAAATGTCAAACCTAAAAGATATTCAGTTCACGGTCACACAAGACAAACAAACGAAGCAAATCCTCAGCACTGAGAAGCAGAAAAGTGACATAAAAGCTTAATAATGAATCGATTATCAAAGTAGTAAGCCATTAATATTGAATTAATCTTAATCTCTAAATTAAATGTATTAATATTTTACACACCAGTAGTTGAATGACATCATTTGTTTTGTTGAACCTCCATTGCACCAGAATGTACAGGAGTGTTTGCTACAAGCACAGAACATTCAGTGTCTTTGTATCACTTTATTTCTTCTAATTAGCATTTCTTTTGTTTATTCAATTGTTCTGCGGATTGATAGAAGGATCGTCTCTCTGTACTTATTTATTGGAGGAGTCTACAGACACTTTCCTCTGACTCTTCTGATCACATCTATATATAACATTCATTTATAATTTACCGCTCACAGGCACCGCCGTACGCATCACTAATGGAGTTCTAATGAATGTCCTCTTCCCTGATGCCACCTGTGTCTCTACTGTACTGGAACAGATTGAAGGGTCTCAAAATGGATTGGTTTTAAAGTGGCGTTCGGTCATTCACCTGTGACACCGTGTCACATGACTTAGTGGATTCATGCCACACGATGTCTGCATTTTTTAAATAAGGTGAGAAATAGCAGCCATAAATGAAATGGACCAGATTTATCCCTCTTTTCCTAAGTAAAGCTGACTGTGTGAACGTAACGGATGATGATTTGAATGTCTATTACCTTGGGAGTGTCAACGCGGATGGATTAGCTGTCTTTTGTGCCGCAGTGTGTGACGCAGACGAACGAGACTCCTACACCAGTAATAACTACACTGCAACAACTAATGCAGGTTGTTCTTATTGACAGTTTGTGTTTACAGTAAATCTGACATGTCGTGAGAACTGGACCATTACTCGTGAAAGTCATGTAACAGCATCATTCTTTTGTTAGCATAATGTGTGGCTCTGGGGGATTCACGTAGTTTTGAGTAATCCTGTTTGTAACAGAAAGACTCGTGTTGTGGAGTTTGACAGACCAGGCAGGAAGTCTGTAGAAAGGAGCTATTGAGTTGCATTGTGAAGTGAACTTGACCCCTTAAAAAGGACTAAATGCCAGGATCTGTGGCCCTTTGCTGCATTTATTTGAACCGTTCTGTTTTCTCTCAAGAGTCCCCCAACTTTTTCGTAGTACGATACTAAACCCTTGATAGGCTCACACAGCGGCAGCCTGAAAGTCAGAGAATTGAGCTTCTGACCCAGAGATGATTGAGACTTTATCCCTCTTCAACGACCCCTGTCGAGTTTCCATTAAACACTGAGCATTAGCTGCTGTTGAACTCACTTTCAATGTGTTCGAGCAACTCTGTGAATACAAAGTTTGGGATTATTGGGTGAAAACAAAAGCTTTATCTTGAGTGAACTCGCCCTGCAGGATAAAGTTAAATAAAAATCCCCTCTAGCAGCTCCTTTACATCCCTCTCTCTCCCTCTCTCTCTCTCTCCTCTTCCTCCAGCTGGGCTCGTCGCCGCTGCATCTCGCAGCCCAGCACGGCCATCACTCCACCGCCGAGGTGCTGCTGCGTGCCGGGGTCAGCCGGGACGCCCGGACCAAAGTGGACAAGACCCCTCTTCACATGGCCGCCTCGCAGGGTCACTCCACCATAGTGGGCCTGTTAGCGCAGGTTTTTACATTTTAATATTATATACATATTCAATTAAATGTGTCAGGAACTTCCTATGTTTCTATGTGAACCAAAAAGCAATCGAACACAACAAACATATGGAGCTTGTTTCAGAGACTTAAATGACGTGTTTAAACCACGTTACACTGTTTTCAACATTGTTCAGCTCACCACACTGCACCTATCTGCCGAGTCACAGACATCTTTTCTCATCTTTTCTCGTCTCCCCCTCTGTTTCTTTTGTTTCCTTGTCTTGCCACCGGGGGGCGCCACGTGTCCGTGCAGAACGGCGCCGACATCAACGCCAAAGACATGCTGAAGATGACGCCGCTGCACTGGGCGGCCCAGCGCGGCCACAGGGAGGTGGCCGAGCTCCTGCTGAGGTACGACGCGGACGTCCACTGCCTCAGCAAGTTCGACAAGACGCCCTTCGACATAGCCATGGACGCCAGCAACACCGAGCTGATGATACTGCTACAGGTGGACGGAGGGAGGGAGGGGGGGATGGGGGTGGGGATGGGGATGGAGAGAGAGGAGAGAGACAAAGACAGAGACATACTGGGAAAGAGAGACAGAGAGAGAGACATAGACATATTGGGAGAGAGAGAGAGAGACAGAGACATACTGGGAAAGAGAGACAGAGAGAGAGACATAGACATATTGGGAGAGAGAGAGACAGAGACATATTGGGAGAGAGAGAGACAGAGAGAGAGAGACAAAGACAAAGACAGAGACATACTGGGAAAGAGAGACAGAGAGAGAGACATATTGGGAGAGAGAGAGAGCGAGAGAGAGGCATGTGAGGAGTCAGACAGACACATGAAGGATGAATGAAGACAGATATAAATGGAGGACGAGAGAATGGAAAGTGAGAAGAGACGTGAAGATGATGAGGGTAGGGAGAGGAAGAAAGTGAAGACGAAATGATGCAGGGGAAATGAATAGAGATAAGGACGGACAACTGAGAGAAAAGGAAGGGTGAGGCATGCTGGGGGGGGGGGAGGACAGAACAGCAGAGACGAGTGGACTCAGGTCATTTCTGTTTCACTTTAGTGGAAGATTATAAAGGAAGGTAACAGAGGGGGAGGAGAGAGACGGACAGATAGATGAAAGAGGGTAAGACAAGGACAGACAGATGGATGAATGAGGGGCTTGTGAGAGAGGAAGGGAAGGGGGGGGGGAGAAAAGATGTACAGAGATTAGAAGAAAGGAGGAGGGGGGGGTAAGGAGAAATGGGGGAGCCGAGGAGATTAACAAAAAGACGAAATTTAAAAAAGAGAATAAGAAGACAAAGTGTGAGACGTGCACAGTGCTCCTGTGATTTACAATAAAATACGTTTGATGTTTTCTAAGTGCGGAAAAAAAAAAAAGAAGCTCCAGTCGGACTCTCACCGGCGTTGCTATGGTTTCAGTGGCCGTGCAGACTCTCTCTCTCTGTCGGACGGCCATGTTGTTTCTCACCGTAACGCCCGCACGGAGACACCATTTCACACAGCATCGGGTCAGACGTCGCCGGTTGCGAACACAAAGAGCCCACACTGATAATCAAAATAGCAGCATTGAGGTGCAGGATTACGTTGAAACGAGTGGACGCAGTATGTTTTTGGGGAGAAACGTGATTATTTAAAGGTCAACACGCTCTCCTCACCGAGGCCTTTACGTAACACAGGTGAGTGTGGGCCTTTCAGGTGGAGCGTAGGAGGTTCTTGGTTAGATAACTCCTCTCCTTGGACAGGCCTCCTCAACAAGGACACAGATAGTAGGGCCTCCGGCTGAAAGCAGCTGCTTGACCCGTGCGAGACGGCTGCGTGCAGAAGGGCACTGACACATGTTGATGCAACATAAACACCCACAATCAGCCCACAAGGGCAGCGTTTGAAAAAGGGGGCTGAATCACAGAGAGTGCACCACGATTATGTGTTTATTATCTGAAATTAAAAAGGGATAGTGTGGAGAAGCAGGCTGGAGCAAAGCAATGTACCGCTGCCAAAACGTTCAATGTAATTTAGCCACTTACAAGAAAATCTATTTCGCTTTAAGTGAACGCTCTATTGAGAATATTTTCACTGCTTTGCCGTGCCGTCAAAACAGCTTTCCCACGGGGGACTGAAGCTGTTATCTATTCTCTCTTCAAAGCCACCAGACAGCAGTCATTTCACCTCGCAGAACACGGGAGTTGCTGCTCTACCACCAGTACAGATACACCAAATACGGTGAAAATCACTCGTGGCGTTGAAGAGAGCGAAGATGGACGCCACGGCGTGAAGCAGTGAAGATATTCTTTATCCGGTGGATGAAACACATTTTTGCTGCTGCCACACGATCCCTTTAATTTACTGCTGCGCTCTGATGAAACAAAGCACTTTGGAGAGATTGAAAGAGAAAGAGGTTGAGAGTTTTCAGACATTTAAGGTTGAGACACAGACACAAGGCCATAAAATAACAACATGGTTTCTCTTTCTTATCAAGTCTGTGCGGATGAAAGGTCGACTTCAGATGGAATCACGTCACTGCGTCACTGAAACTGAACCATCAGTGGATGAACAATAAAACAACAAAGAATTCTCCGACACATATTGCGGCCGTCATATTTCATCCACCATTAACCACGCGATGACTTCGGAAAACGAGAGAGTCGTACCATCGATGAAATGATTCCCAAGACGATCACAGATCAGATTCACCTTCTTCGGGGCGTTTGAACCCCCCCAAAAAAACCTGTTTTCACTGAGACTCTTTCTAATAGAAGTGGTTAAAAGTGTCGGTTTCAGTCACAGAACACCGATGCTATCTACTTTCTTATCTTGTGTGTAAACCTTTTTATCTTCGGTCAGATGAAACAATTGGAAGGATCCTATTTTATACATCACGGTGTTTCAGCGTTTCATTCCATTTTGTGGCCGTTGTTATCTGATTGGATTACACATTCATCTAAAATGTAATAAGAGATCAGAAATTGTATTATGTACCACTTTCTTCCTCAAAACTGCATTTAAATATCAATTAAAAGAGGAGGGAAGCATTACTGGGTCCATAAAGTCTAAATTTACAATTATTTTTTAACAGCAGGGCGGCTGAAACTCTGAGAGCCGGTCAAAATTATTCTGCTTTTTTATAATCTTAACACGTGGCGTCGACCTGCAGTTCACGTTAGCCATCTCTGCGATAACTCGGCCAATGACTGGGGCTGTGCGGTCCGTGTACGCTTTGATAGTTTGTTTATTGTAACCAGTGTAGCATGAAAGCATGGTGGGATTAACAAACTAGCTAGCTAACCCTAGCCTTACGAGTGGAGACTTCCTCGTCCTCTCATGTTGGACTGAGTGTTATCAGTGTTGTGTTTACAGCTAGTTTCAGTTGCCCACAAATAGCCAAAAAAGTCAGTTATTGCCGGTTTAAGCACTTTCAACTTTTCTGTTTTGGGTTTGTGCAGAATTGTAGTTCTTGAATTGGGTCACATATGATTTCATTTGAAGTGTTCTCACTCTTTTATGAAGTCTTTTAACTGCAACAGAGCTCAATATAACCGCAACTCTTGTTGTGTGTGTGTGTGTGTGCGCACACAGGACGGCATGCAGAACCAGGTGAACGTCGAGCCAGAGTCCCACTACATCATCCGTGCTGGTGGGCTGGTCAACCTCTCAGAGCTGGTCAACGCCACCAGGACCAGCGCAGGTAGGCCGCACACGTGATTATCCACCAGTTGTGTTTAGGTGCAAAGATAAAGTACAAAAAATGAAGTGACAAAAATTATGAATAAACAGCAGATGGAAGCTCAAGAGACTTACTGTGTTGTCCATCTTAAACATCTGGACTGGACACCACCATCTAGAACAGAACAGTTGTTAATTTAGGAATTTCGTTAATCATCCACGGAGTGTCTGAAAAAGTCCTATGCGGCGGCTGCTCCCTAACAATACAAGCCTACCGTTGTCTGCAGGCAAGTCAGAGGACGCCGTGGCTGCCGAGTCGGTGGAAACAACCATTCGGCATGTGGTGGGCGACGGCGGGCAGAGGGTCATCACCATCGTGACGGACCAACATGGCAACCTGCACCCGGCGTCCCTGGGCCAGCAGCTCTTCTTCACCCTGCAGGGGCAACAGAGTGAGTGGGCGACTCAGTGCTCTGGAACACCGATGAGGACCTAGCTGAGAATAGGGATGCATTGACGTCATAAATACAGATAGTTTCTATTAAAAAAAAGCAGCAATATACCAAAATACAGCTAGTTCGAATATTACAACTCTGCAGACTTCACACACAGACACTGCTGCTAAGACAAGCTGTTTGTGCTTACTTGCATTAAATTCAAAATGTATTTAGGAGATGCAAGTCACTGAAGCCGTTATACATTCTCTCTTCAAAGCCTCAAGACTCCTTTGACGTTTCACCTCTCAGAACACGGAAGCCGCTGGTCTACCGCTGCACAGAATAATCAGTTAGTTAATTTTTATTGTGTGACTTTGGTGTTTTAAAGGGTTAGTTCGAATTCACCAGAGTCCCACAATAACACAAACAAACTAGCTGATAGAGGCAGAGGTAGACCAGCAGCTTCTGTGTTCTGCGAGGTGAAATTATTTATATAAATATGACATTTTTGTCAATGGAGTCTTGTGGCTTTGAAGAGAGAATAGATGGATACAACTGCTTCAGTTCCCCTACAGAAGGGGATGTCTGACGGCAAAGTAAAGCGGTTTAATTTCAAATACAGCTTTCACTTAAACTGATATTGACTAACTGATATTGGCTAAAATGAGTATACATATATATTTTGCTGCTGCCGCCGTGCTACACCATCTACTGACTGTGGATAAGAACCTCATACAACTCTGAACTATCCCTTTAAGTTGTTTATTGTAAGAACAGGTAGGTGGGTGTTGCCGAATCAAAGATAGAAAGTATAACAGAAAGATTTCTTACAGGATCAAGACTTTTTGTCTGAAACAAAAAGAAAAATAGAAAATCTAATCATGCACTGACTGTTCACGATGTTTTGCGGTTGCAGTGGTTGCTTTGCCAGCCAGCGCGATCGCAGAGGAGGTGGTCGTGGAGGAGCCTCAGCAGGCCACGCCCACACGCAAGAGGAAGACTGACCCCGCAGCCAATCACATCAGCCCGACAGACAAGGTAAGCCAGGAGGACTGAGGTACATATCAGCTGTTTGAACCTTTTATGTACTGGGATTATTATACGACTCATTTAAAGCGTAACTTTATGTATGTACTTTATTACTGTCTATAAATTCAGCTGAAAGGTCCCATGTATCCGACTCAGTTCTTAAAAACTTCAGCCACAGCTTGTCATTCAAAGTAATGAAACACAAATGTAGTGGAACATAGTGCTACATTGGTATTTTAAATTCCCACACAACCAACTCTGCTATCTTACAACATCTTGAGTTGTCATACGTTTATATTTATGTTACTTAGTCATGAACCTGTGAATAGTTCCCGTCTTTACTACATATGAACGTGGCGTATAAGTTGAAAGCTTCCATGTTGACACAATGTAATTTTGACTCTGGTTAAAGCTCATTGTAATCAACATTAAAACAGTTTACACATACTTCTTTGGAGCTATTCAGTCCTTTAATATCATGCACCTAAACAGAGCCACTGTGGACAATTACCTGTTTACTTTTTGTTTGTTGTAAAAAATAAAAGAATGAGCGCATTTCAGTTCATTCAACTGTGGAAAATGTCATTTTGTTGGATGCTTTAACCGCTGATTTGTTTGTTTTATTTCCAGAAGGTCAAAGAAAGCCGCGAACAGCTGGAGCGCCAGCTGCAGGAAGCCAATCTTAAAGCCCAGGAGTACCAGCAGCAGCTCCTGCAGAAGGAGCAGGAGGCCGAGCAGTATCGCCTTAAGCTGGAGCAGGCCATAGCCACCAGCAACAGCAGAATCAACAACGGCAACGATGCGGCGACGGACACCTTGAACGACGGCGCCACAGTGAAGCAGGAGCAGGAGGAGGAGCAGGAGGAGGAGGAGGAGGAGGAGGAGGAGGAGATGATGGTACAGGAGCAGGTAGAGATGACAGAGGAAGCCGGAACAACAGAGGTGGAAGAAGAGGAGAGGGAAGACGGGAAGGTGGAGGAAGAGGTCATCCGTGAACTTCCAGAAGATGCAATTCTTGCGAATGAGCGCGAGCTGGACGTCGAGGTCGATGCAACACACAAGTCTTCCCCCGGTCGGCGAGGCCGAGGGAGAAGTAGAGGGAGAGGCAGAGGGGGACGCAGACACTAGCTGACGAGTTTTGCTATAATCTATTTAATTCATTTTATAAACTTTTGTAAAAAAAAATTGTAGAAGACTTTTGTAAATATGTCCACGTTTTCATATGGCACAAACTTTAGATCTGCATCTCTTTATAGGACTTTACATCGAGCACACGCTGAGCCTGGAGAGGACATTCGGCATCATCATGGACTCACTTCTTCACTTGTTTATCTCTTTGTGGTTCTCAGCTCCGGCTGTAATTTCATTATAGACTCCAAACTGAATGGTAGCTGAGCTAGGTGTAGTGCTAGCTAAAGAATTCACCTTTTTAAGTGTGTAAATTCATTCATTCTGTGTCGTATTTTGTAAACTTTAAAAGTGCAATGTGTCTGATCTGGCCTAACGAATAGGGGGCAGCATTTCACATCTACGACTGGGTCCAGCCATCTAAATTCATCAGTTAAAAAGCTAATTACTAACTAACAGCGGGATTTCTGGGTTTCGTCTACGGACCAGAGAAGTACTATTGTGACTATTGAGCAGCTCTACTTGTTCGTCCTCTCATGTCGGCAACACTTTAACCTCTTCGGGTTCTGTTGATAATGTTAGGCAGATCTTACACGTTGCTCCTTTTAAGTATTTTTTTTGTGTTTACATTACTTTTGTTAAAACAGGATTTGGGCCCTCAGACTGTGACGTGTCGCTCGGTGAATGTGCCTCAGTGGCGGTGCACGGTACGGTCAGAGATAATCATGAAGCAATTACAGTAAGAGCCCTTCATGCTCTCTTATCCAGGGTGACCTGCGGTGAGCAGATAGGAGCTCAGTGTCGGGCACAAAGGACACTTCAGCAGAATGCACGGCCAGTGGACGGACAGACTTTATCTTTTCTGGGAATCAAACCTGTGACCTTTGTACATTTAGAGCAGCCGCCGGCCACTCAGTTCTTTTACTGTGTAATGTTGTGGGTTCGATATGAGTTAGAACGAGACAGATCTGAAGGGGAAAACAGAACGGGGATGACAAATGACATTTCGATGTTAATTGTTTTCGACATGTTTACATGGCAGTTTTCACAAATGTCTTTTGGGAGCAGCAGTAGTGCCATCATCGACGAGGACAAATTAGCCAAGCCGGTTTTCAGGGTTTTTGAGCAAAAAAACATTTTGATTAAACAGCCTTCTTTAGTCTTTGTCCGCTGAGGAGAAAGTGCAGCGATCAATAACATGAGCTTGATTGTTTCTTTTGTCTTCTATTAATTATACAACCCATCTTCTCAGTGTTGAAGCTGTCAGGGGACATTTGTTTACTTGTTTACACTTAAGAGCTTTATTCATCAGAATATCTTGTTTTTTGAAGTTTGTAAAAAGGAATAATGTATTTTTTGTCTGTTGTTTTTGTCATTGAGGCAATAAAAGGCACCCCCAAAAAAGAAATAGTGTACTCTTGTGCTCATTAAATGTTGTTAAGTGATTTTGTGGTTGTTTTAATTAGAGAGACACGTTTTGGGAAATAAAAATGAGAAGAAATAGTATTTAATAATTTAAATGGTTTTGTATCTAGAATATTTAAAACAATAAAACATTATTTTATACATTTCAATAAAATGCTCTTAATGTTCTTGTATCTTCATCTCCCAACACTTACTAGTTATTATGTGCATGTGGAGTTATAATTTATGTAAATGTTCCATTTGGTTTCTGTACCGCAGCCAGTGGAAGCATTTATTCTCCAGCTGCCCAGGCGAAAAATAAGTATGAAAAGTATATTTAGGGCCCGAGCACCGACAACGTCGGGTCCGCGAGGTCCCTATTGTATCTGTAGGAATTATTATTATACCCTATGATGAAAAACCGTTTAAGGGTATCTGACATGTCCCCAACCTCCCCATATTTGGCGAGCATATCGGGACTGCGGGAAATTTTGATATTTTATGGGTCCAATGCTCGAGCATACAAAATTACTCGCTAGCGCCACCTAGATAATGGAAAGGCAAGCCCCAACAGCCCGTATGTCCAAATTACTTAAGATTTTACAGACATGAGCAACTGAATGAGTTCTACAAAAAATCCTCTTGGGACCCTAAGCTCCGCCTACCAAAATTTTCCACCATTTTGAATTTTGTAAAAAAAGAAAAAAAATCACTTCTCCTAGACCCTGGGTCTGATTGGTACCAAATTTGCTGTGAATCATTATTGGATATATATCATCAAAAGTTATGAAAAGTTTCTTGATATCTTATTGCATTAAGAATATATGGACCAATGAATTTCATGAGGAGTTGGCCTTCTACAGCAATATATATAACTTCAAAACCATGTGGCTTATCATCACGAAATCTGTAGCATATGTTCACATTGTGTCCTGTAACATACCCTCACATTTTTATTCCATACAACCACTAGGGGCCAATGCAGTAATACTCTCATTTCTTTGCATTTTTCGGCATTTTTCATAGTTTTCAGGCATTGTACTTTAACGAACTCCTCCCACAGAATTTATACAATCAACTTCAAATTTGGTCTAGATGATCTAAAGACATTAATGATGAAAAGTTACTGAAATGGTGTACTGACATTGAACGACCTTCGTTTTATGTGGCGCCCATGTCAGGCACATTTCGTGCCGTTCGCCATGAAAGAGGAAGTTGTTGTAACTACAAGGTACTTTATTCAATCTGCCCCAAACTTGTTTTGCATGATGCTGGTCCAGGCCTGAACACATCTCCATGCCAACATTTTCACAAAGTCATAGCGCCACCTACTGGCACAAGGAAATGACAAGTTTTATACTTTGATGTACTTCGACTAGAAAGTTGCCCAGATCACTCTCAAATATGGTAAGGTAATTTGTAAGACAATGATGATGCTTCATCATGAATATTGTGAGTTGTCGTTAAACGCTGTTGCCGTGGCAACGCGTCATTCGCCATGAAAAATGAAGCTTATTTTTCTGTGGCTTAGGATGCTCAACAAGCCTTGGAACTTTGCACAGGTGTCATAGGTGATGGAAATAAATATTTCATATGGCGTTTTGGCTTGACCCTTTCAAATTGCCTCGATAGCGCCCCCTACAAATATTCAAAAACGCAGCCCCAGCGCTACGTTTGACCTACATGTATGCAATTTTGTAGGCACGTGTATCATATGAAGACATAAAAAAAAATGTCGTGGGACCATGCTCTAAAATTAACGGAAAGTCGGCCATTTTGATTTTTGTGTGAATTTTCCCATGCTTTCTAGTCGCTATCCTTTAACAAACTCCTCCTAGGGACTTTGTCAGATCGACTTCAAATTTGGTCAGTATAATCTAAAGACTGTTGCAATTAAAAGTTACTAAAAGTTATACGTTTGCTGGAGTGGCGTAGCCGTGGCATGGCGGCCATTTTAAGTGATTCGCCGTTAAACAAGCTGATGTAACTCCACTGGACTTGCTCAAATCTGTCCCAAACTTCCAGGCATTGTACTTTAACGAACTCCTCCCACAGAATTCATACAATCAACTTTAAATTTGGTCAAGATGATCTAAAGACATTAATGATGAAAAGTTACTGAAATGGTGTACTGACATTGAACGACCTTCATTTTATGTGGCGCCCATGTCAGGCACATTTCGTGCCGTTCGCCATGAAAGAGGAAGTTGCTACAAGGTACTTTATTCAATATGCCCCAAACTAGTTTTGCATGATGCTGGTCCAGGCCTGAACACATCTCCATGCCAACATTTTCACAAAGTCATAGCGCCACCTACTGGCACAAGGAAGGTGCCATAGGTGATGGAAATAAATATTTCATATGGCTTTTTGGCTGGACCCTTTCAAACAAACTGTGTTCAGTGAATTATGTGCAAATGCAGTAAAGAAAAGAATTTAATGATGAAACCCAATTGTGTTTTTTCAGTTTGTTCTACTGGGGTTAAAGTCGAAAAACAGTCAAAAAAGTCATTCAATCAGGAGAGACTTCATTAGAATTTCACAATAATTTATTACACATTGTACAAATGTGAATAGTGCAACGTCTTTGGCGATTGGACTCCATCCTGAAGGAAGACAATCGATGTTGATGAAGGGAGTTGCTGCGGAGTTATAAACAGCATAGTATAGGATGTCGAAAAAAGTCATGAAAAAGTCAGTGTACCATGTCGAAAAGTCATAACTTTACTTAAGTTACTTTACTTTTAAAGTTACTTTTTTTGTTACTTTACTTTTAAAGTTACTTTTTTAGTTACTTTACTTTTTTAGTTACTTTACTTTTAAAGTTACTTTTTTAGTTACTTTACTTTTTAGTTACTTTTTTAGTTAATGTACTTTTAAAGTTACTTTACTTTTAAAGTTACTTTTTTAGTTACTTTACTTTTAAAGTTACTTTTTTAGTTACTTTACTTTTTTAGTTACTTTTAAAGTTACTTTACTTTTAAAGTTACTTTTTTAGTTACTTTACTTTTTTAGTTACTTTTTTAGTTACTTTACTTTTAAAGTAACTTTTTTAGTTACTTTACTTTTAAAGTTACTTTTTTAGTTACTTTACTTTTTTAGTTACTTTTTTAGTTACTTTACTTTTTTAGTTACTTTTAAAGTTACTTTACTTTTTTAGTTACTTTTTTAGTTACTTTACTTTTAAAGTTACTTTTTTAGTTACTTTACTTTTTTAGTTACTTTACTTTTTTAGTTACTTTTTTAGTTACTTTACTTTTTTAGTTACTTTTTTAGTTACTTTACTTTTTTAGTTACTTTTAAAGTTACTTTACTTTTTTAGTTACTTTTTTAGTTACTTTACTTTTAAAGTTACTTTTTTAGTTACTTTACTTTTAAAGTTACTTTTTTAGTTACTTTACTTTTTTAGTTACTTTTAAAGTTACTTTACTTTTTTAGTTACTTTACTTTTAAAGTTACTTTTTTAGTTACTTTACTTTTAAAGTTACTTTTTTAGTTACTTTATTTCTATTTGAAAAACTCTTATTCCGTATCCCTGTAGTGTTGATTCAGAGTAAGCACTGCATTAATTACAACACCTTGCACATTTGGAAAACCAAAACTACACATATCTTTAATTTCAACCAACATATAAACAGTACAGTACACTACCTTACAGGTTTGGCGAATAGAAGTCTGTGTTCAGTGCATAATGTGCATGGCATGGGAGATGCCCTCGTCAACAGGCTCGTTATTTCCGTTAGCGATGACCTCACCCTATCAACCTTGATGATTTGGAACTTCTGCGTGATATCAGCTGGGTCGGAAGGCAACCTGGACCGGCCAGAGACGAAATGGAGGAAAAGCACTCGCTCCTCATTGGTGAACTCCTCCAGGCTACCTAATGTTCATCAGGCCTTATCCCGCCTTTCTGTCCTGCTGTAAAACTGTCACCTTACTCTCCTGATATCAAAGCCTTTTTGTACTACTGCACCTGACCTGCATATAGTTTGATTTATTTTAGGTACTGAAGTTGTAAAAGTTCCTTTTAAAAGAAAATGCCTTTTGTAAATAGTAATTACTGCAATTTAAATATTTTCCTTTATTGTTTTTATATTATGCATATAAGAACATGAAAGTGTATTTTATTACAGACGTATTGTTTTTACCTTGTTTTCATCGGTCAGTTTATGTATTGGATGCTTCTGGACTTCCGTGTGTTCAGTGAATTATGTGCAAATCCAGTAAAGAAAAGAATTTAATGATGAAACCCAATTGTGTTTTTTCAGTTTGTTCTACTGGGGTTTGTTGTGAAAAAACTTCGTAGAGACAACGGAGAAAGTCAATTTATAGTTTAGTTAATCAAATGCTTTATTTCAAGCTCAAACGGAGTATTATATTCCGGCAGTTATACGTGCACGGACCTAACAACCAACACCCAACATAGAGTTGAGACATTCGTAAAAAGGCGCTTGTAACAGAGTGCGCTGACGTATTTAAGGTTCTCCTTAGTGGAGCCTCATAGGTCAAAATCATAGGTGCAGGCGGAGCTGGGTTTAGAGCAGCGGCCTGGTTGGAGCACTGAGCATTGTCCCGCCCACACTGGCTCACGTCCATTGATTGTTGTCATCTGTCAGTGTGTGTGCATGTTGTCGAGTGCATAGATGCAATTTCGGCAAGGGCACTGTTCCGCTGTGATTACTAGACAATGTGTTCCTGTTTCTAGTGTGATATGTGATGGCCTTTGCCCTAATCACACGTTGATCACAAGGGCTGTATGCTGACAGCCAATGTATGTTGATCACAAGGGCTGTATGCTGACAGCAAATGTATGTGTGTGTGTGTGTGTGTCAGACATTTCCTCCTTTATGTGCCACTTAATAAACTATCTTTCAAACTTAGAGGCTCTTACTTGCCCTGACGTAATTTCAAACCTTCTACTCAGTGTTTCCCACATTATACAATAAATGCCTGTTTATATGCTTATATACGTGTGTGATTGCGTGCTTGGCTGCATATATTTATTTCCATGACAGGTTAAAGTCGAAAAACAGTCAAAAAAGTCATTCAATCAGGAGAGACTTCATTAGAATTTCACAATAATTTATTACACATTGTACAAATGTGAATAGTGCAACGTCTTTGGCGATTGGACTCCATCCTGAAGGAAGACAATCGATGTTGATGAAGGGAGTTGCTGCGGAGTTATAAACAGCATAGTATAGGATGTCGAAAAAAGTCATGAAAAAGTCAGTGTACCATGTCGAAAAGTCATAACTTTACTTAAGTTACTTTATTTTTAAAGTTGCTTCTTTAGTTACTTTACTTTTAAAGTTACTTTTTTAGTTACTTTACTTTTTTAGTTACTTTACTTTTAAAGTTACTTTTTAGTTACTTTACTTTTTAGTTACTTTTTTAGTTAATTTACTTTTAAAGTTACTTTACTTTTAAAGTTACTTTTTTAGTTACTTTACTTTTTTAGTTACTTTTTTAGTTACTTTACTTTTAAAGTTACTTTTTTAGTTACTTTACTTTTTTAGTTACTTTTAAAGTTACTTTACTTTTAAAGTTACTTTTTTAGTTACTTTACTTTTTTAGTTACTTTTTTAGTTACTTTACTTTTAAAGTTACTTTTTTAGTTACTTTACTTTTAAAGTTACTTTTTTAGTTACTTTACTTTTTTAGTTACTTTTAAAGTTACTTTACTTTTAAAGTTACTTTTTTAGTTACTTTACTTTTTAAGTTACTTTTTTAGTTACTTTACTTTATTAGTTACTTTTTTAGTTACTTTACTTTTAAAGTTACTTTTTTAGTTAGTTTACTTTTTTAGTTACTTTTAAAGTTACTTTACTTTTAAAGTTACTTTTTTAGTTACTTTACTTTTAAAGTTACTTTTTTAGTTACTTTACTTTTAAAGTTACTTTTTTAGTTACTTTACTTTTTTAGTTACTTTTTTAGTTACTTTATTTCTATTTGAAAAACTCTTATTCCGTATCCCTGTAGTGTTGATTCAGAGTAAGCACTGCATTAATTACAACACCTTGCACATTTGGAAAACCAAAACTACACATATCTTTAATTTCAACCAACATATAAACAGTACAGTACACTACCTTACAGGTTTGGCGAATAGAAGTCTGTGTTCAGTGCATAATGTGCATGGCATGGGAGATGCCCTCGTCAACAGGCTCGTTATTTCCGTTAGCGATGACCTCACCCTATCAACCTTGATGATTTGGAACTTCTGCGTGATATCAGCTGGGTCGGAAGGCAACCTGGACCGGCCAGAGACGAAACGGAGGAAAAGCACTCGCTCCTCATTGGTGAACTCCTCCAGGCTACCTAATGTTCATCAGGCCTTATCCCGCCTTTCTGTCCTGCTGTAAAACTGTCACCTTACTCTCCTGATATCAAAGCCTTTTTGTACTACTGCACCTGACCTGCATATAGTTTGATTTATTTTAGGTACTGAAGTTGTAAAAGTTCCTTTTAAAAGAAAATGCCTTTTGTAAATAGTAATTACTGCAATTTAAATATTTTCCTTTATTGTTTTTATATTATGCATATAAGAACATGAAAGTGTATTTTATTACAGACGTATTGTTTTTACCTTGTTTTCATCGGTCAGTTTATGTATTGGATGCTTCTGGACTTCCGTGTGTTCAGTGAATTATGTGCAAATCCAGTAAAGAAAAGAATTTAATGATGAAACCCAATTGTGTTTTTTCAGTTTGTTCTACTGGGGTTTGTTGTGAAAAAACTTCGTAGAGACAACGGAGAAAGTCAATTTATAGTTTAGTTAATCAAATGCTTTATTTCAAGCTCAAACGGAGTATTATATTCCGGCAGTTATACGTGCACGGACCTAACAACCAACACCCAACATAGAGTTGAGACATTCGTAAAAAGGCGCTTGTAACAGAGTGCGCTGACGTATTTAAGGTTCTCCTTAGTGGAGCCTCATAGGTCAAAATCATAGGTGCAGGCGGAGCTGGGTTTAGAGCAGCGGCCTGGTTGGAGCACTGAGCATTGTCCCGCCCACACTGGCTCACGTCCATTGATTGTTGTCATCTGTCAGTGTGTGTGCATGTTGTCGAGTGCATAGATGCAATTTCGGCAAGGGCACTGTTCCGCTGTGATTACTAGACAATGTGTTCCTGTTTCTAGTGTGATATGTGATGGCCTTTGCCCTAATCACACGTTGATCACAAGGGCTGTATGCTGACAGCCAATGTATGTTGATCACAAGGGCTGTATGCTGACAGCAAATGTATGTGTGTGTGTGTGTGTGTCAGACATTTCCTCCTTTATGTGCCACTTAATAAACTATCTTTCAAACTTAGAGGCTCTTACTTGCCCTGACGTAATTTCAAACCTTCTACTCAGTGTTTCCCACATTATACAATAAATGCCTGTTTATATGCTTATATACGTGTGTGATTGCGTGCTTGGCTGCATATATTTATTTCCATGACAGGTTAAAGTCGAAAAACAGTCAAAAAAGTCATTCAATCAGGAGAGACTTCATTAGAATTTCACAATAATTTATTACACATTGTACAAATGTGAATAGTGCAACGTCTTTGGCGATTGGACTCCATCCTGAAGGAAGACAATCGATGTTGATGAAGGGAGTTGCTGCGGAGTTATAAACAGCATAGTATAGGATGTCGAAAAAAGTCATGAAAAAGTCAGTGTACCATGTCGAAAAGTCATAACTTTACTTAAGTTACTTTATTTTTAAAGTTGCTTCTTTAGTTACTTTACTTTTAAAGTTACTTTTTTAGTTACTTTACTTTTTTAGTTACTTTACTTTTAAAGTTACTTTTTAGTTACTTTACTTTTTAGTTACTTTTTTAGTTAATTTACTTTTAAAGTTACTTTACTTTTAAAGTTACTTTTTTAGTTACTTTACTTTTTTAGTTACTTTTTTAGTTACTTTACTTTTAAAGTTACTTTTTTAGTTACTTTACTTTTTTAGTTACTTTTAAAGTTACTTTACTTTTAAAGTTACTTTTTTAGTTACTTTACTTTTTTAGTTACTTTTTTAGTTACTTTACTTTTAAAGTTACTTTTTTAGTTACTTTACTTTTAAAGTTACTTTTTTAGTTACTTTACTTTTTTAGTTACTTTTAAAGTTACTTTACTTTTAAAGTTACTTTTTTAGTTACTTTACTTTTTAAGTTACTTTTTTAGTTACTTTACTTTATTAGTTACTTTTTTAGTTACTTTACTTTTAAAGTTACTTTTTTAGTTAGTTTACTTTTTTAGTTACTTTTAAAGTTACTTTACTTTTAAAGTTACTTTTTTAGTTACTTTACTTTTAAAGTTACTTTTTTAGTTACTTTACTTTTAAAGTTACTTTTTTAGTTACTTTACTTTTTTAGTTACTTTTTTAGTTACTTTATTTCTATTTGAAAAACTCTTATTCCGTATCCCTGTAGTGTTGATTCAGAGTAAGCACTGCATTAATTACAACACCTTGCACATTTGGAAAACCAAAACTACACATATCTTTAATTTCAACCAACATATAAACAGTACAGTACACTACCTTACAGGTTTGGCGAATAGAAGTCTGTGTTCAGTGCATAATGTGCATGGCATGGGAGATGCCCTCGTCAACAGGCTCGTTATTTCCGTTAGCGATGACCTCACCCTATCAACCTTGATGATTTGGAACTTCTGCGTGATATCAGCTGGGTCGGAAGGCAACCTGGACCGGCCAGAGACGAAACGGAGGAAAAGCACTCGCTCCTCATTGGTGAACTCCTCCAGGCTACCTAATGTTCATCAGGCCTTATCCCGCCTTTCTGTCCTGCTGTAAAACTGTCACCTTACTCTCCTGATATCAAAGCCTTTTTGTACTACTGCACCTGACCTGCATATAGTTTGATTTATTTTAGGTACTGAAGTTGTAAAAGTTCCTTTTAAAAGAAAATGCCTTTTGTAAATAGTAATTACTGCAATTTAAATATTTTCCTTTATTGTTTTTATATTATGCATATAAGAACATGAAAGTGTATTTTATTACAGACGTATTGTTTTTACCTTGTTTTCATCGGTCAGTTTATGTATTGGATGCTTCTGGACTTCCGTGTGTTCAGTGAATTATGTGCAAATCCAGTAAAGAAAAGAATTTAATGATGAAACCCAATTGTGTTTTTTCAGTTTGTTCTACTGGGGTTTGTTGTGAAAAAACTTCGTAGAGACAACGGAGAAAGTCAATTTATAGTTTAGTTAATCAAATGCTTTATTTCAAGCTCAAACGGAGTATTATATTCCGGCAGTTATACGTGCACGGACCTAACAACCAACACCCAACATAGAGTTGAGACATTCGTAAAAAGGCGCTTGTAACAGAGTGCGCTGACGTATTTAAGGTTCTCCTTAGTGGAGCCTCATAGGTCAAAATCATAGGTGCAGGCGGAGCTGGGTTTAGAGCAGCGGCCTGGTTGGAGCACTGAGCATTGTCCCGCCCACACTGGCTCACGTCCATTGATTGTTGTCATCTGTCAGTGTGTGTGCATGTTGTCGAGTGCATAGATGCAATTTCGGCAAGGGCACTGTTCCGCTGTGATTACTAGACAATGTGTTCCTGTTTCTAGTGTGATATGTGATGGCCTTTGCCCTAATCACACGTTGATCACAAGGGCTGTATGCTGACAGCCAATGTATGTTGATCACAAGGGCTGTATGCTGACAGCAAATGTATGTGTGTGTGTGTGTGTGTCAGACATTTCCTCCTTTATGTGCCACTTAATAAACTATCTTTCAAACTTAGAGGCTCTTACTTGCCCTGACGTAATTTCAAACCTTCTACTCAGTGTTTCCCACATTATACAATAAATGCCTGTTTATATGCTTATATACGTGTGTGATTGCGTGCTTGGCTGCATATATTTATTTCCATGACAGGTTAAAGTCGAAAAACAGTCAAAAAAGTCATTCAATCAGGAGAGACTTCATTAGAATTTCACAATAATTTATTACACATTGTACAAATGTGAATAGTGCAACGTCTTTGGCGATTGGACTCCATCCTGAAGGAAGACAATCGATGTTGATGAAGGGAGTTGCTGCGGAGTTATAAACAGCATAGTATAGGATGTCGAAAAAAGTCATGAAAAAGTCAGTGTACCATGTCGAAAAGTCATAACTTTACTTAAGTTACTTTATTTTTAAAGTTGCTTCTTTAGTTACTTTACTTTTAAAGTTACTTTTTTAGTTACTTTACTTTTTTAGTTACTTTACTTTTAAAGTTACTTTTTAGTTACTTTACTTTTTAGTTACTTTTTTAGTTAATTTACTTTTAAAGTTACTTTACTTTTAAAGTTACTTTTTTAGTTACTTTACTTTTTTAGTTACTTTTTTAGTTACTTTACTTTTAAAGTTACTTTTTTAGTGACTTTACTTTTTTAGTTACTTTTAAAGTTACTTTACTTTTAAAGTTACTTTTTTAGTTACTTTACTTTTTTAGTTACTTTTTTAGTTACTTTACTTTTAAAGTTACTTTTTTAGTTACTTTACTTTTAAAGTTACTTTTTTAGTTACTTTACTTTTTTAGTTACTTTTAAAGTTACTTTACTTTTTTAGTTACTTTTTTAGTTACTTTACTTTTTAAGTTACTTTTTTAGTTACTTTACTTTATTAGTTACTTTTTTAGTTACTTTACTTTTAAAGTTACTTTTTTAGTTAGTTTACTTTTTTAGTTACTTTTAAAGTTACTTTACTTTTAAAGTTACTTTTTTAGTTACTTTACTTTTAAAGTTACTTTTTTAGTTACTTTACTTTTTTAGTTACTTTTAAAGTTACTTTACTTTTTTAGTTACTTTTTTAGTTACTTTACTTTTAAAGTTACTTTTTTAGTTACTTTACTTTTAAAGTTACTTTTTTAGTTACTTTATTTCTATTTGAAAAACTCTTATTCCGTATCCCTGTAGTGTTGATTCAGAGTAAGCACTGCATTAATTACAACACCTTGCACATTTGGAAAACCAAAACTACACATATCTTTAATTTCAACCAACATATAAACAGTACAGTACACTACCTTACAGGTTTGGCGAATAGAAGTCTGTGTTCAGTGCATAATGTGCATGGCATGGGAGATGCCCTCGTCAACAGGCTCGTTATTTCCGTTAGCGATGACCTCACCCTATCAACCTTGATGATTTGGAACTTCTGCGTGATATCAGCTGGGTCGGAAGGCAACCTGGACCGGCCAGAGACGAAACGGAGGAAAAGCACTCGCTCCTCATTGGTGAACTCCTCCAGGCTACCTAATGTTCATCAGGCCTTATCCCGCCTTTCTGTCCTGCTGTAAAACTGTCACCTTACTCTCCTGATATCAAAGCCTTTTTGTACTACTGCACCTGACCTGCATATAGTTTGATTTATTTTAGGTACTGAAGTTGTAAAAGTTCCTTTTAAAAGAAAATGCCTTTTGTAAATAGTAATTACTGCAATTTAAATATTTTCCTTTATTGTTTTTATATTATGCATATAAGAACATGAAAGTGTATTTTATTACAGACGTATTGTTTTTACCTTGTTTTCATCGGTCAGTTTATGTATTGGATGCTTCTGGACTTCCGTGTGTTCAGTGAATTATGTGCAAATCCAGTAAAGAAAAGAATTTAATGATGAAACCCAATTGTGTTTTTTCAGTTTGTTCTACTGGGGTTTGTTGTGAAAAAACTTCGTAGAGACAACGGAGAAAGTCAATTTATAGTTTAGTTAATCAAATGCTTTATTTCAAGCTCAAACGGAGTATTATATTCCGGCAGTTATACGTGCACGGACCTAACAACCAACACCCAACATAGAGTTGAGACATTCGTAAAAAGGCGCTTGTAACAGAGTGCGCTGACGTATTTAAGGTTCTCCTTAGTGGAGCCTCATAGGTCAAAATCATAGGTGCAGGCGGAGCTGGGTTTAGAGCAGCGGCCTGGTTGGAGCACTGAGCATTGTCCCGCCCACACTGGCTCACGTCCATTGATTGTTGTCATCTGTCAGTGTGTGTGCATGTTGTCGAGTGCATAGATGCAATTTCGGCAAGGGCACTGTTCCGCTGTGATTACTAGACAATGTGTTCCTGTTTCTAGTGTGATATGTGATGGCCTTTGCCCTAATCACACGTTGATCACAAGGGCTGTATGCTGACAGCCAATGTATGTTGATCACAAGGGCTGTATGCTGACAGCAAATGTATGTGTGTGTGTGTGTGTGTGTCAGACATTTCCTCCTTTATGTGCCACTTAATAAACTATCTTTCAAACTTAGAGGCTCTTACTTGCCCTGACGTAATTTCAAACCTTCTACTCAGTGTTTCCCACATTATACAATAAATGCCTGTTTATATGCTTATATACGTGTGTGATTGCGTGCTTGGCTGCATATATTTATTTCCATGACAGGTTAAAGTCGAAAAACAGTCAAAAAAGTCATTCAATCAGGAGAGACTTCATTAGAATTTCACAATAATTTATTACACATTGTACAAATGTGAATAGTGCAACGTCTTTGGCGATTGGACTCCATCCTGAAGGAAGACAATCGATGTTGATGAAGGGAGTTGCTGCGGAGTTATAAACAGCATAGTATAGGATGTCGAAAAAAGTCATGAAAAAGTCAGTGTACCATGTCGAAAAGTCATAACTTTACTTAAGTTACTTTATTTTTAAAGTTGCTTCTTTAGTTACTTTACTTTTAAAGTTACTTTTTTAGTTACTTTACTTTTTTA
The DNA here is from genome assembly GCF_910591455.1 of Pholis gunnellus. NCBI lineage: Eukaryota > Metazoa > Chordata > Actinopteri > Perciformes > Pholidae > Pholis > Pholis gunnellus. The sequence goes on from NC_136534.1 coordinate 24,819,325, forward strand.
GTTACTTTTAAAGTTACTTTACTTTTAAAGTTACTTTTTTTGTTACTTTACTTTTAAAGTTACTTTTTTAGTTACTTTACTTTTTTAGTTACTTTACTTTTAAAGTTACTTTTTAGTTACTTTACTTTTTAGTTACTTTTTTAGTTAATTTACTTTTAAAGTTACTTTACTTTTAAAGTTACTTTTTTAGTTACTTTACTTTTAAAGTTACTTTTCTAGTTACTTTACTTTTTTAGTTACTTTTAAAGTTACTTTACTTTTAAAGTTACTTTTTTAGTTACTTTTTTAGTTACTTTACTTTTAAAGTTACTTTTTTAGTTACTTTACTTTTAAAGTTACTTTTTTAGTTACTTTACTTTTTTAGTTACTTTTAAAGTTACTTTACTTTTAAAGTTACTTTTTTAGTTACTTTACTTTTTTAGTTACTTTACTTTTTTAGTTACTTTTTTAGTTACTTTACTTTTAAAGTTACTTTTTTAGTTACTTTACTTTTTTAGTTACTTTTAAAGTTACTTTACTTTTTTAGTTACTTTTTTAGTTACTTTACTTTTAAAGTTACTTTTTTAGTTACTTTACTTTTAAAGTTACTTTTTTAGTTACTTTACTTTTTTAGTTACTTTTAAAGTTACTTTACTTTTTTAGTTACTTTTTTAGTTACTTTACTTTTAAAGTTACTTTTTTAGTTACTTTACTTTTAAAGTTACTTTTTTAGTTACTTTACTTTTTTAGTTACTTTTAAAGTTACTTTACTTTTTTAGTTACTTTACTTTTAAAGTTACTTTTTTAGTTACTTTACTTTTAAAGTTACTTTTTTAGTTACTTTATTTCTATTTGAAAAACTCTTATTCCGTATCCCTGTAGTGTTGATTCAGAGTAAGCACTGCATTAATTACAACACCTTGCACATTTGGAAAACCAAAACTACACATATCTTTAATTTCAACCAACATATAAACAGTACAGTACACTACCTTACAGGTTTGGCGAATAGAAGTCTGTGTTCAGTGCATAATGTGCATGGCATGGGAGATGCCCTCGTCAACAGGCTCGTTATTTCCGTTAGCGATGACCTCACCCTATCAACCTTGATGATTTGGAACTTCTGCGTGATATCAGCTGGGTCGGAAGGCAACCTGGACCGGCCAGAGACGAAATGGAGGAAAAGCACTCGCTCCTCATTGGTGAACTCCTCCAGGCTACCTAATGTTCATCAGGCCTTATCCCGCCTTTCTGTCCTGCTGTAAAACTGTCACCTTACTCTCCTGATATCAAAGCCTTTTTGTACTACTGCACCTGACCTGCATATAGTTTGATTTATTTTAGGTACTGAAGTTGTAAAAGTTCCTTTTAAAAGAAAATGCCTTTTGTAAATAGTAATTACTGCAATTTAAATATTTTCCTTTATTGTTTTTATATTATGCATATAAGAACATGAAAGTGTATTTTATTACAGACGTATTGTTTTTACCTTGTTTTCATCGGTCAGTTTATGTATTGGATGCTTCTGGACTTCCGTGTGTTCAGTGAATTATGTGCAAATGCAGTAAAGAAAAGAATTTAATGATGAAACCCAATTGTGTTTTTTCAGTTTGTTCTACTGGGGTTAAAGTCGAAAAACAGTCAAAAAAGTCATTCAATCAGGAGAGACTTCATTAGAATTTCACAATAATTTATTACACATTGTACAAATGTGAATAGTGCAACGTCTTTGGCGATTGGACTCCATCCTGAAGGAAGACAATCGATGTTGATGAAGGGAGTTGCTGCGGAGTTATAAACAGCATAGTATAGGATGTCGAAAAAAGTCATGAAAAAGTCAGTGTACCATGTCGAAAAGTCATAACTTTACTTAAGTTACTTTATTTTTAAAGTTGCTTCTTTAGTTACTTTACTTTTAAAGTTACTTTTTTAGTTACTTTACTTTTTAGTTACTTTTAAAGTTACTTTTTTAGTTACTTTACTTTTAAAGTTACTTTTTTAGTTACTTTACTTTTTAAAGTTACTTTTTTAGTTACTTTACTTTTTAGTTACTTTTTTAGTTACTTTTAAAGTTACTTTACTTTTAAAGTTATTTTTTTAGTTACTTTACTTTTTTAGTTACTTTTTTAGTTACTTTACTTTTTTAGTTACTTTTAAAGTTACTTTACTTTTTTAGTTACTTTTAAAGTTACTTTACTTTTAAAGTTACTTTTTTAGTTACTTTACTTTTTTAGTTACTTTACTTTTTTAGTTACTTTTAAAGTTACTTTACTTTTAAAGTTACTTTTTTAGTTACTTTACTTTTTAGTTACTTTTTTAGTTACTTTTAAAGTTACTTTACTTTTAAAGTTACTTTTTTAGTTACTTTACTTTTTTAGTTATGTCGTGTGTCGTTATGTGACACACTGAATTGGATTTACACGATGTGGTCTATACTTGATATAGAGCAACATAATGCATGTTTGCGCGTGTTCTCTAGCGCCACATAGTGGATACAGGAACTGGTGAAATATTTGCACTACATAATTTCCAGTGTCACACAGTCCAATCATTAAAAATAAGTCTAACTTGTGGGCTCGCTGTCTGATGGTCGCAGATATTTATGGCCGCTTCTGCCGGCATCCCGCCAGTACCTCCGACGTGCGGGAGGATACGAGGGCCCGTACATCGCTGCTTGCAGCTTTAATTAATCTTAGTATACTTAAGTATACTCAAGTATACTTGAAGCCCTACTTATCATCAGTATACTTAAAGAGTATTATTTTGGAACAACTTATTTTGTACTTCTAAAACTGTGAGTCTAGAACTCATGCATGCTGACATCTAAAACTGTGAGTCTAGAACTCATGCATGCTGACATCTAAAACTGTGAGTCTAGAACTTATGCATGCTGACATCTAAAACTGTAAGTCTAGAACTTGCGAATGTGTACGTCTAAAACTGTTCTGTGGGGTCAGCGATTTGTGCTCCACTCAGGATGAATTGTAATCACTTTGCTGATCCATCAACTTTCCACATCCAGAGGCAGGTTTCACAAAGGTAGACTATGACTACTGCTTAGATTTAACTATTTTTCCAATATTTCTCTGAAAGGTAGAGACCTGAAGCACTTTTAAATAACGCTGGCAATCAACTTTTCTTTGGCGCCAGTGTTCCCTGAAGCTTCACAATATTCAGTGAAATAGGTGACAGACTATGAACCTCAATGGCTCTCGGGAATAAGAAAAATCGCTGCAAAATCAATTATACAATATCAGTAGTCCCCTTCCTTATGTCCTCTTGCACAGCTATTCACATTCACAGGGGAACAGTCCCTTCCAACCTGCTCAGACACCATAAAATTAACTGGAGGCTGAAAAGTGAAATGGGGCTCTTGGGAAAGGGAATAAATTCAGCATATAAAGCGTTCTGAGCGCGTACAGCAGAGGGTGAAAATAATTCAATTATCAGAGGCCTTTCTTGAATATGAGTCATGTTGCATAAAGCATTACTGTGCTATCGATCCATAATGGTTCATGTTTACTGCCGCCGCTCCCACTTGCTGTGTAAGGGCGTGTTTGGATTGGATTACAATCTTTGTTTGGCACGAGCTAATGAGATTTCAGAAGGCTTTAATTACAGAATGATTTGTTTCCATTTCGAAATGATCAGAATGTCCAAAACCAAAAGTGTTTTTGTGTAAGCAAAGGTTTGAGTAGGACTGAAGGTGTTTTTCTTTCATGTCAGAATTGTTCTTGAGTGCAGGTGTCATTCTTTTTAAATGATGGATATCAACGTACCTTATCCTCAGAAGTTTATTTTTTTACATCCCAGCAGATTGTCTTTGTTACTCCCTCTGCTTGTGCAACAAACTGGCAGTTTCCTGTACGAACAAACGATGCATGTTTAGTTCTGCTTTCACATTAGAGCCGTAATCAGCCGAGGATGGCATCCACAACACTATTTTGACTTTTAAAAAACAGCAAACAGTAAAAAAAGAGGTTTCAGTAAAGACGTAGGTTGTCTCTTACATAATAATCCCAAAAAGCGGAGAATGCACATTTCTCCTCTGTGGGATCAGCTCGCATTTAATATTCTGATCTGCTTCAGCTCCCCGGCCCTCCCTGAAAAAAAAAAATCAAAATAAAACCTGTGGATGTGTGATATCAGCAGAATTGTTTAGTAACACAGAACAGATGCACATATTGACTGGCAAAGGAACATTCAGAAGTCAATCTATCCTCGTGGTTGCTTCAATGTGAGAAATTATGCAGCTTTTTTCAGGGGGGTGTGCAGCAGATGATTGTATACCAACATATTCAGCGTCGGTGTCAGAGGGAAGATTGTTATTCTGCATGGCGTTCTGGAGGGTCTCGGCTCAAAGAGCAGTCTGGGCCTGGAGCCTAGTGTGTGTGTGTGTGTGTGTGTGTGTGTGTGTGTGTGTGTGTGTGTGTGTGTGTGTGTGTGTGTGTGTGTGTGTGTGTGTGTGTGTGTGTGTGTGTGAGTAGCCAGACAAAGTGTCTGGGTTCACAGAAAACCAATCGAGACACCTGCCGGCTATCACTGCCAGTCGCTGATAATGTGGGGAAAAGAATGCATTGGGCCTCCGGCACATACTGCCGTCTTGAAAAGGGCAGGTTGGGCTTGGAAGAATGTTTTTCTCATCCATCGTTTGTTTGTTTGCCCTCGACACCTGTGACTCTGGCCGCCTGGTGAACGGACCCTAATGAAATAAAACACATTAAAATGGCAGTTTTGCTCTCTGATCATTTTTATTAGAAAAAAGAACGGCGGCTGCAGGCGGAGAACAGATTGAAACAAAAAAGGCTCCATTACAGACAGGAAAATAGCTGCTTGAGCAACTGACCCACAGCTACAACATCAGGGTTAAAGCACTTCACCATTTATCATGCAAGGGGGGGATACTCTGCAAGAAATACATGCGGGGGGGGGGACACACACACATCACCTCTGCACAACATCGCAACATCTGCGATAGGTAGGAAAAGGCCACAGCAGATCACAAGAACATCACACGTCATCGAGAGGGGCAGAGTTCACTTCCTGTCCCGGCCACAACAAGCGCAGGTTAACATTTTTTCTTCTATTTTTTTAGCGGGTTTGTATGACATCTCCATGAAGTGCAAAGACAGTCGCATGAGCGACCGGCTGGTTTCCAGCGTCTCCGCAACACCGACGATACTGTAAACAATCTACACTATAAGGCGCACAGTTGAAAAAAATTGCCCAACGAAAGAGCCACAAACATCAGTTCGTAAAGGGTTTGACGTGAAAACGCATCTTCATCATCGACACTCTGCAGATCTGGCATACCAACTGTCAATATACCAAATGCAGGCAGTAAAATGCTGTTTACGTGTATCCAAATGGGCACTACGCAAAAAAACAACACAAAAAAACCCACATTTAGAGACAAAAAATTCTTCTTCCTAAAACATCAATCTAAACTTTGTTGTTTATTTTTTTCCAATTAGGCACACGGTACAGCACAGTAAACGTTTTTTTTCTTCAATACCTCTTTTGGTTGTTGACATCGAAAGGACGTGGACACCGAAGGGCCCTTTTTTTTTTATCGCACACACAGAACACTTGTCGTCCCTCACTGCTGGCACTTATCTGTCCAAACCGTAAACATTAAAGGGAGAACTCTTCCACAACAGTTTCCTTCTTTGTGATTATTTAACCTGCTTTAGGACCCTAAAAACTAGTCTTATCCAACTGTCTAGAAGGCAACAACCACCACGGAATATCCTACAAAGACATAAGGCATTAAAATTCCTCTTCGCCTGAATTACATCAGTCATACAAGGTCTGTGGGACCTCTTGCGTCCATCCACAAATTAAGACAAAATACGCTAAAAACAAAATACCTCAACAACCTCGACTATCCACACGTTTTTTGTTTTTTTCCCCAACTGTTTTTTAACACTGATTGTCTACATTATCAATACAAATCTAAGGACGTAAACATGATAAGATGTAAACACTGTTAGTATCCAACTTGCTGGGACCTCTAAAAGATATTTGACCCTGTGTGAGACGTGAGAAAACACCAAGTCTTCTGCACATGAGATGGAGGAGGAACGAGGTAGTCCACTGGAGAACTGATGGGAGGGAATGGGAGTTATGGGGGACTGGCTCTTGTGCATCGCTTGGACTGAGGGTTTGATCCGTAATCTTCATAGCATAGTTCTGGTTGTCTTGTTAGTAGTTGAGAATTTTCAGATTTGGCAGGGAGGAGCTGTTGAACTCTCATTTTGACGACAATCCGCCGTCGAAACTCTGAACTTTCAGAGGATTTTCTGAAAGCTGTTGTTTTCCTGGTGAATCAGCAGACATTTGTTGTTTGAGCATCAAAATCAGTCTTTTACTTATTTATTTGTATGTTCTAATTAATCAGGGCTCCTCAGACGATGCGGTAATCGAACGTGTCCTTCTCGGTGTGGTCTGTCCAGTTGGACGAGGGCATGCTGCGGTAGGGGTCCAGCAGGATGCGGAAGCAGCGCACTATGAGCAGGGCCAGGAAGATGAAGAGCAGCAGCACGAAGACGAAGGCCGCCTTCTGCTCCAGCGTCAGGTAGGAAGGCACGTGATGGCCGCCGCCTGATGAGGACAGCGTGCTGCTGAAGAGGCCCTCGGCCATCCTGGGCACATCCATGCTTGACCGTCTCGGCTCCAGCTCTTTTGTTGGTTGAGTAAAGATTTTTGGAGGTGAAGATGGGCTCGGTGGACCTGTGGAAGAATCCAAACAGACGGGTTACACTGGAGGTATTGTCCTCTGCGGTTTGACAAATATATGAACTCCATGTAATCGTAGAAACAGAAAAAAGTCCTCGCTCTATAAAGGCTTCTCTGTTTCTGGAACTCCTGGTAAAAATCCCGCTCCGTGAGTAGAGAAGGCTCAGAGGACTCCTTTGGCCTTGAATTTCTGCAGCTCAGGGGGTTTGAATTGGCGCTTTGAAACCACAGCCTGCTATTATGAAATATCCAACCTTGTCTAGTTAATTATATTCCTATGCAACCAATCTGCATCAGCAATTTGTATTCAATGCCACCATTTAGTTTTAAACATGTTGTTGGCATACAAACAAACAACGACGGTTTGATTACCAACCAGGTAAAGCGGGCAACTGCCGCTGGTTTAAACTAATGTAACCGAAGATATGTTCACTTTAAAAGGTGCTACCTTTTAAATTCAGAGCATCTATGATATGAGACACTGCCTCAACCCGGATCTCAACAACGGTGCCAACAGCGCTAACAGCGCAAACAACTGCAACAGTGCTGGCAGAGCTAACAGTGTTAACCTGAGGGGAGGACCAGAGGGGGTGGGGCGCTACGCTTCCGCTGCGATGAGAATTTCAAATTGAGCACATTTAATTTCAATATCAACTGTTGTGATGAGTTAATGTGGCTCCTCCTTTTTTTCTTAATCTTCAGGCTCTAAAGATTAGTCTTATGTTGGTGCCCTGTGTCATAAAGACATGGCTGGTGATATTCTACATTTGTCTTTTTGTCAACCAATCTCATTTTCTTCTGAGACAAGTATTTTGTGTGCATCCAAAGCCTGATATGTGTTCTTCCTCTGTGCCATAGAGTGCTATTGTTATCCAGAAACTATGGAAAACACATCAATGTGTCACACTTTTACACCGGAGGACATGTTCCTGCCGCAAATGTTCACAAGAGCACCAAATGTGTATTAATCCACAGCTGAAAATAGTCCTCAAGAAATGCCTCATTCAATCCTGTTTGAGGGAAATGTGCTAAAAACTACAGAATCCAGCTGTTTGAGGAAATTACTGAGACATTTTGAAAAAAGAAAACCTATTTGTAATCTTCAGTAGGAACCAGCGGGTTTAAAGCTGAAAGGTTAGGAAGTCGGCAGGTTTCGAGAGCATCTTACATCTTTGGTTTTAGTTTTAAATGAGATTTGTTGACAATAAAACAAGGGACCTGGGTCCCGTTACAGCATTGTGCTAGAATGAGTTTGCTGCTGGTCACAATGGGCAGAATGCAGAAACATTCACCTTGAAACCCGACTGAACAGAGAGCCTGCGGGGGCTTGTGTTAGATTGTTTAGTCAGCTTTAGGCGCCTCGGCTTTCTTCTCAGCATTGGACATCATTTTCTCACAACTGATTTTGAACAGGAGTAACAGCTTGCAGCTTTTCTGTGTGGATCATTTGTTCTGGCAGAAAGAGGCCCCAGCACAAGAAATGTGGAGAAAAGCGTTGGCTCGCCTGTTCAATGAAGAGGGTTGCAGTTAAATGCATCAATCCAAAAAGAGCCAGCAGGACTGCTCATCGTTTCATGTCTTTTCTCCCGCTGAGCACAGTGATTGCTGCAAACCACTTTGACATTTTGTTTTAATTTTTTCCTACAGTACAGGAGCACTACACATACTTTTTTTTTCTTTTTTCTTTAACCCTTATGTGAGACTTTTTGCTCGTTATTTCTGTAGCTTTAGGGAAAAATCATATTTGTTTACCAACTTAATTGAGGACAAACAGCAAGTCTATCAGAGCAACAAGCAACATGAGCTGATATAATTATATGAACCAAAGTTTGCTCAACCTTTCTGGCTTCTCTACCGTTGCATCTCTACCACTAATAGTGTCCAGTTCAACCAAAGGAGCATGTTTCATTTCCTTCATGGAATTCATTTTTAAAAAGCTTCAAACACTGTAAACTAGAAGGGCACTCGGAGAGGGCAGACCTCCGCCAACGCCGTTTCCATAAGTGAAAAATAAGGTGTGTATCCGCCTCGTGATTCGGATGAGCTTTAAAATGTAATGGGTTCTTCATCGGCCCGTGCTACACACACCCACCAAGTTTCTGCGATCCTGCTGACAGACAGAAAACATGGACGCCTTGGTGGAGGTAAATAATCCAACAAATTTACAAGAACAAAAATTGCAAAGATTAGAGGAACATCTGAATAATTTATAGAGTGTGAGGTTGCAAAACACGGTTTTCATCTTTTCCTATTCTGTTAAACTTCTCACGTCTGCGCCGAGTTAACTTTCCTGTGGCTGTTGGGGAAACACTGATCTGAACCAAATTGTCTGGATATGTTAAATTGTGGTAAATGTACCCAAACGTCCTTCACAGTAAGTCCATTGCATTGACTAAATGTGCATGCACATAATTGCAGTAAGTACAGTAGATTGAATCAGAAGGTAGCTCTGTAATGTGAGTGCACATTACAACACATTATGTTTGGACGGAGGCGGAGGGTTCAATTACTATCGCCTTTCACAGCAATAAAACACATTTTCCACTTTAACTTGTATGTAAATAACATTTTGTAGAGCTGAAGACATGGAGACAGCAGCTTGGGGCGGCCAAAGCCTTCGAATGCCAGTAACCCTGGCTTTGCTTTGCCTAATGGGCTCCACCAATCAGATCAATCAGATCAGTGCCAGGTTATCAGTTGCCTCCGAGAAATGTTTGCATAACCCAGACTCCAATCTTTTTTTTTCAGGTTGCATCCTTCGGTCACGCTCCTGTAAGCGTGAAGATCCGTCAGAGAGATTGACAACCACTAGGGGGGGGGGGGGGGTTATGAGGCTTCTTGGAGTGACAAGACAGTCAGAGGATCTTTCTCTTTCTGCCTTAAGAAATAATAAAAAGCATCTCTGTAGGCCCCTCTCAGGAGACAGAGCAGCCTTCAGTTCTGCCTCGCTGATCAGCATCCTGTAATCCATCACACTTACAACTCAAAAAAACGATATTTCAGAGCTGCGATTCATCGCCCTCTTTGCGAGAAACGATAAGTAACGGGCTGTTTGTCTTTGTCTACCGCTTCTCCCCCCATCATGTCAAATCATAATCTCGTTTTCTTGTCAACCAAAGGCCCAGCGGTATTAGCACTTTGGGCCAGAGACCAATCTGCTATTCTGCTACTCAGGTTACACAACGCACTTCAAAGACTCCCATCATCAGCGGCTCTACATGACGAAGAGTTTAGAGCTTTCCTCGACATTCGCACACGGAGATATACGCTCAACATGTAGGCTCTTAATGCCTCGACAAGTTTTGAGAGATTTTATTTTTTTCAAAATGAGATCTCCGCCGTTTGAAGAAGGTCATGTTATCTGTCTGCTTTGATCATCAGCAGCTACATTTCAGGAAAAAAAATAGTAAAAAATCACTTCTGGAGCCCCGAAAATAGCAGAAATACACACACGCCCTATCTGATTTCTAGAAAGTGACCTGCATAATGTAAGGGCACAAGTTTATTTTTAGTCCAATGGCGCCGCATCAGCGATGGCTCCTGTGGCGAGGAGACGAGATGAAACGATGACAGGCACCGAGAGTAGAAATTGACAAGGAAGTGAGTTTGACACGGAGCCAAATTTAGAAATGAAGCAGATTATGTTGAAAAGTTGATTTAAACGGCTGCAGGCCTCTGTGTGTGTGTGTGTGTGTGTGTGTGTGTGTGTGTGTGTGTGTGTGTGTGTGTGCGAGAGAGATGACTATGACTAATGGAGAATTCAAACTGCATTAGAGGAGGTGAAATGAAATCGTTGAGGGGAATTATTGGACTTCATTTTCCAGCATGCTGTCAATCATTTCTCAATATAAAATGTCCTGCGTTATTAGGTGACTGTTGAACGGTGACTTTGAGTCATACAATGTACCGATACAGCATAATACAGCAGTTCATTATTAAATAAGAAAGAAATATATATAGAAATGTACATTTTAACATTTGTTCTTTGTTGTTATTGCACATTTATCGTATTTTCTTATTTTAAGAGAATATTGTATTTCACTGCACATACTGTTTGTGTATGTGACAAATAAACACATGCACACCTTTTAATAACAAACCTAGTGAAATAGCAAGAATTGAAAAATTGTAATAGAAAATATATATCTAAATTATAATTAAAAAAAAAGCATTATATGCAAATGTTCATAATTCAAATGATAACTCTTATTTTCTATAATTTTGCATCAGGAGTTGCATATTTTCTGTGTAAAGAAATGCAGGCAACAGAGGATAAAGGGGTGAGCCTGACAACATGACTAAATATGACGCCAGGGTGGATAAAAGCTAAAATGTGCAATAAAACAAAAAATGCTGCAGAGTATTAAGCATAGGAGTACTGGTACAGATGAAGTCTAATGTATTTAGTCTGATCCATCCAAACGCATGCAATCCTATTGTGATCAAAGGTGGACGCACCCGCAGCTTCAACGCACCAAAGAACAAAAGCTCAACAATAATTCAACGCAAAACGAAGAGCCGCCATTTAAATGTACGTATTAAAAAAAAAAAAATGCACATTTTCTGTCCGATATACTGGCTGATGATGCGATGTCTAAACACGAGCCGGTACACGAGTCACACGCAGCCGGACTCCCCTGCTGCACACGTGGATGCATCAAAACGTCGGAAACCTTTCACACCTTTCACAGCAAAAATAAATAAATAAAATGATGACATGAACACATTTAAAGGGGTGGGAAAAAAAGAAATACTCCGAGCTGAATGTGAATGTGGTCGCGAGGAGTGATCAGTGACCGAGTCTGCAAACACTAACCTGTTGGTGTGAGAGAGGGGAGAGCTCGGGAATCTCCGTCAGCGGCGGCTCTCCATCCTGTTCAGACCCGACGTTTCTGTTTTCAGACTCCAAATCACACCCGCGTGCTGGTCCTCTGCAGACCGCAGGGCTCCTCACTTCTGGTCAGAATGAACTAAAGAAAAGCCTCTAAAGAAGCCTCGCAGTGCAGAGCTTTTGTTCCAGTTTGCTGACTGAGCAGACCTCACCCTCTGCTCCGCTGCTCCCCTTGTTTTTGTCTCCTCGTCGCAGACACGCAGGGATGTAGTGGGGTACCCCGTCGCTCCTGGCAACCTGTTGCCATAGCAATCCTCCAGGTATAGGCTACTGTGTGTTGAGGATGAGATGAAAGGTGTGGCCCCGAAATATGAGAGTATAGTTATCAAATATATATAATATAACACGTTACAAATAACATAACATCAAATTGATATCTTATATTTGTGATTATGAATCAATCAATATAATAATATATATGTATATATACATCTATATACACATATACATATAATCACATATACACATATATACATATATATATATTATATATATATATATATATACATATACAGTATATGCATACATATATATATACACATACATACATATGCACACACACATATATACACACATATATACACGTATATATACATATACATATATACATGTCCAAATATACATATATACATAAATATATGTGTATGTAATTAAAAATACACAAAATCAGTGGATGTTAAAGGTGAGTATATCGTGACTTTTATATTTCCCTATCTTCTTTCTTCAATCATTTCATGTATAATGAAGACACATTACCATGATGCTATATTAATAACATACTGTATATACTGATGTAAACAATATCAGGAGAGATATTCAACTCAGACTTTGCTGCAGATTGTACACTATTGCTCTGGATGCCACGATGTTGAGCTGAAGGTGTGATGGGCATCTCAAGCAGAAAACACTCCCCTGTGTGTGTGTGTGTGTGTGTGTGTGTGTGTGTGTGTGTGTGTGTGTGTGTGTGTGCGTGTGCGTGCGTGTGTGCGTGTGTGTGCGTGCGTGTGCGTGTGCGTGTGCATGTGTGTGTTTTTTATTTTTTTTGTGACAAGCTTCAGAGTCTTTGCCGTCTTATTCTGACAGATGCAAATCCCCTCAGCGCTCCGGGGGGACAGTCCATGAACTGAGGAGGTCAGAGAGTGACTGTGCAGAGCATTTTTTTTGTGGTGGTGGGGGGGGGCTTACATAATGTCCTCAGTCAAATGCTGTGCACCGTCTCCACCTGCTGGAGGTCAGTGAGGACTGCAGGTGAAGACAGATTGAGATGTTTTTCTACTTTTATATTTGTCAGGGGCATACATCATAGTGATAAGTATCCGAAGCTCAACCGCAGGAGAGGATGTCTCTTAAAATGAAGCTAACATTAATCATCTTATTATTTATGCACCCAGCTTTAGCTCTTCATTTTGGGTGATATGCGCTTATTCGCTTTCCTGCCAAGAGTTTGATTGAGTTGAAGATTGATACCAGTCTCATGTCTGCATGTTAAATAGGAAGCTTGAGCCAAGAGACAGTTAGCTTAGCTTAGCACAAAGACTAGAGACAGCCACCACGACGGAACAGAATCCCCTATATATAATCCCCTTTATCATGACATTCTAAACAATTCAAGATCTGATTGTTGCAATTTCCCTGACTTCACTGAACATAAAGTTGCTAAAAAAAAAATTTATTTCACACCCTCAGTATAAAAATACTACACTGTGCACAACACGATTATGAAAGCATGGGTGAGGGAGTTGCCGATTGGACGGCAAGGACAGTGGAGGCAGCCGATTGGCTCTTGCTGCTGCTGTGTCAGTCTCTCAGTCCTCAGCTCAGCTCAGAGAGATCAGAGAGAGAGAGAACAACCAGAGCCCATTTTTGCCCAATTTCACCATTAATAGCAGGTCGCTGGAGCAGATCTGTGCATCAGCTAAACTATATGCGACTGATCTATATGAAAGTATTTGTTTCTCCCCTGAACTACACGTGTGCCTGACACATGAACAAAGAAAGCAACAGTTTCATTGTACTGCATTTCTTTCGGTACATTTTTATAACTTATTTGCTGAATCTTGCATGCACACAAGGCAAAGATGCACAAACCACACAGCTGATCTCAGACGAAGTGTACTACTAATTAACAAGATTGTTCCACTTGGAGAAATCCCTGATTGGAGGAAAATGATCGCTACAGTCAACAGAAGTCACCGTGCAGATTTGATGCATTATGTCTGTTGTGGAATATTTCTATGTAGATGCGGGATAAAAGTTGATTAAATAAACAGAGTCTGATGAATGCTCAAAGTAGTAAGAGTCAATTTAATGCTTGCAAGCAGGAGAGCGGACACACAGACACGTGAACTGTGTCTGTGTGAACTGTGCAGTGAACTGTGCAGACCACTGTCAACGAAGTACAAGGCACATCATATTTTATGCATACTAGAAATCACGCCTTTAGTTATTTGAAAGGAAGGGGGAAAAGGGAGTATAGGTTTTTGGACACGGGTTGATTTGTTCTGCTCATTGTTTTGAGTCTTCCAGGTGCGTTCAACAGGGAGGCAGTTTCATACAGAGGTCAGAAACAATGTTTCCTTTCATCTTCTTCTCGTGTGTGCATGTGAACAACCTTGGAAGATAGGACATTGGTTTCATGAACTAATTAAATACCTCTGTAGGACTGCAGTGATCTTTTCCTGTATCTCTGTACTTTCCCATCAGTAGAACAACATCTTTCAAAACATCCCAAGATACTAAAATATATTTTACCATTATTATACTTAATACATATTTTACCATTACATGTCGCAGACACATGCAGCTGTTTGTATCGAACTGAAGGGACAGGTGCACAGATAGGATTCACAAGCCACAAGAGAGAGTGTGGTAAAGAAAAGAAACAGGAATGAGCCTTTAATCTGCAGAAACCTCACTGATGGGCCGAGAGCAACATAGTTAATAAACACTCCCAATGCGTCAAATACCACAGTTTAGGTCAGCGATGCTCAGCGTCTGACACACGGAGACCCTGTTCAGCGTCTGCATGCGACTGTCGCCGTCATTATTAAAAAGCGCTAAAAGTAACTGATGTAGTGCGAGATAGTCCACAAAGGGGTTGGTCAAACAAACACAGGACTTCTGCAGAGGAGACCGCTGTTCCTGTCCCGTGCAAAATAAAAAAGTAAAGTAAATGCTGACATTTTCGTCTTTTACGCTCTTTCCCTCAACCAAAGTATTTTTGTTGCCTGAACCTAACTTTGGAAATCGAGCGTCTATTGACACGTCGTCCCCGACACGTCCAAAACTGATGCCAGTGAGGGGGGGCGACACGTAGTGCATCATAGTTTGAAGCTTATATGGCCACTGACCAAGCTGTACTTGACGCATCGGGGGTGAGAATGTGATGCCTATGCTGCCGCATGTTGCGATGTTTAACATACTGGCAGTATTAACAACTGCGTCACCACAATCTGCAGCTACTGAACTTCACGACTGAATTTTTAAGTTCATATGCAGCTGAATCATTCAGACGAGTTGTTTCGTTTGTAATCTTTCCTCATGCATTAGTCACCGAGGACCGAGGCAGGGCCAGCTCATCTTGCAGCCCCCGCTGGGCGAACATCTCCTCTGCTCTCTGCTGTCAGTTCTGCATAAAAGAAGAAAATAATCTTGTGGAGGGCCTCTACCTGACAGACCTAATGCCTCCTTGTACCATAGGCATCATGTCCTAGTACAAGTGGATGAGAGGGAGGAGAATAGCCTACTGATCCGTCTACTAAAACCGACAGGGGGTACATGATCGGTTACAGGTGGCAGTGAATGTTAATTTATACGGACTCAGTTGACTGCTCCCAAATCACATGCTTATGAGCACATACATATTCAATAAGGGTTCTTTTAAGGTAAATAATAATAAAAGGGTTTTTCCTGTCTTTATTATAATTTGGGTGAACTGAGCCTTTAACAATATATCAGCATGCTACAATAAATAATGTGTGAATATTGAGAGGACAGAATGCACTTAAAATACAGTCAACATTAGTGTTACATTTACCAAAATGTTTTTTATTCTCATGTGCTCAACAAGAAGCAATGAACATCGCACAAGCAAACGCATTGTAATAATAAAATACTGCAGAAGTTAAAAATATTGTGACGAAATATAAAATAATAAATATATAATTATTTGTGGGGACGATCCAATCGCCCAGGCTCCCTGAAGTACTCATTGAGACTCCAGATGAAGCTGGTTCTGCAGGTCCAGACGGTGCTCACCAGTTCTACCAGCGGACCACAGGCGGGTTGTTACGGTGACAGGTGCCGCTTCAAACGCTTTAATGGAGAGTAAACGGTGCTTTTGACGGAGTTTGTGTGGAGAAAAAGTTTCTGTCGTTGGTGGATTGTCTCCACGTGAGCTAATGAAGTTAGCATGTGTTGTGGAAAATGTCTATGTTAATCGGGAGAAGAGAGAGTTATTCGCAAATTAAAATAAAAGTCTTCAAATGATTCAAAGTTGTCGTTCAATTTAATTCTCTTTCAAGAGGGAAGTACTCAACACAGCTCTGCAAGCAGAGTCCGTGTTGGAAGCTGTAAGGAATTTAAGTTTTAAAGCGCTCCTAGCATGGATATTATGTGATACAATATGTTTACTTGGAGAAGGTTTAAACTAAAAGGAGTTACTGAATGTATTGTGAACTGTGAGAGAAACCAGAGAATATATGACACCGCCATAAAGTAATACAAATCAGTGAGAGGGGGATGTTATTGAAAGGTTTCTGAGCACCGCCTTCAAGGAGGGAGTAATGAGTCAAGAAGATGGCCGACTGAAGTCCGAAGGGTTCGGCCAATCACTGAGCTGAACGATTGGCTGTGGAATGTGAAACATGATACTTTTGAGAGACTCAGCAGGGACAAAGGATCTTCGAATTGCAGAAGACAAGGAAAGCACTATATAAATGCTGTTCATTTCTCAGCCCCATAGGTTTGGTGCTACTGAAAAAAAAAGCGATCAGGAAAACAAATACAAAAGGGGCAGACAGAAAATCCAAAGTCCAAACAACACAAACGGGGTCAGAACTAGCACATCAGATACTAGGAATACACTGGAGAGCTTGGCAGAAACACAAGACAATCTGTCAGGGACCAAGTGCAAGTGGACTGATGTAAATACTGAGGGACTTATGGGCTGCAGGTGAGATGGGCGTGAAAGACCAAGTATCTTAATTAAAAAAAATTGAATTTCCAGTTTTGACAGACTTGACAGAGTCAAGCAGCGACTAACTGCGGTCTTCATGTTTGCACTAATACATCTGATAAACATGATTGCTGCTAAAACCACAGAGGTGGTTAAATACTATGGAAATGTCCGGTAACATTTGCAAACACTTGACGATGCAACAGCTGTGAGTATCAAGAAATATCAGAAGGGAGTTTGTTGAGTTTGAACCGATGAAAATATAAATAAGAGCTTTTTTTTCCCCCCAAAATGAAACTCAAATAAATTTACAAAACATAACAAGGAAGTGATCTGTCAGCTGGGTGAAGAAACAATCAATAACTCCCTACAACAGCTAGAAGTGAGAGGACAGACTCAGCTAACGACACAAGCAGCATCTAAAGAGAAGAATGTGTGGAGTTGTTGAACATTACAAACGATTAAAGGTTTCCACCAGCAGGAGTCTCACCTGTGACAGCTGCAGGATCAGCACTCTGGACAGCTGCTGTGATCAATAATAGGGATAGTCTGAAACAAACAAACAAACAGAAATATTCATTAAAATGGTAAATATTCTATGATGACATATTCTAATCTTTAAATATCCTAACTACACCAGGTACAAGGAGGATGAAGACTCACCAAAAGCATCAGGACAGATCTTCATCATCACTGACTTCAGAGCTGAATGCAGTGGGAATTATTACTGTGAAGCCCAGAACAGAAGAGGACGTCGTAACTCAACTTTACATCTGACTGTTGCAGCAGGTAAATAATGTGCGTTCACCTCCATGAATCTCTTTACAACAGATTTGACTTGGTGTTGGCAGAAGACCCTCACACATGCGTGTCTATTATTCCCACCATCAATCGTCAGTATTTCCTGAGCAATTCTGTGACACGATATGATTGTGTTCATTAATGCATCTAAAATATTGTCATCTGTTGCCTAAATCTAACAGTTCATCCGTTCAGTGGCTTGATGGGTTTATTAAATACTTGTTTGTGTGGTCAGTGTTTCTGTTTGTGTTGCTTGACCCAAATTAAATGGAGGCTAAATAATAAAAGGGTTTTTCCTTTCTTTATTATAATTTGGGTGAACTGAGCCTTTAATAATATTTCAGAATGCTACAATACATAATGTGTGAATATTGAGAGGACAGAATGCACTTAAAATACAATCAACATTAGTGTTACATTTACCAAAATGTTTTTTATTCTCATGTGCTCAACAATAAGCAATGAACATCGCACAAGCAAACGCATTGTAATAATAAAATACTGCAGAAGTTAAAAATATTGGGATCAAATATAAAATAATAAATATATTTGTATAATTGTGTATCATTATTTATGGGGACGTTCCAATCTCCCAGGCTCCCTGAAGTACTCATTGAGACTCCAGATGAAGCTGGTTCTGCAGGTCCAGACGGTGCTCACCAGTTCTACCAGCGGACCACAGGCTGGTTGTTACGGTGACAGGTGCCGCTTCAAACGCTTTAATGGAGAGTAAACGGTGCTTTTGACGGAGTTTGTGTGGAGAAAAAGTTTCTGTCGTTGGTGGATTGTCTCCACGTGAGCTAATGAAGTTAGCATGCTAGCAGGAAGCAGACGGACCCGAACGTAACCTAGCAACCCCAGCGCAGCTCAGAGCGAGCGAACCGTTTTTAACGGTTAGTTTGTCTGAACATGTCTAAAGTCCAAATGCTGAGATGTTTAGTCAACCAGCGACTAACTGCGGCTGCTGAGGAGATCTTTGGTCTGTTTGAAAGAACCATAGCGGAGTACGAGGAGGAACTTTCTCGATCAAAAGAGGAGAACGAGCGAACACAGAGACAACTGCGCGCTGCTCTCATCCCTCAGCTCCGGTTACACAGAGCAGGTTGGTTCACTGTTTATTCTCTCAGCTTCTTTATGACACAACATATTTATTATTTGTTCCCTTTGATAACACCACGTGGATGTTGCAGCTTGTTGAATTCTAAAATGATTCATATGTTTATGGTCACGTTATTATTTTTGAGTCTTCCAGGTGCGTTCAACTGGGAGTCAGTTTCATACAGAGGTCAGAAACAATGTTTCCTTTCACCTTCTTCTGGTGTGCATATGAACAACCTTGGAAGATAAGACATTGGTTTCATGAACTAATTAAATACCTCTGTAGGACTGCAGTGATCTTTTCCTGTGTCTCTGTACTTTCCCATCAGTAGAACAACATCTTTCAAAACATCCCAAGATACTAAAATATATTTTACCATTATTATACTTAATACATATTTTACCATTACATAACACCACGTGGATGTTGCAGCTTGTTGAATTCTAAAATGATTCATATGTTTATGGTCACGTTGTGACTGCTTCTGAAGGAAATAAAAGTGTACGTTCAGGAGACTATTTGCTCAATACTAATATTTCTTTGTAACATCTCTGTGTGTGTTTACTGTTTTCCTGCAGACGTCCAGCAGCTGTTGGTGGTTAAAGAAGAGGTTCCCCCTGAGCAGCAGGAGTGGAGCTCCAGTCTGGACCAGGAGGACCCAGAGTTCCCACACATTAAAGAGGAACAGGAGGATCCAGAACCCCCACACATTAAAGAGGAACAGGAGGAACTCTGGACCGGTCAGGAGGGAGAGCAGCTTCAAGGTCTGGAGGAGGTTGGTGTCAAGTTCTCATTCACTCCTGTGAAGACTGAAGTTGATGAAGAGGAAGCTCAGTCCTCACAGCTTCATCAAAGACAAACTGAACAGATGGAAACAGAAGCTAATGAAGAGGACTGTGGAGGACCAGAACCAGTCAGGAACTCAGATCCAGATAGACATCAAGGACCAGATACTGATGAGAAGACTGGAGACTCTTCTGACACTGATGACAGTGCTGATTGGAAGGAGACCAGACCAAGATGGAGTGCTGGTGAGAAACTGTTTAGATGCTCTGAGTGTGAGAAAACATTTAACCAGCGTTCACATTTACAGGAACACATGAGAACCCACACAGCAGAGAAACCTTTCAGCTGCCCAGTTTGTAAGAAATATTTTTAACCAGCGGGAACACCGAACCACTCCCATCCTGACAACGGTCTTGATTATTTAATTGAATCTTAATTTACATAATGAATACTAGTTAATTGTTAATTGCTGCAGAACGGTACCAAACAGTTGGATATAAATCCCTGAATACAACCTGATCAATGATAGAATGAATTAAACCAGTGGTTCTCAAACTTTTTCTGTCACGCCCCACTTTGGAGGAAGAAAAATGTTCATGCCCCACCGCCCCAACAAAATTGTAACAAAATGGCAAAAAATAGCTTATTGTGGCTGCAATTAACCTGTTTTGCACTGCATATCTTTTCAAAACAACAATAACGTGCAACCTGTGCAAACCAAAACAACATGAGTGCAGATATGTGTGAGCCATATGCTCATTTTATTTTAAATATGAGCTTAAAATGTAGCATTCTGGTGTACTCTGAGAAGAAAAAGACATTTACTTTAAGCAAAAAACTAATTTATTATTCAGTTATTAATCAGTATTTCAGCTCTATTATTAATAACCTTTAACATTTTTAGTCATATAAAAAAAAAGATAGCAAGAGTAGTGAGAACCATCGCCTGTACAAATAAAGTAATTTGTTTATTACTGTGTGGCTTCATATTAACTGTATTACTGTACAGCTGTTAGGATTGTGGCCAATCTTCAATTTGCAATTAATATGCATTCAATCCAGTTAAATTATTTAAATGAAAATGATAATCTACTCTTGCTAAGGTAGTTTATCAAGAGTAAAATAATAGCTGTGATTTAACTGCACGTGGGACTGTTGGGACCGGAAGTACTCTGGCTGTGGTCATCACAGTAAACAGTGTGATGAGAGGGCACGTGAGCCCTTGTTGCTGCACTTTATCTCCTTGGAGCAGAGGCTGCATTTAGCATACCCTGCCTCATCAATGTATTTAAAACACTGTGACATTGGGACGCTTTACTCACGTCTGTTTAGACCTCCACCTTTATCCAGGCCCAGCTCCTTCACATCTCAGCCCTGCGTCAAGCTGCGCTACACAAACAGCCTCCTCTTCCTGAAGCTCTTTGACCTCATCACCTCATCAGTATCTGGGCCTCATTCTACTTTGAGTTAAAACAAACAACCTGCAAACAGATCCGCCGGTGTTCCGATTTAACGAGTGACCGCGTGAACTGAACCGGAACTCAGACGTGTAGACATCGTAACGCTGATTGGCCAAGACTCGACACGTCACATCAAAGATGTTTTATTGTGAAGATCACAACATCGTCTTTTCTCCTCGTCTCACTCCAATCTGAGAAATGCTAGCTGGCCAGTTGACCCCCCCCCCACAAAAAAAACTCGACTGATCTACATGATTCACGTGGATGATATATTTTGATTCAAAACTGCGAATTTCGCCAAAAAGCGACAAGTTTGCAGGTATGAATAAAGTTCTTGAAATAAAAAAATCTGCATTTCCCCCCCCCGCGCCCCACCTGCAATACCGCTGCACCCCACTAGATGGGGAGTTTGAGAACCACTGAATTAAACAATCATACACCATAGATAGACCTCGTTATCATGACACATACAGACCTATGTAGATATACATGTGTTCAGATCTGGCAGGAGCGGGTTTGGTTACTGGCAAGTATGAAAATTACATGATTGACAATCATAAAATGATTAACATCAATAGGATTATTAAAATATATCAATAATAACAGGGACCACCCTGGGATCAGGGAGCAATAACCAAACTGTGGATAGTCTCAATATTGGTGTTCACTCAAAATGTCAATAGTCAAAGTATTTTTACCACATCCAGAACGGTGAAGGTTTGAATCCGAGCACTGACTATAACATCCAGCTGTTATCACAACACTAATGAACAAAATCATCACAGAACACTGCTCCCTAAAATATAACGGTTTATATGAACAATACTGATCATAAATCAATGATATACATCAACAAACATCAAACAATTACAAACATACACTACCTAAAAGCAACAAACAATCGTATGTGTGTGTGTGTGTGTGTAGGAGGGGGTGGGGGGGGTTCAACCTTGACCTCTAGGTTCCTGAGAGCAGTCTCTAGACGAAATTTATTAGTTCAGATTGTGTTGTTGCGCAGGAAATACATTGTGTACGTACAGGAGACGATTTGCTCAATACTAATATTTCTTTGTAACGTTTCCTGCAGACGTCCAGCAGCTGTTGGTGGTTAAAGAAGAGGTTCCCCATGAGCAGCAGGAGTGGAGCTCCAGTCTGGACCAGGAGGACCCAGAACCCCCACACATTAAAGAGGAACAGGAGGAACTCTGGACCAGTCAGGAGGGAGAGCAGCTTCAAGGGTTGGAGGAGGCTGATGTCAAGTTCTCATTCACTCCTGTGAAGACTGAAGATGATGAAGAGGAAGCTCAGTCCTCACAGCTTCATCAAAGACAAACTGAACAGATGGAAACAGAAGCTGATGGAGAGGACTGTGGAGGACCAGAATCAGTCAGGAACTCAGATCCAGATAGACATCAAGGACCAGATACTGATGAGAAGACTGGAGACTCTTCTGACACTGATGATTGGGGGGAGACCAGAGAACCTCAGTCAGGTTTAAATTCTGTGAAACCTGATGAAGTCCATGTCAGTGATTCAAGACGTAGTGCTGGTGAGAAACTATTTAGCTGCTCTGACTGTGGGAACACATTTAACTATTGTTCACAATTAATGACACACATGAGAATCCACACAGGGGAGAAACCTTTCAGCTGCACAGTTTGTCAGAAATCTTTTAACCAGCGTTCGCATTTACAAGCACACATGAGAACCCACACAAGAGAGAAACCTTTCAGTTACTCAGTTTTTCATCAAAGACAAACTGATCAGATGGAAACAGAAGCTGATGGAGAGGACAGTGGAGGACCAGAACCAGGCAGGAACTCAGATCCAGATAGACATCAAGGACCAGATACTGATAAGAAGACTGGAGACTCTTCTAACACTGATGATTGGAAGGAGACCAGAGAACCTCAGTCAGGTTTAAATTCTGTGAAACCTGATGAAGTCCATGTCAGTGATTCAAGACGTAGTGCTGGTGAGAAACTATTTAGCTGCTCTGACTGTGGGAACACATTTAACTATTGTACACATTTACAAACACACATGAGAATCCACACAGGAGAGAAACCTTTCAGCTGCTCAGCTTGTAAGAAATCTTTTACCCAGCATTCACATTTACAGAGACACATGAGAATCCACACAGGAGAGAAACCTTTCAGCTGCTCAGTTTGTAAGAAATCTTTTACCCAGCATTCACATTTACAAACACACATGAGAATCCACACAGGAGAGAAACCTTTCAGCTGCTCAGTTTGTAAGAAATCTTTTAACCATCATTCAACTTTACAAACACACATGAGAACCCACACAGGAGAGAAACCTTTAAGTTGCTCAGTTTGTAAGAAATCTTTTAACCAGCATTCAACTTTACGAAGACACATGAGAATCCACACAGGAGAGAAACCTTTCAGCTGCTCAGTTTGTAAGAAATCTTTTAACCAGGGATCAGCTTTACGAACACACATGAGAACCCACACAAGAGAGAAACCTTTCAGTTACTCAGTTTTTCATCAAAGACAAACTGAACAGATGGAAACAGAAGCTGATGGAGAGGACAGTGGAGGACCAGAACCAGGCAGGAACTCAGATCCAGATAGACATCAAGGACCAGATACTGATGAGAAGACTGTAGACTCTTCTAACACTGATGATTGGAAGGAGACCAGAGAACCTCAGTCAGGTTTAAATTCTGTGAAACCTGATGAAGTCCATGTCAGTGATTCAAGACGTAGCGCTGGTGAGAAACTATTTAGCTGCTCTGACTGTGGGAACACATTTAACTATTGTTCACAATTAATGACACACATGAGAACCCACACAGGGGAGAAACCTTTCAGCTGCTCAGTTTGTAAGAAATCTTTTACCCAGCATTCACATTTACAGAGACACATGAGAACCCACACAGGAGAGAAACCTTTCAGCTGCTCAGTTTGTAAGAAATCTTTTACCCAGCGTTCAACTTTACGAACACACATGAGAATCCACACAGGAGAGAAACCTTTAAGTTGCTCAGTTTGTAAGAAATCTTTTAACCATGGTTCAAGTTTACGAACACACATGAGAATCCACACAGGAGAGAAACCTTTCAGCTGTTCAGTGTGTGATGAAAGATTTCGGCACAAGTCAGCTCTGAAGCTGCACATGATTACTCATACAAGAGACAACCGGCTTTAGTGGTTGTTTCTATACAAAAGGTAATTCTGACACACCACATAGCAGAAATATGGTGCTTTTTTCTTATTGTTGTTTTAATTTGAGAGCAATGATTATTGATTCCACGTTCAGATTTTGAATTGTTTCCTTTTGCTTCTCTACAGAGCATTTTAGTGTCTTTTAGCTTTTAGCTTTTTTTGGCACACAAAAGGACTGTTTTAGTTAATTCTCACTGCTCTTATCAGCCATGTTTGTAGCTGACTGTGACTATTGACTTACATTCATTAAATGTCCAGAAACACAACTCTAAGTATATGCTTGTGTTCTGTATCTGCTGGTTGTGCAAATAAGGACCATATCCACTGTAAAATAAGACAATATGTCCATGTTGTGTTTACAGCTTGTTGTGCTGTATCTCTTTGTAGTCATGTTGTTTCTCTTTGTACTTGTTTTAGTCTCTTTGTAGTTTTTTTGTGTCTCTTTGCGGGAGTTTTGCCCCTTTTTGTACTAGGTTTCTGTTTCCTTCTCTGCATTTTGAGTCTCTTTTGTGTCACATCTCTTTAAATGACATTTTGTAGGTGAAGGCCAGAGGGTTCCCCTGACACTTACAGCCCCTGAGCCTGTACATGATTGACACATTCTTTGATGCATCTATGATTGTAGCTTTGACAAATGTATGAACATAAACTTTGTGTTTGAAACAAAAATAAAAAACAAATGTGTGGACATACGTGCAGAGAAGCACCTGTCAATGAGGAGCCATGTAGGTGTGACATGCAGGATGTTCACGCTATTCCCCCAGATCTTCCAACCAATTAGACTCTAAAGGCACCGTTTCTGAATATGGGCTGTGTGCATTTCTCTGTGGATTGAGGGTTTTGAAAAGACATGAAAATCTCACTTTCAATCAATTGAAAAATTATTGGCAGTAAGTTTGATAATCGATTAATCGTTTCAGTCATTTTTCAAGCAAATGGTTATATGACGATTTGCTGCTTGTCCTTGACGTTCATGATAGTGAAGTGAATATTTTGGGGTTTTTTGGACCATTGTTCAGACAAAACCAGACATCTGAAGTAATCAACTTGGGCTCTGAGAAATTATAATGAGCATATTTCAGCATTTTCTGACAAATCGATTAATGGAGAAAATAATCAGCTGATTATTTACACACTTTAAATGAAAATTAAGCTCTACTTAATATAGCTAGAGCTGCAACTACAGCAGAACTACAGTGAAATAGAAACGTGTAACCAAAAATGTGTCTCCATCAGCCATGTGAGCAGCTCCTTAAAGCAGGTTTCACTGCATCTTTTACAGCTTGATGCTACCGACTCTGGCTGAGTGAAATCAGATATTCACCCCCGTCACATTGGCAGCCGACACCGCCATCTCTCCAACATCTGGGATTAACAGCGAGGCCGATATTGGCATCGGCGAACTGATAACATTGCTGTAACCTTAATACATATCCATCTCACACATTGCCAAAAAAACTGGCAGCCAACACATGCTGCATGATGTGATGCCAGCGACTTGGCAGCTGCCGGCTCAAAGAACCTGCTCATCGCCACTCGATACCTCTCAGCGGCTCAGCTGTCCTTTTATTTTGTAAATCGTACCTGGCTTGTGTCAAGATGGCTGTGAATCAAGAGGAGAAATCCATTAAGTACATCGGCGCTGATGGACCCTGGCTCGGTTGCCTGACGTTGCCCCCAAAAACACCGGTGTCTGATAATGCGTTCAGAATAAAATATATGTATCCCATGCTGCTTCACTTTCACACATTTCCTTTACACATTCAATTTAGCTATTTCTTCTTTTATGTTTTTGTACATTTTTAAGAGAAATAACAGATATTGATGGTTACACAATGTAATGCAAATAAACAATTTTCATGCATGAAAAGAGTTATCTGAATACCATAACCCCCTAAAAGTAGATCTCTATATAATTAGGTGTTTTAATAAAAAATAAAAAATGACTTACTGTGGGCAGACGGTCAGTTCAGGCACACAGTTCCAAAGGAACTTGAAGCAAGATGAGCAGTAATCAGACACATGTAGAGAGTAGTTAAGAGGGAAACAGGTACAGGAAAGGCTGGATGGAAACTGGCCTTCATAGATGAACACTGAGCACACAGCATGATGTTCATTTAGTAAATGATGGTCCATTTAGAGTCAAATAGACCATAAAGCAGGGGATGCTTTAGGGCGGGCATACTTTGATTGACAGGTCAGTGGAGAGAATGCTCGTTAAGAGAGATGGGTTCATATTCAAGATCAAATGCAGGAAAAAATAAGAAGTGACCCGGAATACTGGGAACTCATAGATTGGGGAGACTAGAGGAGAATGCTCAGACTGGGAGACATTAGGGAGCGTAGCCGACTGACAGACTAGCGAGAGGAAAGGCAAGAGATGAGCAATTTATAAGCGAATTTGCTGCAGTGAAACGAATATGCTGGGAGACAGACAAAAGAAGAATTCCTGACCGGGGGAGCAGAAAGGCTGGATAATGAGGGAGCGGGGTTGAACAACCAACTGGGAAGAAGAGGAGTTGACTGAGTGGATAACTCCGGGGGTGGCCGGCAGCAGAGGCTCTGAAGTGCTGCACAGCAGAAAATGTGCCACCGGAAACCACAGGGAGCAGGCTGGGACCCGCAGGGAGGGGCTGACTTGAAATGAACCCTGGAAGATGACAAGCAGAAAGTCCACGAATGATTCCTGCTGGGAATGGATCTCCAACTGGTTTGAAATATATGAGAATATAAAAACAAATGTGTTGTATTTATCCCATTGAACCCCCTCCATCGGGGTTGTGCATCATGAAATGATCCTTGAATTTCCAGCACCAAAATCATAAAAACGTTTTTGATCTTAAACAATTTAACCAAACCTTTCAAATGTTATCTTTAACACAGACAGCTGCACAGGACCTTTGCCAAAAGACAAAATAATGATTCAAATCAGAAACAATTTGATAAAAGAATAACTGAACAACATGCCAAATTTGATCAGACATCCAACAGTAACTTGGTTCGATAGCCAGTCCACCCTACGGAGGTCAAACACAGCAAACTGGTGCCCAGCTGAAGATCCATCCTTCTTCAAGGACATTTGTCTTAAGTCATATTTTCTTTTCAACTCAGAAGAAAAGTACATTTCCACTCATTTTTGTCTACCGGCCTCTTTTATCTTGCAGTTTTCATTGAAAAAAAGTCCAACTGAGTCAGAAAAATCTCCAAAATGATGTGAGCAACTGACTCCGTGTAGCACAAACCTGAGAGTGAGCAAAGAAGTGAAGTTATTCCCCAATATGCTGCTCAATTTATGACTGTAGTAATGTCTGAAAATAATACTGAATCATATCAGGGTATATGAAACAAAATGGCTTTTTACATGTCATAGCAAAATCAATGTTTGGTTGTTACTACAGTCTGCAAAGAGGGAAGTCGTGTTGACTTTGCTGCTTGAAATGCGTGAAAATTGTCTGAAAATGCACAAGTAAAGTATTTCTTTACCCTCCAGTTCTCTTTTTTCATTCCCCTGACGGATGCCTTTCATGTTGCCTGTTTGGCTCTTTCACAAAGCCCACGAAACAGAACTAATGAGTTATCATTTTGTGTTATAAAGTCAACACTTGTTTGGTTTTTCATGAGAAGCACAAGCGCTGACAAGGGTTTTCATCATTTGGAGATGTCGTGCTTCAGCAGGAATAATTCTGGATCTAAAAGCTCTCTTTTATGTCGAGCATTTCCAGAAAAGGAAACCTCAGTTGACCACATCACTTAGGCTCATGCAACAAAGTTACGCAACCCAGCATTTGCATTTAAAAAGGTATGTCCAACACTTGCAGGCGGTTCACATCATACTTGAGTGCACTTGACTCCGGGGAGTTGCATTTGTGGACTGACGAGACAATTTCTCGGCGCCCGCTGTCTCTTGCCCTGTCCCTTTCATGACGCCCGCATGCACGGCTCGCAGAGATCTCAAATGAAATTTCTAATGAGGCCGCTAAGTGTGAGGAAAAACATGTCAACCACACACTTTACAAAGTTTGGAGACGCTAAAGTTCCCCGCGAGTGTCTCCCTGCATGCGTCTAAGTCAGCCATCAAGGGTACTAAAAGCACAGCTCAGGGCGTTATTGATTTCCTCCTCTGATGGGTTACTTCGCTTGACACCTCTTCTCCCACAGCGGCTCGTCTTCAGCGACACTGTATGAACTCAGTGCCCCCCCCCCAGCTTTAATTAATAGCTTTGTGCTTTCCTTCAGCTCATCTATCTCTCAGACTAATTGCTGGCAGAAGCGTTCTCTGCTAATCCAATTTGGAGCCTTGAATAATCTTCCAGGAGCGTCCCGAGCATTATTGAGTATTTGTAGGAACCTGCAGGTCTAATGGCTACTGTGTGTTTCATTTATCTGAGAAGGATATCCTCTTTGTGGGGCTGTTATCATCATTACCGAGCTGACTGAATGGACTCTATACGTGTCACTGACAAAGACTGTTTGAATTGAGCATTTTGGTCGTCGCCATCTTGTTGTTTTTTTGGCAACCACAAGCGACACGAGAGGTTGGAGCTAAATACAGAGGAACGCTGAATAAGACATTTATAGGCAACTCAAATGTTATAATAAACTGTCATGAAGTGGAAACACACTGTGAAAGGGTTTAAGTTCTAAGATGAAAACACAGACAACTTCCAGACCGGACAGCGGTAGCCCCGCCCTAAAGCATACCATGGTCTGTTTGACTTGAAACTAGAGATTGAGACCATAAACTCATGTTTACAATGTTTACTGAGGTAATAAATCAAGAGAGAAGTAGAGTCATTTTCTCATAGACTTCTATACAACCAGAGGAGTCGCCCCCTGGTGGACATTAGAGAGAATGCAGCACAGCAGTTTCATCTGTAAAGTCCAGAAAACAGTAAAGGCTGTTAGAGGCTGTCCTCTCAACAACAGTCACATTCACACATCAGTATTTCACCAATATAAATGAGGTAATGATTTATTTATGTTTTGTCTTCTATTTTATTTGTTTGCACATAAAGAAAATGCCAATATTATAAAAGATGTAATAAACAAACAAAAGTGTGTGCAGAAGAAGAAGGAAGCTAACAGCTTGTACAAAGACCTCTCCTAAAAACTCAGGCAAGATCAACAGAATCACGTCGTAGAAATGCGACAATAAACTTAAGAATTACCGCCTCGCTAAGCTACATTTTGTGTCATGTGTTCACCTACGTTCATCCACATTTTAAATGAGCTTAAGAAGTCTTTTGTGTTTGGTTGTGGTGAAAGAGTTAATGCTGTGGTACCTTCTTCTTCTTCTTCTTCTTCTTCTAGTGTAGACAAAAGCATTCATCTCATGCTGCCACTCACTGTCAGATGCATCTTCTTCACCATTAAGCCTGAAATATGAAGAATAAAAAGAGCCAAGTAACTGGTCAAAACATAACTGCAAAGTCCACTGGTTGAGTTAGAAGAAAGGATTGAGACTCGTGCGGATTGGATCAATTTTCTTTTACTTCTAATTACATTGTGTCCTTGATCTACATACAGAAAATGAATCAGTTGATATACAGTCATATCATGCACTGTATTTAGGTGTCCCTGTGCACGTGGTTGAAATGTGTCTGTGTCATTGATACAAAGTCCTGTACATTTAAATGTATTATTCAAGAACAGCTTCAGGAAACGAGCTCCAACAGCGGTCAATCAAATGCCTGGTGTTAATGCACAGCCTCCAAATAGTGTGTTAAAAATGACACTGATGCCATGGGGAAAAGCTGAGCGTGAGGATGTTGATTAAGCCCATCAGACGTCCTGCACCACCAGTCAGCGGCCACAGGGGGGCAGTATGTAGCTACGAATCACTTTCAGGAGAAAACAAACCGCCTCAGAGCGGCATCTTCCCACAGAGGAGTCCAGTGTGTTTGAGGAATTAATGGCCGTGGTTCAGCATTGTTTGGATGGGAGTCTGGGGGCGGTCAGCACAGACTGATTGCACACTGTCCGCTGAGAATGCCGGCGCTGATGAGCTTCGGACAAACTGGACAAGTGTTTAATTTACTTAAGTGACTGTCTGGAAGAATTGTGGGCCCTTCAACCACAGGACACAGCAGAGAAATCAGCCACATACTCCATCTTACACTGTCTAGTCCACCTCCCCCACATGGCAGAAACACAAAGCCTTTGTGTTTCTGGGATATAACATCATTCCCGACCTCTGCCCCCCTGTGAGAGGAAATCACAGTTTAGCTCATAACTCAATGCCTTCATCTGGTCCGACCACTCGAAGGCCAGTTGGATGGATTAACTAACCTTCTGATGGTCACGACAAGGTTTTCTCGTGTCGCATTCTTTGAATTAATGAGGCAAGCTGAGGATGCCTCACCTGACAGAATGACATTGATTGTTTTATATGCATTACACACATTTACAGGGACTTTCAGTTACACGTTTGGCCGTACAGACTGAGGGGTGTCTGAGTGACATTTTTCAGTCCGGTCAATCAGACTGAGAGCTTGACTGATATATTGCACTGACAATTTAATTTATATAATTGATTTAACGTCACTTTGTTCAGGAACTGCATCTTCTCCTTTAAAGGTGCAATATGTAATACCTAGAGGGCAGCATTTCACTTCGAAACTGTGTCCATACAGTCTACCTTTACAGTCAGCAGTCAAAAAAGCAAATGACTAACTAACAATACGGCAAGATTATGCAAAATTCAACCAAATTGCTTAAACTCTGAACGGCGGTCAAAATAACACGGCTGTTTTATAATCTCCTGGTGTGCCGTTGGTTGACGTTAGCCACCTGTGTGTCTACTGTGTCACTACCCGGGGAGGGACAGTCCACGCACGTTTTGACAGTTTGTTTATTGGACTGAATCCAAAGTGGCAGAAACAAGAAAAAGACCCACACCTTCCTCTTCTCCCCACAGCCAGGAGACCACTCTACGGGGAGGAGAGCGGTCGGCACTCTGCTATATATCACTTCCGGGAGTCGGACCCTCAGTCGGACAACTGCAGCAATGGATGGAGGCTGGTGGAGGTCTAAGTTGTGTAAAGGCAACGGAAAGTTAGTTGATCCGGTGGGGAGACGGGGTGGTTCTCGGGTTCGGGATCAGACCCTCGATGCTGGGGTTTTGCACTGGCTGAATTCGAGCTAACTGCTAATTGGGGGGGGGGGGGGGGGGGGACGTGTCCTGGAGCTGCCGCATGCTCTGCTCCCGGCGAAGGTGTGAGTCCTTTTCTTGTTTCTGCCACTTTGGAGTTCAGTAAAATAAAGAAAGTTCTTCGTCCTCTCATGTTGCAGACTGGACGCTACATAGACTCATTATTGCCTTTCGAGGTACAAGTGGTATTACAAAACAGGGCGGTCCGGGGCTCGCTGGTTAGCGTGCTCATTTCAGTAGATTTGTTTTTGGAATGCTTTTAAACTAAAATTCTGGCCCCATCTTACACATTACACTTTGAGAACATTCCTCTGGCTATACTGTTAAAAAAAGGCAAATCACTTCTGTCATTATAAGTAGGTTAACAGTCTGTTAAAAAAACAAGGGCACTTGTTTATCTGCCTGAAACTACAAAAACTGTCTTTAATGAGCATCATCTCATTACAATCATCACCATAATGAACTTTAACTGATGCATTAGTGCAGCAAAATAGCCTGAAATTGTATAAAAGCTCAATAAGAAACCTTTTTACATTTTCAAGTCTATTAATAAGTCTGTGTAGGTTTGGATTTCAATAAACACAAGTGAGCCTTTTAAGCACACGTTAGCCGAATGTTTAATAGTGTTCTTAATCATCGCTAACAATGCTGTGGCGTGCAGAGCTAAGAGCCTCTCTGATATTCTGCTGCTGCAAACTGTGATGGTCTCCTCCTACATGGTCCTCATCTTTGTCTCAACAGCTCCGTCTCAGTGTTTTTCTTATCCACTCTCACTTACTGTATAATTGCAGTTTAATTATTGTGTTACGTTATCGCTGATTTCCTGCTGCTGCTTCTCTTACCGAAGGACCAGTGGATGGCCTTTACCGTGAGGCCTATTAAACTGTAGCTCTGTCTTTCATCACTTGTCAACCTCAGACTATTTGATAATATCTGGTCTACGCAGGAATGCACATTTTTCCGCAGTGAACTGACAGCAGATCATGTTTTTCATGTTGAAATGTTTCGATGGCAAAGAGGGAAAAGAAACGGCAACCGCAGATTGGGCGCACAATGCGAATAAGCCACAGGGCTTTATTGTATTATCCTGACTTTTTCCTTTCATGTAAGCACTCACTGAGCTGAGCTGGTGTGGGTTTTTGTTTTTTTGTCGGTCAAATAAAAACAATCAATCCAGCAATTAATTAATTGATGAGGAAAATCGCTGCAGGCAACAGATGCTTACTCCTGTAACACAATGTTTACCATGCCGTCCTGTTGTATGAAAACACAGCACAGGAACGTCATGGAAATCATGTTGGCATTGTTTTTTTCCTGCAAACAATGGGTACGTTGAATGTGGACGTTTCTTTTTTTTGTTGTTGCTTTTTTTTTAAAGTGGATGTTTTTAGCATTTGTAGTAAGTGACGTAGTACACCGAGCCACGAGCACAGCAAGTAACGGTACGTGGAGGATGCGTTATTGAAAGTTACGTGGTTTAGTAATGAGCATAAAGACAGAAAGTCCACAAAAGTTGGGAGGGAGGGGTCGTTAATGGCATCGAACAAACACAGGACCTTCACCCAGCAGAC
>NC_136534.1:24857166-24893896 GCF_910591455.1 Pholis gunnellus
CACCCAAATTTGCAGCTCAATGGAGCTTTTAGCCTCTTTATGTGCATTTGATTAGATGGGTCAAACAAACACAGAACCTTCACCCAGGAGGCCGCTGCTCGTGTCCTGCGTGAAACCAAGTCAGCACGATTTAATTTGATTCGAAACTCAAGTAATTCCAGTTACTTTAAACACATTTCATGTATCAAACGTGCGCGTTTTAACTCAAGTGACCTAACAAACCTGACCAAGTATTTTTACCCAGCAGTAAACTAAGTAAACCTACGTTGGAAGTTGTTTTTGAAACTGACGTAGAGGGGACGCTAGAGCGTCGTAGTTTGAAGCGTAGGGCCACTTCCAAGCGACGGTATTTGACAAGTTGGGAGTGAGAATGTGTTGGAGGTGAAGTCAATTTATATTTCACAGAGAATCCACATTTGGTAAACACACAATAGCACATTGTTAATTGCAAGATGCTACTGAAATAAGCTTTATGGACTATTGTAAAAACAAACGATGTAAAATCAAGCGTGTGCAGAATCTACGTTTGCATATTTTCCGACATGAATCGAGGCCGTGGTCATGAGTGGAAATTCCTTCAAGCTCTGGGCGTCGACTCTTTTAACAGCCGATCCAGTGACACAGTCTACCATCACACACTGTCAGCTCACACGAGCGAGAGATGTTTGCGAGATGGTGAAACCCCCCCCGCCCCCCCGGAGCTTTCCTCTCGTGGAAAGTTGATCCGGCAGCATCAGTGTCTGCTCATCGATTGTGTCTCCTTCGGTACATCGGAGAGAGAAAGAGAGGAGCTCTCCGTTTGTCTGCAGACGCTAATCTAAAAATACAGCACAGAGGTTCTGCTCTGGACCGTAATGATGAACCGCAGCAGTTCTATTTTAAAAAGGTCAAACATCAGAGGAAGGGGTTGAACTAAGAAATAAATGCGTATTCACTGCAGTAGGTTTGACCTTAGATTGTCCTGGTGTGTTCTGTTTTGAAATGGACAGTTGGTCTGGCAGGACGGACTTGTGCTGACTGAGCTGTTGGATGATGGTTATCACTCTGGACTGGGAGGGAGCGCCCATAACCGGTTGTGGAGGGGGATTTCCAGCTGGCTCCTACTGGTCCAGTCCAGGTCTGCAGAGAGGGAGGAGGTGGTGGTGGCGTGATGGGGTCGGGGGGAGGGGGGCCCCGAGATGTTCCCCGATGAGGACAGGTGTGCAGGGGTGAGCAGGTTGCGGCGTGGGCGAGGAGAGAGTGAGCACAGACGAGCCCCGCGTGTGAAACCAGAGTCCTCATGGAACAGACAAGCACAGGTGGGTCCTTGTCTCCGGGCGAAAGCGCCCGAACCGCTGAGTCGAGACCTCTGCTTCGCCTGACTGTTCTGGATTGAACCGGTAACACACACACACACACACACGCGCACACATAGACTGGGGGGGTGTGTGTGTGTGTGTGTGTGTGTGTGTCAGGCATCGGGCCACGAGTGCCATGCGTGCCGACCATACCGACCATACCGCATAGCTGCCTACTGACCTCAGCTCTTATCGAGACGAATAAAATACAAGAGAGACACGTTAGCAGCAAGTACACTTACTCAGTGCTTAAGTACAACTTCAAGGTCCTTGTACTTTTTACTCCACATCATTTGTGTGACAGCTTCAGGTACTTGTTAGTTGTTCCACCCTCTTCCCGTCCAGGTTGTGATGAACTGAAGGATGAAGTGTTCCTTCTATGCGTTGTGAAAATCCTCCGACTTCTTTATTCTAAATACACTATTTCGAAAAAAGCCTCTTTGATCAGCTGGAAACAGGCCGTTCGTTCTTTTTTTGGAGATACGTGGTTCTCACAGGACGGACGACGCTGCAAACGTGTGATGATCTTATAGAATATGATGCATTGATGTAGATTCAACGAGCCAACAGGATATGAAGGAGTTAAAATGCAACGTACACATTAATGCAACAGTAAAGAAACAGTTAAGAAACATGATAAAATACTGAACGTGTGGTATTGGTAGTTTTACTGAAGTAAAGAATCGAAATACTTCTTCTATCTTCTATCACTCGCTGCAACGTACACTGTTTACAATTAAAGGTTTATTTTTAGTGTCTGTGTGTTATTGCCACTAGATTACCGTGAATGCAGAGGATGGAATTATTCAGAAATGTTGCTTCGATATCTTTATAGATTATTTATTGTTGTATTGTTATTATTATCTATTCACCATGATAATAATTTCATATTCTGCATCTGTTGTGTGTTACTTGACTTACCCGTCGGCATCATTTTCAGGACGTGTCGCAACACGGGGAAAAAAAGGAGACTGTAAGAAAAACCAGACACAGAAAAGCAACACACGGTGGATTTGAGCCTCAGAGCCGCCGGCTGAGCCGCTTGTGACTTTTACAGATGAAGACAAATTGAGACAAAGTGAAGCCATCTCACCACTCCGAGTGAAACGGCTGAACAATAGAAAACGTAACGTACAGTAGTGAGGCTTTGGAAGGCTCTTCTGCTGCCCTCTTCTTCTTCTCTTCTTATCGCCTGTGAAATTAAATAACTCTCGAACGGAGCTGAAGAGATTCGAAGAGAAAAGACTAAATGGGATGAATCAAAGTTATCGAGGTATGAAAACACTTGTGTTTATTCATTTCCTCCCCGAAAAACATGGTTTCACTCAAAACATCTGAGTGTATTTCTCAGTAGTATTAAATAATCATCACAAAATGTGCAACAGTCAACGTTTAACAACAAGCCCAGGCCTTGGTGCTAAAATCCTGGTTGGTGCACAGAGATGCGTGACGTCACCTTCATAACCTTTGAGTCTCAAAGTAAAACACAAACGCAGAAAGTCTGTCGTGTGAAATACTCAATAAGCAGTGACTAGTATCCCTCTGTTCTCTTCCTGTACAACGTTAAGTACTTTTATTGACTCAGCACTCGAGGACATATACACAAATGTGTCCAATCATTATTTGGGACGACAAGCTAACCAGCTGATCGTGTGAAATCTCATTTGACAGTCAGCTCGTAGGTCATAGCAGCGAGCAGAGAGGTCGGCTGTGTGTGTGTGTGTGTCTGGACATAAGTCAGCGAAAAACCGAGGTGGAATTTATCAATTTCCTCCCTCGTCCTCCACATTCCTAACAGACCAGGTGACGGAGGCCGACAAGTCCTCCACAGCTCAGTGTTCAGGAAATCGAAGCCCAAGATTCAGGAATCACATCCGAACGGTTTGATATGAATCCCTCTCATGACAGAAACACATCGCATCATAAAACACAAAGAGGCTCTAACTGCCATTTCACCGGGATGTTAAAGTGAGACCTGACTCAGAAAGAAGCATCAACAACTCACACAAAGGACACAGACAAAGAAAACACAAAGAAAACATAATCACGGCGGGAAATCACACTTTGCTAATAGTTAAATGGGAGAAATACGACTTTCCGTTGTTTTATTCTGGCGTATCCACTCTGGTGTCATATTTCATATTTACGAAAAAGCCACATTTTCTGTTTGTTTTCCTACAACAGTCCAGCAACACGTGTCAATGCTAGTTACATGCTTCCAGTCTTTTCAAAATAAACTTCCGTCTTCACAATAAAACACTTCGTTAGGTTTCGGAAAAAGTCGTGGTTTGGGTTAAAATGACTCCGGAAGTAACGTGACAAACAAATCAACATTGACTTCTTGTTTAATCGTGGCACAGACGACATTCTCCTGGGTGAGCGGGTTTTGCGCTCGATATATTGGCCGGTTCATTTTTTTACGTGGATTACATATGAATTGATTTTGTGTGGTATCTAGTAATTACAGTGGATACATTGTTTCGTAGTTATAGCTGTGAACGTCGTATGAGAACAGCCTGCATGTTTCCATCACTGCCGCTCGGAGCTGGAGCTGATAAATACCCGAGATTACTGCAGTCATTTGTCCCGTGAGTCAATGCCGACTGTAACCTTTTCCCACTAAAGACAAAAGCCACGTGGGTGTTGGTGTTTTGTGTTTTTTTTTCTCCGAAAAGTGGCCAAAGAGGATCGAGCATGCTGAGCCAAACACAGCAAAGATGGCTCCTCCTCTATATAAAATGTGCTGAACAAGAGGCGGGTTAACCAAACGCTTGTGAAACATCCGTCACTGACTGCTGGAAGGTTAGACAAAGGCCAGAATCATATGTAGGTCAGCTGAGAGTCAACAATCCAGTGTGAGTCAGTTAAAACAACCGACTCACACTAACAAGCAGGGCTTTAATCAGCTACTTCTGAGACTCCATATAGTTAGAAGGTTTCTTTTGTTTTTGTAACCATTTATCTTCTCCGGCTCCGTCCGCTCCATTTTCGATCAGTTAGGAAGGATTTCAAACGGAGGACAGATCTCTGTGATGTTCCCGGCAGCCCAGACGTCGTTTAACAACTATAATTTCTCCTCTCGTTCGCCTCAGCATGAAAGGCTCTTTCATGGAAATGCTTATGAAAAGGCAGCGAACGGGGCGTATCAGATTGAGAAATGTAATAGTTTTCACTGAAGCCACTTTCGGGGAAAAGGGAGTCTGTATTTTGCTCGGTGGGGGTGGGGGGGGGGGGGGGGTGTGTTAGCGGACGGATGTCTTGTCACTCTGTGTGCTGCAGCTCCGCCGTGTGTTTCTCCAACGGTGTTTGTGGAGCATTTAAAAAAGCCTCCAAATGTGCTGCGGTTTGTGGCCTACAAGTCCTCCCCAAACCCCTCCTGGCGAACCGCCAGCGCGGGTTTACAGTGAAAATAAACAGCACAGACACGGTGGAGTGAGAGTTATTGGGGGGGGGCAGGAGAGAGTGAGTTGCTGACTCTTTTCTTGGCTTGTAAAATAACCTCTTCCACAATTTTTATTTATATCTGGGCAATCTGAGCAGCAGCTTCCTCTGGTTGTGTTTCCACGCGGTGGATATCAGGGACCGCCTCCTAAATGTGCTTCACGGCTCGCAAATCCTTATTTAGCCTCCACTTACGGAGCTGAATGAGCAAAATTAAAAGGGATCAAACTCCTGGTCCTTTAATTTGCCGCCTGTGTATTTGCGCGCGCTTTAATGAGCTCCCCTTTTTGAAATTGTCAGATCATGAATAGCAATTTGTGCTGTTTACAAATCTTGTTGCTTATCCTAATGGTATCAAACTCCACTTTGTAATTATATCATCACTCCGTGCATTTCGTACATAATAACGTCGTAGATGTCAGACTAATGCATGGGATCAGGCATCAGCCCGAACATGGGCCGATCTAAAAGGCATTCCTGTGTATGAGTGTCATCTTGGAAGACGAGCAGCACTTTCTTCCTCTTCTCTCACTGCTCGCTGTAATCAGTCGAGGTGTCAACATGTCGTCGATCATTGTGCGTCATGCAGAAACATTCTTCTTCGATTTCCTCCTGAGAGTTCAGCTCCAAATGCACCAAACACTCACGAGTCCCACTTGATTATAAGTTGGAGGCGTGTGGCCGATTGTTTGTTATTAGCATATAGGTAACGCCCCCCTGTCGCTGTAAGAAGAAGAACTTCAACAGATATTGAGGTACTAATAAACAAACCTAAACAAAGTTAATATGTGATTTTTTAGAGCGTCAGTTCTGGCGTTACAGGAATCAATGGAACAATAGTATTTCTTTAATAATCCTTAATCCCTAATAATCATTTTAATGACACTGAAAGAGTGTTTCCCAAACTACGAACCATCGCATCACAATAGGACTTTTTCTATGACTCTTGAAAAAGTGTGTTTATGCATAAATCAACGTTAATCTTGCTGCCATTTCCACATCACCTTATATTATCTTCAACAGGTAAACCAGCCATATCAAAGAGATATAGACTGTTATATGCATGTGTTATTGAAAACATATAAACACGTTAAATACTTGTATTAAATACTTGACACCAAATAAATGCTTTAAGCGGCGTTAACTAGCCATCTCATTCTTTTCATTTCCTCTCAAACAGAATGTACGCGAGCCTTTATTATTAGATTCAATGTTATAAGTTGGCTAATTATCAGAACAATACAAACCTTTACTCCTTCATGTGGCTCAAAGAACTGCAGGTATAAATGTAAATAAAAGACTTTTGGTTAATTTATTTGGCGACCCTAATAAAATCTCCTGCGACCAACCAGTGTGTCCCGACCCAGTCTTTGGGAATGACTGCTCTAAAACATATAATAATCTAAATTTGATTATATGATGTTCATGCTTTCTTAAATGTAAAACTTGTTTCCTAGTGTTGGACAAATCATTTGTGGACTGTGAAATAATATCCATCTTTCTTTCTCTCTCTCTCTCAATAAAAAATAAAATCAATAAAAAAAAATAAATAAAAACAAGGATAAATAAAACAAATAAAACTTAACCTGAAGTTCTGCACTGACAGGGATTTGTCCGCGGACCTTCCAACGCTCTCTGTTCCAGTACGAGTTTGTCTTCAGCTGCACTTTGGCTCCGTGTTTGCAAGAAAGTTTTCATTAATTAGAAGCGTATTTACTGGAGGTAAAAGAAGGCAAAGCCCTCACAGAGCTCGACCCCGACTCTCCGTCTGCAACCACTTCTCTAATTGAAAGAAGTAATCCTGCTGACTGGACGCTTCTCAGTTCAAACACTGGAAACCGGCCTGATTGGACAGATTTCAGCATCACGACTGCATGATGCAAATACTTGACAGCATGCAGTATGAGAGTGAGTTCAGGACAGGGACTGCATTTTAAATGTTTAGTACATTTTGTCAACGAATCCTAAGAGGAGACCAAAACCCAACACTGAATGTATACTAGGAACTCTGTGTGTTTCTCTGTGTGTGTATGTATCTTCTTCCTTCTGTGCCACAGAAAACAAAGAGAGAGAAGTCCTCACCCAGTTTACTTTACAGCAAACATTTCAAGTCAATCAAGTCAATTCAATTCAATTGGTCACAGAAATCATCGCACAGGGAGGAGAGTTTCACCCAGGAGACCGATGTTGGAGTGTAAAACCAAGTTATTTTGAGGAGCTTTTAACTGGCTATGAAACCGAGTCAGATTCTGCGCGAAATCAGACAGAATCATCTCTCAGGAGCAGAGCTTCTCCGCTGGGAACCAACACCGACACCACGCTGCTGGAGGCCCGGGCCGTATTGCTGGGCCCCGCTGGAGGGAAGGGAGGCACTTGAGAACCAGAACCAGGACCGAGCGGGGTCAGACTGTCAGACCCTGCACCAGTAAAATGAGAGGTTTTCTAAAGAGACTCAGAAACACGACCACTTTAGTCCACAGGGACCGCCTAAATCAACACAACATGAACGTCTTTCACTTACTAATAATTAATAATTAGATGATGCAGCCTTCTTAACTATCAAACAAACCCAAACCATGATCTTTTCCTAAACCCTACCAAGTTGTCTATTTTTAAAATGTAGGTTTATTTGGAAAAGATATTGTACGCCGTGCAAAACTGAGGAGTTGGGAGTGAGAACGTGTTGCACGGTCAGGCCAGTCCTTGCATGGTAGCTTGCTGTTGTCACGATGACACAACACGAATCTGAGCATGTAGCAGCCAAAGAGCCAGACATGGAGGAGTTGGTGAGACGCAAAACTGAGCTAAAAGGAAAAGGTTGGTATTGGCCTTTTATTGTAGCCTGATTCCAGACCTGTACAGCTCCACTCATAGCTCAGATTTGTTCAAACTCTTCAATAGATGTTAAAAATGTTAACTTCTCCAAACAACTGCTCTGGGCAGAATAAAGTGCAAAATAAAGTTTGCGGGGAAATGAATACATCACTCACTACCAGACAAAATAATCCCTCTCCCTCAAATTGGCTAACATGAATGTCAAGCCGTGTTCACACCAAAAGCGTTTCACGCGTTTGACGCGGCGCGATTACATACAAAGTCTATGTACAGACGCGTATGGGGCGTTTGGCGCGTTTGGGGCGTCGCGTTTGGCGCGTTTGGCGCGTGTGGCGCGGCGCGTTTGACGCGTCAAAACGCCGAAACGCCGAAACGCCCCAAACGCTGAAGTTGAAATATTTGAACTTCTGCGAAAAAATCGCGTGACGCTCCAGCGCGATAGCCAATCAGCGTTGAGTTGCTCTCTCCGTCATCAGTGAAGTCCTGCCGTTGCTAAATCAGAAAATAAATGCTGTAGCCGCCATGTTCACCCAGAGCTCTACGATACCTCATATCAGTAGAGACCGGACCAAACTATGTGTAGACATGTTTGTGTGTAAACCATATGGTACAAACAATGAATAGACGCTGCCGTATTTACGTCTATATGACGTTATCGTAATGTTAGCATAGCCTAGCACCGATCGATCCGAGCTTCATTGATAAAACAAGTACAAATCGGCATCATTACGTAGTTATTTCGGAGTCCCTTTTTGTCGGTTTATTGCCGTTAAATCACAGCCAAGTCAGTTTATTGTGTGTTCATACAGCTGTAGTAAACAGCCGACGTGTGGCTCGCTAGACACAGTGAGCTCGATGAAATCCACGGAGCTCCTCCGGACTATGTTATGAACCAGACATGACGGCGTTTAGTTCCCCGTGATATCTGGGACTTCCACAACACGTACTGAGCAGAAATAGAGGCTATTTTTCTACGGTTGATGGCGGACAGTTGAACAGCTTTCAGGCCGATAAGCCACGCCCCCTTTTTGGCGAGTCCAGCGCGTTGGACGCGATGGACGCGAATGAACACAAATAGTCCCCGGCGATGCCGGCGTTGCGTTTGGCGCGTTTGGCGCGATTCGCGACGCGTGAAACGCTTTTGGTGTGAACGCACCTTCAGACTGAAGTCAGACAGAATGGCGATTCAGTCCGATTATCAGGCTATTTATATTCAGTCAGGTGGCCAAAAACACGACTCCGGATGAATGCTGATGTTGCTCGGTGTCTGCTCGGGGTGTAAATAAGATACTGTTCCAACAGATCCGCCGCACCAACTCTGTCAGGTGATAATATGTCAACGTCGTGTTTACAGCTTGTCACGCTGCCTCAACTTCAATCCATGCAGGTTCGAGGCGTCAGATAATAAAGTACTCAATAAAGAAAAAGAATCCCTGTTGTTTGATTTTTATTAGCATTTTACTGTCGGCTGATTTGCACTATTTCATATACTTTGATGGTTTAATTTATAACAATGCCTCAGAGAGTTTTAAATAGTAGATAAACACTTCCCTCTGAATTGCAAAGTAGCTCAGATTTCGACACAACATGACGTTACATTCGACCACTGATACTAACCACAATGCAATAAAAACAGGACGACCCATCTCGCAGGGCAACTGCAGATTTCTTAATTCCCCTCCCCCTCCCAAACGTGGACACACACTTCACACGCGGTGCTTCAAAGCCTTCGCAAAGTTAATTAGAAAAAGGGACTTCTGAAAAGTTCAGCCCGGCTCCTTTCACCCGGCTTCAACAATCCATCCTGACAGGGAGAGATCCAGCTGCCGACTTTTAACTGAAAAACTTCCTTTACTGTCAACTTCAGCAAGACGTTTCCGTCACAAAACGAGATGAAAGTCGTGCCGGGTAGCGTAACCAGCTCAAATGAATGCCCGCTTTTAATGAGGCACTTTCTCAGATCTTTTCAAATCGAGTCTTGCAGGGCGAGCGGAATTGCAGCCTCTGCATTTGATCCTGAGGAGGAGCGGAGCACCGAGGCAGCCCACCAAAGACTTCAGTCCCACGAAGTTAAAAGATCAAATTCAAAACACAAATGTCTTCTGATCCGAGATTACATGTTGGATGATAACGACAAAGTTCAGTCCTGAGTGAATTATCTCCACAACGATCAGATGTTTTTCCATTTCCACTAGTCCAAGACACAGTTAACGACAGGATACCTCTTAAAGTGACCTCATCTTATGACTTTAGAGACCACAGAAATTTTGCTTCTGAGGATTTCAGGGGGGCTCGGAGCCCCTGAGACCCCCCCCCGTATTTAGCACACTGATGCTAACATAGCTAACATGCTAGTGTAGTGGGCAACATATTCTGTAAATCAATTTGTGTTCCTTCGTGCACTTGTTATTTCGCGTGCATGAGAGCGTTCACACTGACAAGTATTGGAAAACTCATAATAGGTTAAAAAGTGGAGTGTGGAACGTTTGGACACTTCTCCCCCTCAACGGTCGCCATCTTGGCTACGTATAGTGGAAACGGAGGGACCACCAAACGTGTGAAAAGAAGACGCAGCGGTGGCGGTCATGGGCAGATTATGAGACGAAGGACCCCCGGCACGGACATGCTATAACACTTCTACTATAGGAGCAAGACACACAGCTGAAATTAAAAATCTACACGGTAGATTTCTGGCCTCAACAATTCTCAGAAGTGAATTTAATGATGAATTAGCATACGAAAATCGTAAAAAAAACAACAACTTTGCTCGCATATTTTCGGACTACGGGAACTAAAAGCTCTCTTCCCGGGCCGGTCTAGTTCATAACACCGGTTAGCGTCACAGCTAGGCTAACGTTAGCGTTTAG
This sequence comes from Pholis gunnellus, assembly GCF_910591455.1. Lineage (NCBI taxonomy): Eukaryota > Metazoa > Chordata > Actinopteri > Perciformes > Pholidae > Pholis > Pholis gunnellus. The sequence continues at coordinate 24,867,647 of NC_136534.1, forward strand.
CAACAGCCTGAAGAGGTATAGCCAATCAGGGCAGGTCGTAAGGGCGCCCAGCGGCGCAGTTTAGGTCTCACGCGGATACAGCCAATCATGTGACGTCATCTGTAAAAGGCAGGACGCCGAGCACATCTGGTACCCTCACCGGAAACCAGCACCTTGAGGTCAGATCAGATCTTTATTCGTCCTGCATTCTTGTGCCAGAGATTGATCAACATCATTGTTGATTTACGATTGTCAGCGTGTGATGAGCGTTCATTTAAAGTGATGGAGGGGCCTGATGTGTGTCAGCATTCACAGAAACAGCCACTAGATGACAACAATAGAGTAGAAATACAAACATATATGAACAAAAGAGTAATAAGTAATTATAGTAATGGAAAATAGAATAGCAATGTGATAAATAAGGTAAAAAGAAACACAAAGATAAAAGAAAGTAAATCCTTTGGATTAGTAACCAAACAGCGGTCCACAGTTGACAAGATTTATTTTTTCCTTTTGAGTGAAATAAGCTTTGAAACACGGTGACCAACTGCCCCACTAAAAGAAATACTACACCTTTAAACACACAGCACACTCGGGGACGTGAACATGTTTGTTTCGGGGTTTCGGCACAGCTTCCATGTTTGCTGGATGGTGAAAGAGACTGTAAGATTTTATTTTATTTTACTTTGAAGCTGCTGACAGTGATGAATGAGGGAATAAGAAAAACCCACCAAACGCCTCCAGAGGGCACGAGCGTGACTTTAAAGAACGGTTCTTGTGTCCCGAAACCAGGATCGGTGTTTTCCAAACATCTGCCTGTTTTTATAGAAGAGAGTTAGATATAAAAAAAAAAAAAAAAAACTCCCTGGCAACTTGTCAGTGCCGGTGATTATTTCACTGACAGGTCTCGATAGTGAAATATGGTGCGAGCTTCTCCCCGGCCCTTTGCAGCCCTTTTTATTTTTTCCGGCCGAAACATAATGAATTGTGATGCCAGCTGTCAGCGAGCCGCTGCCAGGGAGCAGACGTCGGGAACAGAAAGTCATTCTGAGGAGCGCGCCATGATTCCACTGTAGATGTATTTCTTTGGAAGGCCGGAGGGTTGTGGAGAAGGTGCGGGAGGTCGAGCGGGAATGGCTGACAACACAAAAACCCATTTAAAGGGGAGAAGAAAAAAAAAGAAATCCACCGAGTCCCCAGTCAGACAGATTAAGGGAGGTAGGGGACCGTGTACTGTAATTGGAAAATGTTTTTTCTCTGTCAATCACACCGTGATGTTTTCTCACCGTGTTTTCCTTTTTTTTAATTATTTTTTTTGGGACATCTAAAGTGCAGACGAGGTCAAAGACAATAATTGGATTAGAGAATCAAAATATTTTGGTTGTAAAACGTCTCACGGGGGGAAAATTTCCCCCACATTCATTTTTAACTATCAACGAAACATGGAAAAAAAAAAAAAAAAGAGGTAAGAAAGTGTCAGCCTTCTTGAATCAGGGATTTGAACACAGCTCCAGGCTACAGAACATTTCTAGGTTTCACTTGACGATGCAGGAAGCTCCGGGGAAAAGAAAAGAGATCACAGTGAAAACCTGCTTCATCCTGACGTCTAAATCTTCATATCAGTCTTTGCCTGCTGCTCATAACAATTAATTACTTTTTTTCCCCCCATTTTGTTTTTCAATCTATTCCAAAAAACGCTTTACGTCAGCTTTGTGCCAGTATATTTAGGATTATACTGAATATTTGATAGAATTCATTGCACTGCCCCTCAGTCTGACTGGACATACGTTAGCCGTAGCTACAGCTAGCTGACACTTTTTGGCTAAAACATGGAGCCTGTAGCTCGTAGAACTTGTAGTCAGTTGTTGTGCCTCTTAAAGAAACATTTGATTGTGTGTGATGGTATCAATCTGCTCCATCACACACTGTTGCCTCGGACACACTTTGTCCTGAAGTATTTTGTTTTACCAAATATCAGGCGCTGAATTTACCGGATTTTTTATTTTGCTTTAATTTGAGTCTATTGGCTAGCATAGCGGTTAGCTAGTAGTTATAGCATTGCTCACTATATGACTGTTCATTTCACTGTGATGAAACCTCGTTCAATAAAAACTGAATTTCTTTCTTTTATTGGAGGAATTCACGCCAACTGTCAAGGAATGAAAAGAGGAACTCGTTGTGCTCTATACTCTTTTCTCTGTTCCTCGTCTCCTTCGTCCTCCTTCCTGTGACCCATAAATCGATCTCAGGATCTCGAAGGATGTCACTACTGTAAAAATGCATTTCGAGAAGAGAGGACAAGGAGCAAAGGAGCTATGAGCGAGGATGCACCGGTGTATCCTTTGTCTTTTTGGCACCTGTGACGTATAAATCATTGACCCATTCTTGGAACATAATGCCTCATTTTGTTATATGGCTGCTGCCTCGACTCCTCCTTTGCCTCCTCCACTCGCAACTCGGGTGGGAGGGACGCGAGGAAAGGAATCGAGGATGTACAAACTGATTACAAGGACAGGATGAACGAATACCAGATCAACACTATCATAAACAAACAATCATGAACATCTTTCACAATTTTTCGGTTTTACTCTAGTGCAGGGGTGGCCAACCAGTCAGAGACCAAGAGCCACATTTTTTACTGTGTTACCGCAAAGAGCCACATCATACACATGGGCACACATGAACATCACCCTATCCCTTCCTCACACACACACATACCTTTGCTCAGCCAGATTTATTGTAAAGGTCACACACCAACATGATAATGACAGAAATTGACTCCTAAGACCACAGGCCAGTCATTTTCAACAATGAACATTGTGTGCACCGTCTCACACAGACAAACTCTCAGTTCAACCAAGTCCACAAACAAAAATATAATAATTTACAATAGTGTTTTTCTTTTACTATGCATGTTACTTAGTGGGACTTCTGGCATTCCTTGCCTTGAACAATCCTCTTCAAATCTGGCTTGTACTCCGTTGTTGCCACTCGAAGCAATTCTTTCACATGGGTGTCAGTCAGAACAGACCGATGCTTTGATTTCACGTGTTTCAGGGTAGAAAACACAGACTCGCAGACGTATGTTGACCCAAACATTGACAGTATCTTAAGCGCAGCCCGTTTGACATTGGGGTATTTTTTCATTGGCACACTTTTCCAGAACTCAATGGTCCCGTCCCTTAAAGCAGGTTTGAGTTGGTCCTCCTCACAAAGATCGATCATCTCCAACTCAGCCGCATCCTCATCTGTGACTAGCGGGGCTTTCAAACAGTCCGTCTCGGCGTTAAATGGGTCGACGAGGAACGTAATCTGTGGCCGCACATGCGCGTTTGACGAAAATACCGTATTTAACTCAAGCGAAGCGAACACGCATATTAAAAAAACACAAATACAAACTTCGATATGAACGTAAGAGCCGCATGAAACCGGGCAAAGAGCTGCATGCGGCTCGGGAGCCGCGGGTTGGCCACCCCTGCTCTAGTGTATAAAATTTGTTTCCGAGAATTCAAAAAGAAGAAAAGAAGGAGCAGCACCCCCTTGTGGCTGAATAGCTGCCTGAACTGTAAATTCCTAAAGTTAAAGAGGCGGCCATTGTTCATCCAGAAGGACTGCGAGAGTCACGAATCTCCACATTAAAATCAGTTAGAAATGACGCATCTTTGAGAAAGTCCCTCCGAGTTGTGTACACTATTTTAAACCGTACTCACTGTTACCTGATTCAACACCAGCAGCTGTCAAGAATCGACAAACAGAATATGTTGTAACAAACACATCGCTATAATTAGGTGGGATTTGCTTCCGTTTTAATTTGCGTATAAGCAACACTGCAGTGAAGTGACATTTCCTGGTGCAGCGATCGGGCTTATTGACAGGAGTGAAATGATGACTTCAGCGGGGACTTATTCCCATCTGCACTCAATCATCATGCGGCCCATCGACTGGCATTTGGTTGCAATCCAATAATTATGCCGTGGCTAATCGCTGTCCATTATCCAGCCTGGGTTCAATCTCCACCTGCAACAAACACCTCCATCTCTCAGCCTCAGCCTCCTCCACCACCTCCTCCTCCTCCTCGTGACACACAGCCAGGAAGCACACACACACACACACACACACACAAACAAACACAAACACAAACACAGACATGATTATCTAATAGACTGCGGGGAGGAAAATTGCATAAACTAATCGATAGCACCTCATTAGGAGACCTGTTTTGGCTAAAAGGTCAATCTCGCCGCCCATCCGAGTCCTTTCACTGCATATTAAGAGAAAAACACCATTTTGCTTGAAGGTTTATCCAAGAACAGCTCAGCGGTGAAGCATTCATGGGAGGACAAGACATAAAATTGAGGGCCATTACAGTAAAGTTTGGCTCACTAGCTTCCTTGAAATGGCAGTAAAGCTGCTCTGGTGGCGATGTTTGGATGCTGCTGCGGGCCTTTTACATTTATAATCAACCTGCACAGACTCTGCATTCAGACTGGAGGAACCTGTGGAGAGTACAGCTGGTGACACAATATGAGGGTGATTGAAAAAATGTGCTTTTCTAACACTAATCTCCTCCGGTTTATCTCCCCGAAATGAGTTTCTTACAGTTCAGGGTCGCTTTACCCTTTTTTTTATTTATTTTTTTACACACCTGCAAAGCTACATTTACATGAGAGCTAATACAGCGTACATGCACTCTCGCCTGTCATGCTTCTTCAGTGGAAATCAAACTCCACTATAACCTTCTCATGTTTTCCAGAGACGTAGTATTTAAATCAGACACCTGAATATCAGTTACAACACACATGTAACAGACATGACCGTCACACATACAGGTAATAATCTGTCATTGAAAAAACAATTAAAGGCTCATCTCAGGCCACTAACCACTTGATGTTCTCCATTGCTTTTGCAGTCTCCTGATCCTTCGTTGTATAAATGATGGATGCACTGTGTGTGTGTGTGTATGGTCGGTTATGACATCCTAGTCTTTGACTGCACTATGTATCTGACTGGACTATTTTTAACTGTTCGTTTCACGTCACGTTTTGCACGTTTTGTATGTACGATCCCTCGATATACTCGGTCAACATATCGCCGCATCGCTCGTTGTTCTTCCTCTCTTTCTCTGACCAAAAGCAAAAGTGCAGAGATTCATCGTATCTGTGGTTTAAAGAAACACCGACACGTTCTTTTCCTGATGACGGGTGTTTAAAGCTGACATAAGAAAAAAAAAAGATCCGGACTATTTTCTTATAAACACTTATTACAAGATTCTCGAAACCTGGGAAAATAAAACTAAAACAAACACACTCCCGCTCACATGGTTGCTGTAATGATGAACAGCATATAAGAACAATTTAAGTGCTCAAACGCACAGGCAACAGGAAGTTCTCCATCAACTTACATAATGTTCACATGGCATTAGCGTGGGCTGTGCTGTGCTGGAGGAATGTTATGTGTAATTACTGCATTATGTGTCCATCCCTGACGACATGCTGCAGGTTGTACGGTGGGCGGACTAAATAAAAGAAACACCTGTCCATCCTCTAAACCTTCAGTACATATTTACAGGCTCGCTATTTACTAATAACTCACAAATCATTTCTTTGAATTATAAGAAAACAAACTAAGTTATATATAAACACTTTTTAAAAAATTCTCATTAAATCCTGACGGCAATTAATAAATCAATTAATGACAAAAAATAAAGAAATCTGGTATCAGTGGCTGTCGCAGAACTATAATAAACTTATATTATTATTATAGTCTATACCTATTCATATACTTATATAAAGCTATATGCTCTATATTCATCTATGCTGTTTTTTTGGGTTGGATATTTCTAAACACTAGCTCGCTCTGGCTTCTCTAAAGTTGGAAATTGTGAGAAATGTGCAGAACTGTAAAAGAAAGCATCACCAATATTTCAATAATAGAAAATGTCTCGACATGACAAGTATACTTTGCCTACAGAAGAACATCAAGATGTTTAAAAAAATTAAATAAAATCTGTTTTCTTCAAACTTCATAACATCCGTTCTTTCCAACATGCTAACTTCTTTAGCTGCTTTTTCTGCGCAGATTGTTTTTCAGGCAAAAATTGAATTAGGAAGAAATGAAGTCAATGTTAAAGGAAGTCTTCCAACATTTTGGGAGATGCTCAGTGGTTAGCTCAGAGCACGATTGGCTCTTTCACTGCATGTCGTCCGCTGTGTGCTGCTCTTTGCTGGAAACCTCCCTTAAAGCTCTTTGTGTGAATGCTTGTAATACAAGCACAACACTTCCTGTGGTTTGTATGTTTGGAGTGTGCCGTCCTCACCTCATGCCGCTGTAACTGCAGTTCTAAGTTGGTTCTTTCTTCCCACCGTACCAGCGAGGCTAAACACCTCTTGGATCCCTTTGTACAAAAACTCACAGATTTAACGAATACTGATCTGCTAATGCGACCACCAGTGAGACCGTGAAGCCATGCGTTTCCCCAAAATGTTGGGAGGATCCCGTTAAGACATCTTTCCTGGATCTGCATCAAGAAATAACTCACTCGTCCCGGACTGTTCCACCAATGCTCTGAAAGGTAGAATGAGGTTATTGTATTGAAGTGCAGCCCATCACACAGCTGTGTTTCATGCATCACCCATAGACGGAATATTTCAACACATTCACCAGTGAGACACTTGCGTCATGTTTTCATTTTATTCCTAGTATAAGAGACATACAATGGTATTCTGTGAGACCAAATTCATAGTAATTCAAGAAATCAAACAGGAAAAAAAACAAAACATAATACTGAATCAATGAGACCCCGTCCAGATAGAATGTATTTACACCAAATCAAACACTGATAGAGCTATTTAGAGGCGAGACCGCTCCCTCTCCCTTACAATCTGTCACCGGCAGATAAAAAAACAAAACACACTTCCACTCCTCAAACGCTGTAGCTGCCACAATTCCTCTTATGAAACGTTACGGTCACGACCTTAAATCACGGTGGATGTTTTGTATTTGTTGTTCCAAAGCTATTTAATGCTCCGCTGCCTGTTAATATCCAAATACACTTCTTCTCTTTTTTTTTTTGTTTTCTCCTTTGCACAAACGTCACGCTCGGCCGTGTTTTTCCTTCATTTGCTGGAGTTGGGAGTTATGAGTAGCAAACTTTATATTGGGTCAAATGAGTTCTGGGGAATTTCAATCAATAAAACACCACTTTCAGATACAGTAAATAACGTAGTGCTGTTCTCACTCGACCGCGAACAAAAAGTGACTCTGGCTGAAAAGTGCAACAGCGGAGAGTCTCGAAGCCGAACATGGCGTCACCTTCCCCCCAGAGGGGAAGAGCTCAGCAAACGTTTGGCACCTGGGAACCCGGTTCCACCCTCGTATCGATTCCAAGAGACAATCTCAGCTCGTCGGATCAGAGTTCATTGCACTTCTCGGCGTTTTCCACATATTTCCTAAATCTCCACGACCATTTATTTGCTTCCTGCATTGTTGAAGTTGACACCTGGTGACACAGGTAAGTCGACAGCGCTAACCATCGTAGAAGTCCAATGTTATGCCTGCTTCCATTCTCAGATTCTTCAGCAATATAGTGGGACATTTCTTTTATTATATGTTTTACATTTTTTGCCACATCTCCGCTCCGTGCAGCCTTCTACGATTAACTTCTACATTGGCTACAGGTCTGTAGATAACTTAAGAGGAACTGTGAGCTGATCTTTAAGAAACCCAAAGTGATGCTAATGCTACTGCTAAAAAAAACAACAACCAAAAAGTGAACAATGGCACCTTTTGGGAAAGTGACACCCAGTGGAAAGTGACATAAAACGGAGGCAGTCAAACCTGAATGTCTGCAGTCTCAGGCTGTGTGTTTGTTTTGCCAAACTCTCCCAAAAAAAAAAAGAAAACACGTCTGCAGGCTCACACCTCTGGGATGAAAAAACAACCACACGTAAAAACAAACAAAGCAAAGAGCAATGAAGGGTTTCATTCCAAAACGCTGGATCCATCTCGGGGAAAACTAAATATATATATATATATATCTGGTGTTTTATATTTTTCATAATAACAAATGATAGCTCAATATAATCAAGATATAACATATAATTAATTAGTGAGTGTTACAATCATACTTGCGGTTATCAGACAAAATCTTTTAAATGACAAAAGATCTCATTCTGGAATGAAACTCTTCAAATATACAATAGATACCGTGTGACGCACACTGACGACCATAGAAAATGAAACACCTACAATATACTGTAGCATAGTAGCCTTCTGAGCCCCTTGCATTAACCCCTACCCCCATGTCACACACTATTATTAAATAAGGCACACATTTACACATACAGTTAAAATTTGGCTAGTAATTATTCCTTTATTTACAACCAATAGCCACAAAGTTAATAATTAGAATAACTGCAGTCCGTTCTGTGTTTTTAAATGTTCATTCTCATAATGCCAGACGGCGTGACCCATTTTTTGACCCGACTATTTCGGAGTATTCGGTTTTCTTTATTTCCATTTCAGAGGATGCGAGACCCACGAGAGATGTGGAGCACCAATCTTACAGAAACATTCTGGAGGAACTTAGAATGGACCCGATTACGTCGCGTTGGACCTGACATCTGCTGAAGAAAGAGAGAGAGAAGAGACGAGAATAGCTGCTTTGTTGAAGTATTTCCTTTCTCTTATCAACACGAACAAATTTGGTTCAGTGTATTTAGCCGACTGAGAATGTATCGATGAAGTGCATGATTTGGTGTCCCAAAGATATTTCCTAGGGGGGGGGGGGGGGTTTGATATGCCCAAAAGATGAAAGAGTATAGTAAGGCAAAGACATAACTACTTTCAGGGGAATTCGCTGACTTTTCACCACAGGTTACATATACTGCATATGTATATGTATACATATACGGTGTGGATATAAACACACATATATATACACACACATGCATAATATAAACACATTCGAGGGTGGGGCGGGTGGGGACTGGTTACCAACACTACATCAGAAAAGATTAAGCAAAAGCATGAATCTAAGCATCGCAGGAGCCTCCGGCTTCTTTAAAGTCTTCCAGATGACTGATGTGTTAAGTTCTTCCAACATCAACACGTCCCGAGAAAACTAAGTTGCATTGTAAATCCACACTGAGGACATTGGCAGCCTAATATAAGGAGGTGGCGTCACGTCACCTGAGTCTGCGGTTCTATAATAAGCAAGTAAGCTGAGCAATACCAATATGGTACAAAGATATTCGTTGGACAAAAAGAAGAAGGACAAAACAAGTTTGGTTGAGGCTTTCGTCCACAGTGACACTGGCTGCCACGCGACTGGTTTACTCGTGAAGGTCTGCAACCTCGAACCCACTGCATTTCTTCAAAGGGAAGTTCCTTTTTAAGAAGACACAATGAGGGAGACTCCCTCTCTAGTCCAGGAGTGTACCTCCTCAGTAGTTGAACTTCCCCTGTTGGTTGACGGGGGACGTGGCAGGTATGAACAGGGGCTTCGGAGGGACGTCGGGTTTGAGAGAGGAGGCCCGGCGGACGATAGCGCCCCTGTGTTGGACCTCCTGCTGCTCTCCATTGTAGCTGTGCTGGCGTGTTAGGTACCCGTTGGGGATGAGGGGGTAGTGCACCTCGCAGGCGCTGCCCGTCGAGTTCATCCGTGCCAGGAGGGGAGGCGGCTGGTGGGGCCCGCCGTTTCGTTGGCTGAAGCTGTGCTGGCGAGGTATCATTCCTCCTCCTCCTCCTCCGCCGCCGCCGCCGCCGCCTCCTACTCCGTTGGGCATCTTGGTGGCCGCGGCAATTAGCGAGTGCCTCTGAGAGGAGTGCCTCCTCTCCAGGGTGGACTGGTGGTGTGGGGGAATGTCCGGAGGCACATCCATGCGTCGGGTGAGGCTGTCTCGAGGTAAAGTGGACGAGCTGTAGTAAGGGGCCGATTCCGTCTCAGGAATCTGAGGTTGGATGCGGTTGGCGAACGCAAGCTGACCGCCGCCACCGCAGGCCATCAGACCCGACGGGCTAATCAACTGGCAGTTCTTGCTGCTGCTTGCCTCGTGGATGTGCTTCAGGAGCTCATCCAGTGAGGTTACCTCCATCACCTTCTGGGAGTAACCAGGGTACGGTTGCTGAGATAGCACACGTTCAACGTTGTGGATTTTGCGTTCCTCTGGATGGAGGTGACCGACTAATGGCTGCCCGTTGGACAGGCCGTGGGAGTAAGGGAAGACCTGCTGGTGAAGCAGTGCTGAGCTGGGCCTGGAGCCAGTGTTGTGGGACTTTGGTTCCTTGGCATTGTTGCAATTCTGGTTATTCTCCCACTGGTTCTTGAAGGCTTTCATGCTCTTGATGGGCAGTTCCGGGGTGGAGTCTGGTGTAGGCAGACCAGACAGCTCTGACGAATGGTGGAGGTGGTGGTGGTGGTGGTGGTGGTGGTGTGGGTGGACCAGGTCTCCCATTGTCATTGCGTGATGGCCGTTTCTCCTTGGCTGGTGATGCTCCTTGCTGTTGGCGAAGAAAGAGTTGTAGATCTTTGGAGAGGACACCTCCAGCTTGTCGTCCCTACTCTGGCTGTCCAGGAGGCCATTGAGCTTGGCCAGGCTGCGGAGGGACAGGGCGTGTGGGATTGGCGCCTCGGGATCTTTCGACAACTTCTTTGTCTTGTGGCCCGTGTGGTTACAGTAGCAGGAGACCAGGAAACCAGAGAGGAAGGCGCCAAGGACAAAGGCCACCAAAACACAAGCGATCAGGAGAGTATAATGGACACTGTGATTGGTCTTCTCCAGCTCTGGCGGCCGCCTCACACCTTCACAACAGAAAAAAAAGAGAGAGAAAAGGTAATTTCAGTTAGAGCTTTTTTTTGACTGAGCCAGAAGAAAAAAATATATTTTTAAGAGCTAATATAGGTCAAGTAGCAGCTGGGACAGACAGGTTGTGTTTACAGGGCCTTCACTATGAGGTAAACAGCATGGGAGAGGTGTTTGAACTAAGCTCTTGGCTTCCTTTCCCTCCACTGTTACTAGATCAATACGGCCTTTCTTTCTTTCTAGGACCTGTGCTTTCTCCTTTAGACTGACAGAGGCCAAGAGCTCCCCAGTCAGTGAGAAATCAACTCTGCAATGAGTTAGCGCTTTAAATATTGATGGGAGCACAGCAGCAGGAACCTGATGTCATTTTCACAGGCTCTGCTTTCCAACGCGAGGATCAGGGGCGAGAGCACCTGGTATGATGAACGAGCCAAAAATAACAGGTCTATCCGAAAGCTCACAGAGTGCGGCGCCTTTTGCCAACACAGACTCAAATGAGGTTGTCAAGTCCTTTCAAAATGAAGCCGAGGGGGAGAGTCTGCACACCGAAAAACACAAGGTTACTTTGCCGAGGTAAATCTACCGTGTGAACGTCCTTGGGCTATGTGACCCCCAGCACTGTGTATGCCTAATGGCGTGAAAGGTAACGATGATAAGAGGAGTGAAACCTGCCACCTCCCGTAATCAGAGCTCATTTGCAAGAGGCTGCCGCCATCTGTGGTGTCAGAACCTTCTCTCCGCCCTTAATGACAGTTTCTGTGAAACTGATTAGTCTGAGCGGGGCGACGGCTGAGCTGCACCGAGCAGGGGGAGAGAATGCAGGTGTTCCAAACAAGCTAAACTCAACCGCTAATGAAAGCTTCGTTGAGGAAGGAAAATAGAAAATGATGTCTAAATCAGGCTTGATGAGAGGTTCAGAATGATGATGATGATGAGGATGATTGGAGTGTAAGAGAGATCAGGGCAATAATTAGGTCTGCATTTGAGCAAATTTAAAATCTTTTTCTCTGAATTAAGTGACCCAGACTTGATGAATGACGGCTCTTTGCTCCAGAAAATTCTGGTAAAAGAAATTCACAGAAATTCATCCCTGAATGAATTATGATGTGGGCAATTGGGTATGGTGTTTAATTTCATACTGCAGTGGAGATATACGGTATATTCTGCTCTGGTAAATTGAGATACTGTTTATAGACAAAACTAGACGGGCACTCAGAGAACACAAACCTCGGCCAATTGAGGCCAGATGCCGTATCTCGCACCGTTAACGAAAGTGAAAAATAATTTGTGTATCTGCTCCGTGATTCGGATCCGCTCCCAAAATGTAATGAGTTCTTCTTTGGCTCACGTTACACGCGTCCACCAAGCTTCATGAAAAAAACAACGGGCCTGTAGTTTTTCCATAATCCTTCTGACAAAAGAGTCGGACAAACCAAACCCAAAACCGGTAATTACCAAATGGGAACGTCTGATTTTGGCTTGGCCAGTTTAACGAGTAAATTAAAGTACTTCATCAAAATGATGCAAAAACAATTCCTTGATTTGCAATAGTTTCAGAAAAAGGCCTCCGATTTCAGGGATCGCTACCGTATGGACGATAGAATACAGAATGTTATCGCTGTTATCCTGCAACATCAGAGGTTTATCTCCATTTCTGGCCAACGGTTTTTAAAAGGAGTTTATTATTTAGGTCATGAAGTTACAGTGAAACTTCTTTTTGCTCTTCATTATCAAGGGGTAGACTTTTGAGCAGGTGTACTTGTAAAGGCTTATTACCTGACTGTCATGTATCACTACATTCATTTTAGAGGGTTTGCTTTGCTACCGGAGAGAGAGAGATACGGTGGTGCACTATAATCTTTTTTAGAAATGATGCTTTGAATAGAGCTTCCAATTAAAAATATAAAAATGTTCTCTCATGATTGCCTCGACTTATGCCCACATTAAAAAGCCGTAAATCGTAATTGCAATCCCAGTGGGAGAGGCAATCCAAAGTGATGCTGCAGTGAGCCTTTTAACACCTATTCTTTTAATCTTGGACATTATTTTTTTCAGTCGGCTCTTCGTGGGTCCGAGTCTGTGGTTTCGGACTGATCGGCGTCCTTGGCGTGCAGCTTTTGTAACGAGCGGTGAAAGGCTGCTCTCATCTCGCTGTGGCTCCCTGCTACCTGTGAGTCATCTGCTCCCTCTGGACCACGACTCCCCTCTCCTCCTCCTCCTCCCTCCCTCCCTGTCAGGCTGTGGATACAGGCAGCTATTGAACGGTTCCTCCCGGTGGAGGGGAATGAGTCAAGTGGCGCGACAGGGGGTCGAGAAGCGCAGCTGAGGTAAACAAATCCAGAGCCTACGAACGACCTGTCACAACATGTTTCACGAGCAGACTGGATGACTCAATCACCGGGTACGTGGGACATATGGAGCCACCAGTCACAGTGGAATTAATACCCTGTGAATCATACAGACAGTCTGGCTCGAGGCTCCGTGGCACACAGGAGGTGCCGGCCAACTGTACACACCGACTTGGCTTTCTTTGAGCTGCTCCACAAGCGTCTGGAAACTAAACTCAACTTTGGGGTTTGAACTATTTGAACCTTTTATCCGTTGATGTTGGGGTAAATCGCCACCTCAAGTATAGAGGCGTTAATTAATGCCGCTTTACGCTCATTTCACAAATTCCCTTAAAAGTGTACATAGCTGCAGAGTCAGTGTTGCTCTCTAACGTTGTCACATTACATTTCTGTGTCGACTCAACGTGGTCTCGGCACACAGAGGGCTTAATATAGAGATACCCAAGTCTGCCAAAAGGTAAATAGACAGATGGGCTGCATGAGTAGAGGCAAGGGAGGGAATGGGAGAGAGGGATGGGGACAGCCAGGGCGGGGGGTGGGGGGGGGGGGGAGATAAAGGGATGAAATTCAACCTTGGTGACAAACTGGCGATGAAGAGTGGAGTGATTGTGAGAGGACTCAAAAGATCCAAGAGACAGTGGAGCAAAGAGCATTGGAGGAGTGTGGAGATGAAAGCCAGAGAGCTGGAAAAAAGAGAGAGAGATGGAGAGAATGTATGTGTGAGGAGCAGATTTGAAGGAGGAGGAGGAGGAGGAGGAGAGAGGCAGACAGACGTGATGGAGTGAGTGACAGACCGTCACTCTGCTGGGTGTTTTTGAAGCCCGGTTGCTCTGCGGCAGCTGTGATGCGGTTGGAGAACAACCCCTCTCGCTCCTCCGCGGCGCCGCAGGAAGAGAAGCAGTGTGTGATTGCAGCCATATTGTTAAAAATAGACCGAGCAGGCAGGTTATGTAAACAGGCAGGTTTTACACCGGTGCTGCGTCTTACTAATTGGAGAGGTTTCTTTTTTTTGTGCAGAAGGGAAATAAATGAAGGAGGTGTGGCGGTTGTTATGTGTAAAGTATTTTGTATTTTTTTTCGGCAGTGACGACTTCTCCTGAGCATGTGAGCGATTAAGCAAATGGCAAATCGACTTCATTAACTACACAGCACCCATAAGCGTTTCCATGACACCAATTACCGGTAATCTGAACACTTTGAAGTTTCACACAATTCTTTTTCGCATCAGGACATTTAAAACAAAAACTCTCCAAAAGTTCCATTTCAAATATCGCCGGGAAGGAAAGCCGGCCGCTTTCATTTCAGACGACACCGATCGAGGTCCGATACGAACATGATTCAAACAAGAGGAAGAACTTTTTTTTTCCTTTTTGCACCAGACTTTTCTATAACATCGGGCTTTTCTCAAGGGTGCGATTAAACGCTTTGTAACCTGCAGAACAACTTGTGTTCTGTTTTTCGGAAAAAAAATCAAGTGAAGACGTTCCAAAATAGCCCTAATTAGTTTCTGCTTCTGCAAGCTTACAAGTGCATGTAATTGTTCCCTTAATGGCTACTCCATCCCGACGAGAAGCCAATGAGACAAAATGGCCCCGGGCTTCACAGGCAAACATTTACCCACCACCACCACCACCACCGCCGCCGCCCGCTAATGCTGGAGATTTATTTCTTCCACACTACAAACACAACAATTTAAGACTCCCTAAAGGTTAAAGAATGGAACAAATATTTTCCTTTTTTTTTCAAAAAACGGTTGAAAAGCAGAGCAGCTCTGCCTCGTTGCTGTGAGCTTTAGTAATTTGACAGTTTTAATACCTGATGTCTGTGCACTGACAGACATGGTTAGCAAACAGAGCATGATCGCATGTGTCACACACACACACACACACACACACACACACACACACACACACACACACACACACACTGAGTATACGTGATATGTGTGTGTGTGTGTGTGTGTGTGCAGGGTTCTGGCTGTTGAGTGAATTCAATCATGTACACTTGTTATTAGGAATTTGCATAATATTCCACATCAGCGCTCAGCCAATTGGATGCACTTTAATATATGCAACCGGGCTAAGGTGATATGGTTTAATGTAACGGATCCATTCCAATTGAAAAATAGTGGTAATGAGCGCTGCATTTCATTCCAGGTGTGCTGATGCATAGAGAGCATAGATTTCATTACAGGTTGGATTGAATACGGGTAAATCAGGCGTGCCGTGGCATCTGGCAATCAGAGCCGTACTGTCTGTATGAAGTCCTTCAATATTTACACCTGTGCTTTGAAGGGGTACTCAGGTTTTTCTTAAGTAGCAGTGGACATTATGCTTTAAAACACTCAAACAACAGACTGTGGTTTGTTAAAGGGCTGGTTCATTCTAATTACAAAAAATACAACATATTTTCTCACTTCTTTGCTGCAACTCCAGTAAATATGGAAGTGAACAGAGCTGTGTTTGTACTGATTAAAGCATTTCCACAAACCTCACCATGAATACTTTTTTAATTGCAACAAATGGTCCCAAAGAAAACTTCCAAGTTTTTCAAAAAGTTCAAATTTTTCTCCACTTTTGACCGGCGTAAACAAAGTCCAAGTCACCGTCATCATATCAGGGTGAAGGCAAAAAGTCACCTCAAAATAGTGCAAATTAAATGAAATAAGAAATGGTGTTTTGTAATTTGGGTGAACTGACCCTTTAACATCTGATCAACTTATCACATGTCATTAAACCAGGCAGAGCACATGCACTGAGCTATGTCCTGTTGTTGTTGTTGTTGTTGTTTACATGCAGTTGCATCAGAAACTTAAAAAAAAAGAGGATTTGATTATTTGCCATTCGGTGACTGGTAAAGCAAAAACGGTTCCAATGTAAACTTCACACTGTTGCTGTGATGATTCACACTGAAAGAGAGAAAGGCGGCATTGGAAGAATCTTGACTTCACCAACAAACTTAAAGAGACAGTCCACACCAAAGTCAGGTAATTCACAGATATGGTTTAAATTCATCTTGGGTTTGTAGCTTAATAGCTGTCAATATTTATAGGACATTTATGGGACAGTCCTCTTAAAGAACTGACTGCTCACAAGTAAAACAGTGTGAGGAAGCGTTATTCCTAATAAAGTGTAAAAGATATTCTCCATTTCATTTTTTGTCCTTTTGCTCAAATCCAAATCTACCACCGTGTCCCGTCTTTGGAGTGAACTGCTGCTTTAAGAGATGGAGAAACTGCACTCAAGACAAACTGTGCACAGCTTCAGCCATCGGATCGGTAAAAAGACGGGAGAGAGAAGGGTCAGTGAGAGAGAGAATTCAACCAAGGAGGCAGGTGCAGCTAAAGGGTTAGTCCAACTGAAGAAAGAAAAGGATGAGGCAAAACAGGCAGGTATAGAAATGGGAGAAATACTCCCCAGAGCTCAATGAGACAGATGAAAGGGTGAGGGGTGAGGGGTGAGGGGGGCGAGGAGCCGGGCCGACTGCGTGGGTGGATTCGATCACTGCGGGCCCCCGTGGATCCATCCCGACGCCGAGCTCAGCTTTACTACCGAATAAAGAGCCATTAAAAGTGCCCGTTATGGAAAGTGAAGTATTCGGCATGTGTGTGTGTAATGCCGTTAGTCTTTACAACGCAGCGCCGAGCGTGTTTTCGTAGTACGACATGATGTCACTTATAATCGCCATAAAGTGCTGGTGTGGAGGGAGAAACGGGCCTAGTTCTGTGTGACCTTTAATGAGAGCCATTACACCACGACGATGACTCAGGGAGTTCAAAACGGGCAGAAACGTTTCCAAAAAAAAGTGAATTAAATGCGTGTGTGCACATCTGACTGCCGATGGATCATGTGGAAGTAGCCAGCAGGGTCGACACAGATGAACGGGCTGAGTGAAGTCCGACAGCCGGCGGTTCTATTTAACCGTCGTAATGAACATCTTCTGGATGTGCAGCCTCGATCTGACCGTAAAAGATCTAACACACAAAAAAAAAAGCTATTTAATATTTTAACGTCCAACTTCACACTCTGTCTACGGTTTGAAAAAAAAAAGAAAGTGACAGCTGCTTTCTGGATGATTGCTGAAATGGAAAAATCAAGTAATTTCACTGCTGCTGCATTGTGGGTGGATATTTTTCTGCTCGTGACGGATGAAACTTCTATGAATCCGTCACGTAACTTGCATACTTAATGCCAAATCAGTCGTTATTTTAACCCAAAACACAAACTTTTCCCAAACCTAACAAAGTGGTTTTGTGGCCTCGATCTAACGAAGCCGTTTCCTGTGTTTATTTTGAAAGGACTGTATGCATTTAAAGAGCGGAAATTAAAACGTGTTTGCTGGACTTTCTTAGAAAAACGCACCTAAATGAGGAGTAACTTGTACGAGGGTACATTGCAAAGATCGAGTTGTTCCAATACCAGTATCAGAAATGTCTCTGATGTAGCCTAAAACGCTGGATCGGGTATCGGCGAGTACGCGAGTCAATGCACCAATCTAATAACGAGTCATCAGCTAATTTATCAGCTAATTTACGCTACACAAGAACAACAAACCACACACGTGTCACTCGCTACCAGCTCCGTACATCCTGCCTGATCGATACATGTGCAGCTCTGCACAGAGATGAGACAGAAGCTACTTCCATCATCTGAAATCGATGAGTTCCGTAAGTGCAGGACTTATATATTGCAGTAAAAAATCGAGGCCACAGAGAGTTATAACATGTGACCGGAGCAGGAAAACGCCCCCAGAACTTGCTCGGGGTTCAGGAGGAACAGCATTCAAATGTATCATGAAGACTATTGATACTGATGAGGCGTGAAGCCTCTCTGAGGAGCAGATATCATGACGGGGGTTAGAGGGGACACACAGCCGGAGTCCTATCAGTGACTGGATGATACAGGCAGTGTCTGTTGCCATGGTCTTCACAAGTATAAATAACCCTTTAGAAAACGAACTGGCATCGATGTACGCCCCCCCCCCCCCCCCCCCCCCGAGACCGCCAGCTCTTCTTCATGGAAAGGTTCAGCCCGAGTTCACTGTCTGCTCTCCTCCCGTAGCGCTTTTATGAGTTTGAAAACCCCCGGCTCCACTTGATTCTATTATCGAGCCATCTTCCCTGCACTTGTCAGCTAAATTAGCTGCCAGCTTGGCCTTTTTAGTCCGACCCACGCTAGTTCATCTGTTCATCTGAATGTGCAGAAAGAGTCACGGGAGGAAAAAAATAAATAAAAAAAGGTCAAATAACAATAGAGGGTGGAGAAAAAAACAACACACACACACCAGAGAGGTCTAGAACCAGGAGTGTTGAGAGCCACGGTTCTGCTAACATGCAGTTTTTTCTGGAGAGGTGGGCGATCCGCGGCCAGAAACGGCTCGAGAGCAACCTCACCGCTGGTGTTTTTCTAAATAGCAGCGGGGTCAACAGGTTCCTGCCCCTGGCCTCTAGTCTTCCCTGGTGTTTATATAAATGTAGTGCAGCTACCCACATATGAGCCAATACTCCAGCTCACGTTTCTCATTCGTCCACAACGGAGATATGAAAGAGAAAAAAACACACACGGTTAGGATTAACAGGGCTGCGTGTTTGAGGTTTTTTTCCCCCTCGCTGACATTTATGGCTGAAGTGGATTTATAGACGGTTCACTTCTGCTCGTGTGTTCTTTAAGAGATGCTTTTCTGGAAGAGGAAACTTTTTTGGAACTTTCCTGAGCTGTCACATCTGTCTCAACTGTCACACGTACAGTAATAAAAAAGGGGAATAGTTCCCCCACAGCCACAACATAATGTCAGAAAACAGTCACTGGCTGAATATATTTGGGTATAGTGACACAATTCCACTCGTTAAGGGAAATTGCTGGTTTAATTAAACGTGTGTTTTCACACGTTTCTGCGAGACGAGCAGATGCAAGAAGGTTGGAGTTCAGATTCCTGCTCGAGAGTTCCAACAGCTGTGAGGATTAAAGCGCTATCTTTCAAACGATGACCCCCGCGTGTGCTGCTGTACATTGTGTACGCACGTGTGTCGTCTCATGGACAGCGTTTAGATTTATGCATATGATTTAACACACCCAGCTTTTTGTCGTTCATGAGCATAACACCAGTCCTAAGAGAATCAAACAGACAGGTGATTGCTAACCATATTATTTAGTGAGCTAGCTAACACTGTGTTGTGTTAATAGGCTTTCTTTTTTTCTCCCACAGAAGACATTTTGACATATCACAGCATGGAAAGCACAGGTGTGCGTAATAAAACTAATGATGGCTGAATTCCATTTAGCTGCCTCAGGTTGATGGTCCTGGAATTGTTCACGCTGGCTCACTGTCACATTAGCCGTCGCTAATGTTATTAGCAACACCTGTGCTTTTCTTGGTACGACAAGTCAAAATGTCTCGGCTCTCAGTGCCGAGTGTTTGCACGCTTCATTTTTTAAAAGGTTCCAGCGGACAAAAGCGATGCCGTTTTTTCCGAGCACAGGGGTCCCCTTTAGAAAAACGCAAATTGTATTGCAGCAGGTTTCTGACAGTCCACCCCGCGCAGTCCTGGTTCTCTAGCGGGGCCCGGCAATCCGACCCGGCGGCACAGATGACAAGCATTAAGAACGACTACAGAGAAAAAGGACTTCGACGCAGTTACATGTGATGGAGCCGCTCAATGCTCGGTGCGGCCGTATTGATTAAAACACATATCTGTTCCCTCACATGAGCACGAGACGGAAAACTGAAGAACATGGCTGAAATGGATCCAGTGCAGACAAGTGTCCCTGACTGCAAGTCCCAAGTCCAGTTAAAGATGACGGCATTTGATCACTTTCCTTCAACACTGAGTCAATAGTGTTTTCTGTGTTCACGTTCACGTTTTCATCTGGTAAACGTCGTCATTGTTGCGTCTTAAGTCTGACTCAGTCTTTATAGAGGCCAGTGATTTTTGGCGCTGAGCATGACGGCCAGTTAACAAGAATATGCTGTGTGTTACAATCTGGATACACACTGTAGCATTCTGTAACTTGTGTTCAGGTATCTTTTGTCTCTCTTGACTAGCCGCTCTATATTGGGCCGCTATCTTTGTACCGTTGTCTACTGGCCCACCTTGTGGCTGCTGGGAGATTTGTGACACAGCTGTAGGAAGTACAGACAGAAAGAGCAGATATCTGGTGAGCAATGGACAGGGACTGAGGGAGATTGGAGGCCCTCCTGCAACTACGATGCCGTTACTTCCACACCGGCTTCTCTCCTTCCTTATCAACCCGCCGGCCCCGGCTCCTCTGATTGAACCGGCGGCGTCACAGTCTCTGGCTGAAATAGATTGCGTTGCTGTTTCTATTACATCCTGACGCCCCCCCCCCCCCCCCTCCCCGCTCTTGTCCGACTCCCTGGCTCAGGCCCCTGCTGGTTATTTATTTGTTATGGGCTTTTCTCATTTGAGCCTGAGTAGCTCATCATTGCAGCCAGAGAGTCTGTCTGCCTGAATGGAAGCTTGTTTTCCTCGCTGAGGATTTATGGACTTCTGACACGGTGCCTGTGCTAGCAAGCAGCAAGGAGAGGACAAAAGAAAAAGCTTGTCCTCCCTGAATCACGTCCAAATGACCCGTATCTTCTTCCCAAACTTGCGGGAACATGGTCGAGTCTTTAGAAGGGGATAAAACCCCCAAACGTTCTCTCTTCTTCTCTGCAGCTCTTGTTTCTTTACGCGATCATTCGAGGGTTCACAGAGACGTTTCGTTGCACTTCCTGTCGTGGCTATGTTAATCAGCATGGGGGCCAACGAACTGTCAAATTAAAAATTTAAGAAATAATTAGACTTGAGCCCATAAAGATCGAGATGTGATTAAATATTCAAGAACTGGCTGGAGTTTTATAGGTCATGTCATTTATTTGAGCAGTTGGGCGGTGCGGCGTAAGAGTCTGTTGCTGAGAGATTACAGGTTGGACGCCTTTGATAAAGTGGGAATAGAAAGCTTAAGTGAAAAACAGAACTTTAAATCATTCAAAATCATTCTGAGGTTTGTAATTACGAAATCACAAAGATCCAGCCCCAAAAGTACAACCTTTAGCTCAAATGATTTGTGTAATTAATGGTGCAAGTCATTTTTTTCGAAGTACAAAATGCCAAAGAGTTGAAGAATCCACCTTCTGAAATAAGAGCATTTTCTGCTTTTCTTTGTCTTCTATTATAACAAATTGAATATCTCTAGATTTCAGACAGTTGGTGGGATGAAACAAGCAATCTGAATACATCACCACAGCGATGAACATTTCTCACTATCCCTCTGATGTTTTAAAGACTAAACAATAAAATGTAGAGCAGGTCACTCCATATGTCTAGACAGGGATTGTTCATCTTTGAAAAGCAATACCTAACATCTAATATTGTTATTTCTTTGATACAGTTTTCAGTGACCTTGATTGAACATTGTTTTAGCTCAGACTGTCCCGGGTTAAGCGACAGACTGAGGGCAGTTGAGTGCCGGGAGATGAAATGGGAAACGGTTCTTTAAGACGGTGGATATTGCAGCTAAAAAGCTGGAGAAGTGTCATTGGGAGTGAAGGAAGCGCGGCTGGGTATCATTGATGAACGTAATACGGCTATGCCCTTTAAATAACTTAAATTTCCATCCTTTTCCAACCGCAGTCATGTTGCTCCCGTGGTGTACCCCTCTTTTTAGCATCCTTTTGCACGAGAACCATGGGCCGTGTAAAGGAAGTGGACGTAGTCACCGAGACGGTACTCATTGGTTTCTGGTTTTGAAGCCTCGAGTTCGTCATTTTGGCCATCGCCATCTTGGCTTTTGAAACCAGAAGTGACACGAGAGGTTGGAGCTCAGTACAACCAAACTCTAAGCAAGATATTTTTAGGCGACAGTCTGAAAACAGACGGTGAAAGGGTTAAAGTTCTAAGATGAAAACAACTCCCAGACCGAAAAACTTAGTGGTAGAGACCTGTCAATCACAGTAAGCCCCGCCCTAAAGCATCCCCTGCTTTATGGTCTGTTTGACTCTAAATGGACCATCATTTACTAAATGAACATCATGTTGTATTGAAGAAGACTTGAAACTAGAGATTGAGACCATAAACTCATGTTTACAATGTTTACTGAGGTAATAAATCAAGAGAGAAGTAGAGTCATTTTCTCATAGACTTCTATACAACCAGAGGAGTCGCCCCCTGGTGGACAGTAGAGAGAATGCAGGTTTAACACATGAAGCTTTGGCTTCACATTTCAGACCCGGTCCAGAGAATGCTCTGAAAACCAGAATAATATCAGCATATCCCACATGTCTTAATCCGAAAATTGTTGGAAATCCTAATTCTGAATAACCAAATGGAATATGTTGTTTAATTCCGAATATTAGTTAAATATTAGTGTGCATGTAAGCATAGCCACGGAGAGATTTCGTTGAGTTATAGAAGCTGGTGGAAAAGCAGCAAGCCTGGAAGTTGACATCAGGACTTTGACTCTCTATACTTGCTGCACAGGGAAATTAAAAATGTAAATGAATGGTCACAGAGAGAGCTACCTGGCTTGTACTCTGAACGTGTCGGAAAACATTGAGGGAATATTTGTGCATGCTGACGAGCTAAATAAAAGATGAGGAAAGGCCAGGAGGGAGCGGTGTTGTTTAGACGCGGGTTCTCTACTTAATTTGAGGAGTTAATCAGAGCCGAGGCTGTATATTTATTACAAGTCATTAAATATTTTGTGGTTGCCCCGTCGAGCACATGTGGAGATATATACGGGATGAAAATAACGGGACAAGAAGGTCATCCTCTCTATCCAGCATGCTTGGTCAATATGTACGCCGTGGTGGTATCGAACACTTATTCATCCGTCAGCGGAACCATTAAGTGGAGCGTGGCGTCGTGTAACGTCGTCTAATGAAGCGTGCGAATCAAGAAAATCAATTAGCAATGCTTTCTGCC
Organism: Pholis gunnellus; assembly: GCF_910591455.1. Classification (NCBI taxonomy): domain Eukaryota; kingdom Metazoa; phylum Chordata; class Actinopteri; order Perciformes; family Pholidae; genus Pholis; species Pholis gunnellus. Next base: position 24,890,698 of record NC_136534.1, read on the forward strand.
TTTCACTAAAGAGATTAGTTTAACTTGTGAGTTAAGCGTTAGTGAGCTAATGAAAGTGATATTTCACCCTGGGGGAACATTTACACCTAGTCGCATGCATCACATGACTTCCTGCGTGGTCGGCCTCAAGCTACTTCCTGCTTTTACTGGTCAGGACTCGTTTTCTTATCAAAAATTGCGAAGAAAATGCAAATCTTTTAGCCGTTTCAAATGAGCGCCATTGCCATGAAAACGCAGGTTGGGGTGATTGGACTGATGCAGTGCAGGCATGCGTGCTGTTCTTCCAGAGTGAAACATGATTCTTGTTTTAGTTTTTGTTTGTTAGTGTTCAGTCCGGTTAGAGGCGTACGACGAGGCATTCGGGGCCCAGCAGTGCAATCCCCTTGCAGGTTGACTGAGGACGGACTTCCCTCCCCCCCTTACCCTCCATCTCCACACTGATTGGCTCCGAGTCAGGTGACCCTTGCTCCCCAACGGGGGGAGGGCCATCAGGACCTGTACCTCTTTCAGGGTCACCTGCCTCCTTTGGGAACGCCGCCCCATGATAGGTTGTGCTGGCGCTTGTGGGTGTGGTCTTCCCTGTGGTTGTGACGAAGGGGGAGGAGGAGGAGGAGGAAGGAAGGGGGGGGGCAACAGAGTGAGTGATTAGTGAAATGTGAATCAGCCTGGAGAATCAACTTCAGAGCGATGAGGGTGAGTCCTGAGTGGAAAGTAAAACCGTCACCATAAAGACCCGGCGATGATCGTGAGCAACATGATGAGCACACAGAGCAGAAGTTAATTCATCCGTCACTTCGCTTCCCCTCAGATACACAATGAGTGCTGGCTGCAGCGTACTTCACCAGCTGCTTAATGCCCACATTCAATCTCTCCGGGGACCTGTGATTTTGGCATTCCAACATTTGCAATCCACGATTCTCCAGAATATTATCAAGCACTCAAAAACAACTCTTATCCTTTAAAGGGTCGGATTTAGGGGAATTAAAAAGTTGCTATATTTATACTCAAACTATGAACTGTTTTGTTTTTGATAGCTTAGAATGAGCCCTTCATATCTACATTGGGAGCTGCTTCTCTTTCATGGAGTCCACCATGTTGCACCGCCATTGTTTCTACAGGAGCCCAGAACGGACAAACCAAACACTGGCTTCTTTCACTTTTCTACGTTTACCTGAAGGCCACCGTAGTTCTTCGTCACGCTTAGTAAGGGAGGGGGGGGGGGTGGATCAGAGGGCTATTCAGTCGCTAGACGCCACTAAATCCCACACACTGCTCTTGTAACAACATATATCATTAGCACATTTCTGCGACTGAATATCTAAACAAAGAACAGGTTTTCTTGCGGTGGCCTTTCAAGCTATTTTCTATTATATCTGATCTAGTTGTCTTTGAAACAGCAGCGCTAACAATAACAACACTTGGAAACGCTGAGGGGAGAAAAGGTTGTCTGTTGCCACTTTAAACTAATAAAATATATCAACATTCTTGAATGGCTTTCGAATCCTTCTCCTATTTTAAACACACCATCATGATCTGACAGAATGACTGGTTCTCCTTCTTGTTTTACAGACAAATCCTCCCGTGTTTTGCACACTTCTTTGACCTCCGACCAGCGTTAAAGCTCCTCTGCGTCCACCCTGCTAAGCGTTTTCACAGATAAGCTGAAATAGATACCGTTGGGCTGGCTGACTCTTTTCCACTACCTCACCCGAGCCGAGCCGTTTCACAGGAAAAACTCCGTCACCTTGAAGGCAGATCAGCGAAACATTATGACATTTGGCCAGAATTCGGGAATCATTTCAAAAACATGCCGAGAAAACACGCTGGGCGTTTTTCGCTGCCCACGGGTCCCGTGTCATCAAACGTGTTTGTCTGGACGACACACTCCACATCTTGATTGCATTATTAGCCGTGTGTTGTCCTTGAGGTCCGGTGTGAGCAGCATGCTGCTATTGGCTCGGGCTCCTGCACTAATAAGCCGGGCATAATGCTAGCGTTCTGCAGAAGCTCACACACCCAGACCGGAGGAGAAAAAAAGAAGAAGAAAAAAAGAAGCTTGTTCTCTCTCTCGCTGCGAGCCAGTTGACAGCGTTCACTCTGAATGAGGCGCCCCGTCGGTTCGCCATCTGCGCCGGGCAAATTAAAACTGTACACCAGGGGGTGTTTGGCCCTGGCACATCGGAAAAAAAGCTCCAGGACTCCATTACTTCAATTCATAACAATTGTGTTACACTCAGTGTGCATGAAGGATTTGATTTTTTTTTGTCCCCTTTTTACTGTTGACAAAGTACCAAAAAAAATAAATGATACAACAGAGGATGATCTGATTACCTACAGAGGCAGGTGTTTGTCTCGCGCCCTTCCCTCTGACGGCTGTGATTGTTTGGGTGACAGAAAACGTCCCCGTCTCGCCCGTGTGTGTGACACCGGCTTTGTTTTTGGCATACGTGGCGTTTGTATTATCTAGGAAAGCTGATAATTGATCTTCAGGGCGGGAGACTTATGAGGCTTTTGGTGTGAATCAGCTAGAAAATAAATAAATAAATAAATCGAACAACAGAGACAGAATCCGACTGCGTGTCGAGAACTTCCAAACGGTGCAGTGAAGCATCGGGGTGATGAGAGCCCCGTGGGATTAAGCGGGGAGGGTTGCTCGACAACACTGGCTACCGACTGAGCGGTAACTCCTCCGGCCGGGAGGCTTTGCAGACTACTGAGGCACAGTGGGACTGTGGAGGTCTGGGCCGAAGCCTCTGCAGACAAAGTGGCCTCTGTTCTGAGAGAGATAGAGGGAGAGAGAGAGAGAGAGAGAGAGAGAGAGAGACGGAGGATGGATGCTTCTGCTGAGCCGTAATGGACCGACGTCTCCCAGCATGACGGGCTCATTGCGGATACTAATCACCTCGTCGGATCCATTGGCTCCCAATTCGTCCAGCGACAGTCTGACTGTGAGCATGTCTTTAAAAAACTCCTCATGAAGTTGAAGCGGGTGCTTCGGTCGTTGCAGATAAAGTGTTGGCCAGCAGCCATCTGATAGAAAATGACTGCTTTTGAATGATGCAGCATTAGAAGATTGTCCGAACTCCACCTCTTCAATCTTGTCAGAGACGGTAGCAAGCTTGCCGTCATTTCTATTTCTATTCCGGCCATGCCGGGGAGGGGGGGGGGGGGGGGGGGGCGGCGTGGCCAGCGGGGAGTA
>NC_136534.1:24893996-25020565 GCF_910591455.1 Pholis gunnellus
GCAGCCACAAGACAAAGCAAGACAAAGAGGCGCATCAGTAAATTTGCATCAAGGCATTTTCCTAACTGTCCATTTTTAACAAAGCACCTCTCGAGTCTTCCCAAAATTGGTTTTGTTGATGAGGAGTGCTTGGAGACGGGGCGGTAAGTGCACCGAAAGGAAACTTAATTTGTTTTGTGTCTGGCTGAGGTCAGAGTGTCTGCGTCTCGCATTTGTTGTTGGGGACAAAATCGGCGGCCCGGACCTGAAGGGAAAAATCCACCCTCGGATCTTCAACGAGGTTGCGCGTCATCAATTCCGCAGCCTTCAGCAGATTCCGGGAGTTAGTTTGTGACGAGAAGTTGCAATCAACTTTGTTGCGTGTCCTCACTTTCCCTCGACTCCTCTGCTAGTGCTCAGGTTAGTCATTTCCTCCGTTCTCCAGATCTGTGCCACTCTCGTCACACACACATAGCACTTTCTTGCAGCTGCACTGTATTTTAGTCAACTGAGGCTACTGCTGCTGAAATTGGCACCCGGAGTTTGCCTGCTCTGCAATAACCGTCTCGGTGCATGATTGTGGAACGTCAGTGGAAAAACTGGATGGAAGAGTGTTGATTCGGAGCGATTGACACTAAAACCTGTCATTTACCACTGATATTTTCAGCTGTCGAAACCTCCCACATTGCTAATGGCACGGGGAACTATATATTCAGTATATATATATATTTTGGCCGTCGTTCTGCAGAAATAACAAAAATGAACACAGAGGTTGAAGTTTTAGCGTCAAAAGCTGTGTTTTTTTGTGGCCTTTTGAAAGGAAAAGGACAAAGTGTGCAGATCGTCTGGTTGAAAACCCTTTTCACCACCTGTTGTTACTCATTGAAGAGTATCATGAATTCATTGATTGGTAGATTGATTGGTGTTTGTTGCCCTTTATGTTTCATGTACAGTACGGATGAGTTACGCTTTTTAAACACATTTGTGTAAATTCATTATTGGTGATTAAATCTAATTAAATCAACATCATTTGAGCAAAAATATAAAAAGGGGGAAAAAAGGCTCAATCACATCAAATGAATCCTTCAAACCACGTTTTAACGGTGCAATTTCTGCCAGTGTGAACTTGCTGCCGTGCAATCCAAATCCTCTGAATTCCTCTTTTGAACCAAACCGACACAAAACCCAATCTGGCAATTATTGATTTTCTGCCGCTCTGATGAGAACGTGTCTACAATTGATACGCTGTTCTCCCTCCAATAGACGCACCGTCCTTCCCCCTTTTCGAGCCGATCCCAAAATCGGAGCCTCGTCCAGAAGCGCACGTTCAACGGTCGAGTAATGAGACCGGCCAAGGAGCGCTTCCGCTCCGCCGCGCGGAGCGCCGCGTTCGACGCCAACAATCTTCCCACGCGTTCACAATGAGCCGAATGAAATGAGACACGGGTTCATGTACAAGCACAAGCGCAATGATCCGGTGCTCATGCTGAAACACTTTGCACAAGAATGCACGCACCAATTACATGCAAACAAATGTGATTAACAAGCAAACTTCTCTCCGCACAGACACAATACGTGATCCGGTACATTTTTAGATTTCCTTTGTTGAGACTCACAACCCTCAAGACAAACACTCCTCTGCTCCTGAGAGAATCAACACGTGTCTAAATTGATAAAACAGAACACTGAGCCCAGCTGGAGGCAAAAACTCAAATCTGCTCAAAGAATTAATCACCTCAATTTCTATTCAGTGTGTGTTAAAGCAGCTCGTCGGCCGTCAACCTTCAAGGTTTAAGGATGTGCGTCTGCAGAACCTGCTGCGAGGAGGAGGCCTCTCAGGCAGAGACACACCTGGTGCACTGAATCACATTATTCTCTTCCTCACTAAAAAGTGTCTTCACGTTTCCAGAGGAAGAGCCGAGGTGATGATCAAATCACGCGGGTATTTGGTCACAGCACTTGAATATATTCACAAAGAAAGATCCAAACAGCAACATCCGCAACATCCGCAACATCTTGCATGTTCTGTCGCTCATTTTCCTTCCCTGCGATCAACACAGACCAAGAGTTCTTTCCTCTCGGTTCGTCAAACTAGCAGAGTGCCGTAAACATTGAAGTACGCCCCCCCCCCCCCCCCGAGCATGCTCAGTGGAGTTTTGTTAACGAGTCGGCCGACAGGTCACCTCTACGTCTGAAAAAGCACGGCAGACTTGCCGGCACTTTTCGCCATAATTGACCTTCTCTGGCGTTTCACACACATGAGCAAACGGTTGAACGCGACCAGCAGGCAAGAATTCATTTTGTTCTGCTCGACTTTCCAAACACAAGGAAGTGCTGGCTGTCACATATCAACATCTGTCTGTCTGCCCCCCCCCCCCATTAACCAGTCTGGGTTCATGTCCTGTGTGATCATTCCTTGTATCTTAGCATTGATAATAAAAGAGCTTTGCACTCGGGGGGGACAATGTTGATTTCATTCAGCAACTCAGAGAACTAAATATTTTTGCATTTCATTTTAATGAATGCAATGTTGACTCGAGCTTTGACAAATGTCGAATAGACACGTTCACTTAAGGTGAGCATAATCTGCACAACTAATTAGCACCTGAGAGTCCATAATCAAGGTAAAAGGCATACAACTAAATTGATTATTGAGCATGAAGAATTCCATGAATACAGATTTGTTTTTTTAATCTACAAACATGAAAGTGAGTTTCATGATCTGCAGATTAAATTTAATGAATGACCATCATGAAGAAAACATGTTCGCGGTCATTTTACTGAATGTGTTGCACTTTTCAAAGATACAAGAGACGTAAAATCTGGAAAACAATTCCCACGACACACAGCTGTTTATCTCTTAAAGGCGCATAATGAGGTCATCGCGATCAAACATGTTTGAAATTTGCGTCTGGAATCCGCACTGTTGACATTACGCAGCTGGAGAAACTTTAAAAAAAAAAAAAAACGATGAAAAGGGTCCACGCTGCTGTGAGCGAGTGCTAATTCATAATTAAATTCAGTTGTGAAGGGTTCAGTTCAGAGCCACTAATCAAGTTCATTCACCTCCAGCTCAAGAAATCTCACAAAACGTCTCCGTCACAACTTCCGAAAAACACTTTAGCAAATTTTCAAACAGGGTTTAATTTGATAAACTGACCACTAACTGGCTAAAAAGGTCACTTGACTGCATGAAAACCTATTAAACTTAGTAAAAAGACATATTTACAGCTTTCAGCCCGGCTCAAAATCTCACTGAAAGCTGCCCTCAAGTCCCAGAGAAGCAGTGCATTGTGGGGCAGTAAGCTCACAACTTAAAATTTGTTAAATACAGTCCAGCTGTTTCAGGTTAAGTTTAAGTAAACCTGCACTTAAAAAATAAACTAAACGTCTACAAGCTGCTTTAAAAGCTGCTGTAGATGGTTTACGTCTTCAGGAAGCCAGGAGCTGTGAATACATGGTTGGTTTTGGTCCTTTGGATTTATTTTTTTGGCAATAATACAAAATAAATGATTGCCATCCAGGTCCTTTCACGGTCTTTCCCCTGCACTTTGCAGCTGGTCCCTGTTCCAGGATCTCTATGCGTCCTTGGCCGTCTTTTGTTTTGGCTTCGTGCTTCGGTGACGACGTCGAATGCATTATGGACGACACGTAAACCAAAAGGACCCAGAAACAGCACGACGCCGAGCCGCACAAATCGTTCAAAGTGTGAGAGATGAAGAGACGGAGAGAGAGAAAGAGGGGATGTGAATCCTCTCTCCTCCACCTCTCCTGTCCTCTGGATCAGCCACACATCAGTCATGTAGATGTATGCCGCCTAAAATAAATAAATAAAAGAGAGTGATCGGCCATGAAAAGAGTGATGTGAGAGAGGAGGGAGTCCCGGGAGGAGGAGGAGGACTTTTGAGCTGCTTCATCTCTAACTCCGGTCAGGTCTGATTCACATCAGTTCATCCTTTCTCTCGTCCCGTCACCGTCCCCCTTTATCATCCTCATTCCCTTTCTCCGTCCACTCCTGACCTCTTTTCAATCATATATATATATACACATTATATGATATGACTTCATGCAGGATTCATATCTGATGTTACTTCCAGGCCTCACTGACAGTCTGAGCCGACGCTTTCTTTTCTTGAGTAGAACAACCTAAATGAAAAACAGACGTTCCTTTTCTGTCTTTCCTTCACTTCTCCCTGCTTTAACACATCTCTCTTTACATGTATCTTTTTGCTTCCTCTTCTTTACACTCCTTGTAGGTTCCTCTCCTCTTGTTTCCTTTGTTCTCTCGTCCGTCCATTCTCTCTCTCTGGCAGCGAGCTGATGGTTGAGTCTGGACAGGATATTTTGGCTGATCTCTCTCGCGTTCTGGTCCATCGGTTTTCCAGCGCGGCTTCGTCGCTAAACACCGATTCATAAATCAAAACCTCAGCGAGCAGCTTGGAGCATCTCTCGCTCTCTTTCTCGCTCTCTCTCTCGCTCTCTCTCTCGCTCTCTCTCTCGTGAGAACCTTCCAGTCCGGACCTCAAACCACAGACCTAATCTTAATTACAACCTCAACCTTAATTCAAATCCTAAACCATTTCCTTAAAGTCACGACAAAATGACAAACACCTTTTCTCATCTTGCTTGCCAACCCTTCATGCCTTTTTAATAAACCAAAAGATAATTATTTCTTTTGTCTAAATCTCATCACTTTTACCTGCTCAAAAGAGATGCATCTTTAATGAGCACAGCGTGCATCAGGAGGCAAAAACAAAAAGTTCCATCCCATAAAATGTTCACAGATTACTTTACTGGATATCCTGCTTGTTTTGAATTAAATTAAATTAAATTAAATTACCTCTATGGTCACAATATTCCATCTCAACAGGAAGTAAATCAAAAGCTGCACCACCCCACCCAGAAGTGAAACAGCTTGAAGTCACTTTGAAAAATACAACTTTTAGTTTTTACTCTTTTGTACAAACTAAAGAAACAAGACATAACGCGTTTATAAGTAAGCTGAAGAAGTGCTGGTGGGTGAATTTTAAGACCAGTGGACAGAGCCAGGAGTATGTAACTCTCATGAATCCATTCCCCAAAACGTGGACCTTTTAAACGAGTAAATGAAGCATCAAGTTCAAGACGGTAAAGAAAACATGTCAAAATAAATCTAAATGTCCAATCGAAACTTTTGAAACCACTCCTGCAGCATAATCCACCTCTCTGCTGGTACTCTGTACGCTCACTCGGTGCCAAACTCTCAGTTTCTCCATTACTGAAAACCTCCTCTGAGCTCTGAAGCTCCAGCAAGCTGCGTTGGAAAAGTGTGATCGTCTTGGGACATACTGAACACATGAATGAGCAGAGAACTGGTGCACGAGTGGAGTTTTAGGAGTTCCCGTGGTTGTTTGGGTGATTTTATTCACCGTGGTTCTGGGTTCGGCCCCCCTGCTGTGCGCTGAAAACTGCTGTGAATGCAAACTGGCCTCACCTGCTCCACCGAGCTACAGAGTGTTTGATGCTCAAAAGATAGAATCTCTGCGGCGCTTTGAAGATACAGTTTCATTCAGAATAGTTTTTCCTGCTCTCCGACCAAAAGTTAGAGGAAAAAGATAAAGAGCACTCAGTGTGTTTGCAGGCTAGCTTAGCACAAAGGCTGTGAGCAGCTAGCCCAGCTCCGTCTGAAGTACTGGACCCTGAACATCGATATTGGAGCTGATAATTGGTAGAGGCTAAAAATAAATCCTTAATGACAGCCCGGCTCTACGCTGCCAGTGTGTCGCTCCACGTGTGAATGAACATGAGATCGTGTGCGCTTGAGAAATGATTTGGTTGCACCAGTGATAATAAACAGACTCTCTAAACTCTGACGGTGACACATCTGTTATCTCTCCTCGCTGCTGTTAGCAAAGATCAGTGTTCAAAACACTCGGCTTCTTCCTCAACCGGTTCAAATGACAAATGTGATGTTAATGCTGTGAGTCAGTGGCCGTACTCAAAGATGTTTATGGGGTAAAAGAAACACCACTGGTCTTGGTCTCCGCCATGAAGAGCTGGCACGCCATTGCGTAACATGTAGAATACGTTCATGTGAATGGACTACTCGTGTGTGCACAATGTAGAAGTCAATATCTGTTTGTGTTCCCAGATACAAGTTAAAAAGTTGTCGGATTGGACATTATGAAAGAGCTTCCTAGAATGAAGGTATCTGCCCACCAGCTCACCAATTTACATCTCCATTGTTCAAACTACACAAAAGCCGGAGAGTAAAACCCATCACACCCGTTTCCAGTCGAAGGTTAGCGATCCAGCTGCTGGAAAACAGCTGGTTCAACAAGGCTTTGAAATCCAAAAATACCACAAAAATGGACAATGGGTCGATTTTAAGCACAAGAACCCAAATATTACGCAGCAAAATAGGCAAATACAAGAGGGCGCACAGAAACATGCATCTAACGGGAGAAAATATTCCATTAGCCTCTGTCCGTGTGAGGGCAGGAAAAGTAATACGTCTGGGTGGCCAAGCAGAGGATATGCAATAATTCCAGGTCTGCACATTTTTCAGCTGTCAGAGTAATCTATTGGAAGCCAGTCAACAGTGGAAGTGGTGCTCTGTGCATGTGTGTGTGTGTGTGTGTGTGTGTGATGGTGGGGTAAGTGTAGTGGGATGTCAGTATACAGAAAACTCCACACACACAGTTTACAAAAGTACACAGAGGTAAAAAGAGAAAACACCCGGCGTGGTGATTTAGGAACAGGTTGTACATCAACCACACAGGGACACGCAAGGACCTCCACTGTCAGGAGGCACAAAGGAGGAGAAAATAGTACCTTTAACTGCCTCAGCCGATCCTCTCCGCCCTTTACTGCGTCCATGAATCTATCTATTCCTCCCGCCATTCTGTCCATCCAACCAACACATCCATCTTTCTTCCCCCCCGTTTTGACGGACAGCGCGGCACACTTTTGATTTTACGGCCCAGGCTTTAGAGGGAGGTGGAGGGGGAAGAAAATATAGGAAAACAAAAACAAGAGTTCTCCTCTGTGAGACATAGGGTTCATTCATTTACATTGTTTTATTTCACGGCTGCAGAATGCCGCGTCGGGCTGTAGACGGACTGAGAAACAGGTTTCAAACAGCCAATCAAATCACAGCATTCTAAACTGTGTTGACATGTGTTTCCCTTATTTTTACTTAAAAAACTATTTTGCGAAAAAATACGATCGAGACATGTGACTCTTTTCCAGGTTTCTACGAGAACATATTTAGTGTTCAGAAACCTCTTTATTTAAAGTATTCGTTTAAATACTCTATGTATATTTATAAAACGGTTTTATCATTGGCTGATGGTGATTTGAACAGCCCAAAATAAGCTCTTCTTCCTCGATAGTGTCTCCTTCTTATCTAGAAGCACGGTCACGTCCTGACTGCAAACAGAAACCGCGATATCGTCCGTTTACAGGCTCCACACAGCAGCTCGTTAGCTGCAGGACTGCAGCACTTTTAAACGACATAAAAACCCAAATGCAAATGTAGAGACGGGTCAGCGTAGGAGCTGAATTTTGTGACACGTATTCCTTCAAGAGCACTTATAACCAAACACTCTCGGTCAGATGCATTCGTCACGTAGTCCGCTCGTCTGAATCCAGATCATTGATAATGAAGAGTGCGTCGCCACAGCTCAACAACTCCCCGGAGGAGATATGAAAATGATCGCCTCTGCTGCCGCTCGGCTACACGTTATCGACTCATAGTTACAAATCTGTCCGCTGTGACCGTGAGTTAGAGAGCTAATAACGTCTTTATATAGCTGTGTCCGCCCCATGTGCTTTCAGACGGGGCCGCCCAACGCCACAGCGGCTGAACTCGCTAATTAGCACGACTTCGTCCAGAGAAGAGTTAACGGCCCGAACCTCCTGCTGGAGCGTTTGATTGGAAAAGCAAATGTGCAGGCTTTCATCCCCTCGGTGGTTCATGATTGGAGACCTCTCTGTTAAAAGAGGGGGGGGGGGGAGGGGGGGAATCAACAATGAGTCACACCAGGCAGAAAATTGCTGCTGCACTGTTAATGGGCTGAAAGTTTGCAGCATGCGGCCCTTCTGGCCACACCCCAGCATGTGGTGTTATAACGTGCTGTTGCACGAGCTGGTGAAGAAAACGTGCGACCAAAAGAGCAAAAAATAACATAAAACGGAAAGCAGTGCACCGACAGTCTTCTGGCCTCTGCGGGTTGAGGCGTTGATTCCCTCATCAAGGCTTTAGAATCGGATTCCACCTTGTACGACTTGATGTATATTCTGTCTGCATCTTCTTGCACCAAATAACTAATATATTTGTGTTTACCTGCACATGCACACTTGTCTAAAGAGGGGTTGTGTTTTTTGTTAAACACGTTTGAACATTGTGCAGGAGAGGTTAGAACAATGGCTTATGAGAATAGCTCCCCTGTTAGATATACACACATGAAAAAGGATAAAAGCTAAAGAACATAAAACTGTATAATTCATCAAAATGTCAAGACGAAGCAGTAAAAGATGTATTAATAAAGAGCAAATGACATAGAAGTTGAGATGCATAGCAATATAACGAGTTATAAAACTTTAATCAAAGGCCATTTTAGATGTTTTTTTTGAATAGCGATAATAATGAAGATGGTGAAACCTTCCAAAAGGAGTCACAACTAAATACAAATGTCTGTAAACTAAAACCCTGCAAACTCTTTACCATGCACACACAACTCACCAACAGTTACCTTGTGTATAACGCAAACAGCTTTTGGCACCAGAGGCTCTGTAAAGTGGGGCTGTATAGCTGCCAGCTGTCAGATACTATTTCTGACTTTATTTGGGCTTTCATACCTTCCACTGAGCCTTAAACCCACTGAACTTATTGTGCTGTTTTGCTGTCAGCGCGTTGTTCTCGCTGCTCCACGGAGCACTTCTATTTTGAAAGACGAGCAGCTGTAAAAACCTCGTTATTGTCCCAAATAGGTACAGAAAATGTAAACAATAACTGTACTGAGGCCACAGACTGTATACAAAGATGGATGACAAGACTCCAAACCCATCAGCCCCTGGTGGCTGACTGCAGTACAGGTCATAAACTCCTCCATGTTAGCGGATGGGACGAGGGCCGAACTCAAAAATCACAAGAACACGTCAAATAAATGATTCCCCGAGACGGTTTCTGTCATTTAAGGGTGGTTCCCACCACGCTGATGTGTGTTCAAGTCTTCATTTTTCTTATTAGTTCGGTTTTAATGAGTTGTTTGATGCCATAAAAAGGGGGCGGGACATCATGATTGACAGTTGTGATTGACAGCTGGTCTGAGTGAAGTTGTAGCGGAGTATGAACCAGACAGTAATTGTCTGTTACGAATATAAAGATCTTTATACACAGACTAACTGTATATAACGATATTTTATAAACAGTCCATGGTTCACACTGTCATTGACCGTGATGCTAGCTAGCTTAGCAACATGTCCACTGTTAGCCAGCGCCGTTGTGTGTGTTCACAGCGGACACGCAGAATCAGGAGTCTGTGTACTAGAACGTGCATCGTTTGATCATGAATGTATTCATAGGGATATTATGGATACTTGTTGTGTCTTTCTAGCCAAGTAGCTACCGTGATGCTAACGCTAGGTGGCTCTCGCTAACAAGCTGCAAGCTGTGCTCGACAGTATCCATCCCGTATCCATTTACACATTAAGTCTATGGCTGCAACGAACCACAGTGCAGCAACGAGCTACGGGCACGCGCATAGTTCTTTGGTTTATGTTTCGACAACTTTTAAAAGTCATGTTGGAGTTGAAATCAATTAGAATGAATGAATGTGATTAGAGACTGTGTGTGTGTGTGTGTGTGTGTGACTTACTTGAAGCCAGGTGAGACCGTTCCACAGTTGCCTGACTTGAGCCAGATGCAGTAAGGGTCCCGTGAAGACAGACAGCTCCTGCAGACAGACACAGACAGACAGACAGACAGACAGACGGTCAGTGATGGCGGTAATTGTGGAGAGCAGCGTGTGTGAAGAACACTGAGCCCGGCAGCCGTTAGCTGGGTGATGAGGCACCGCGCTGCCACAGCACCCATCATGTGCAGCTCCGAATGAACCGTGTGACCGAGGAGTCAAAGTCAAAGGAAACAACCGAAGCTCATCAAACTAAAAGATAAAATGTCTGCAGAAATGGCCGTGAAAAGTTGCACAAATAGTTCATTTAGCATCTCGAAGTGACAAAACAAAAGCAACGTCATTGCTGCATAAATCTTCACATCTCAGCTGTCACTCTTCATGAAAGTCTCATTGTCTTGTTCTTATGCAAATCAACTGATTTGTTTACGTCTGTTGACACAAACAGTAGTGCTAAATGATTTTTATGACTGGATGATGATGATGATAACACATGGTTGTCATTGTACTACATGCACGCTACGGTATCACCAGTGCATGTATTCACTTTCAAACTTTAACTAATTATCCCAGCATTGCTGCTTTCTTCATAAGACACAAACATAAAGACAGAAGACTGCAATCAGATTAGTTTTTCATTCAGACAGTGGATTTCTGTTTTCGTACTGAATTGAAGGAAGAACAGAGCTCGTCTTGTAGTCTTTGCACCTCTTTTCTTTTAAAATCTCAATCCATATGTGTTTTGATCAAATAAATGAGCATTCTATAGTATAGAGGTCTTTTCCAGAGACAGCTCAATGATTGTGCCCCGTTGTCCTAATAAAAAACAAACAAAAAGAATCAGACAAATCAGATTTTGGCTTGAACGTCGATCCCCAAAGTACAAGGCAACGTCATATTCACTAAGCCCCCCAATCCGGACATCCAGTGTGAAACAGGAATACGATTGTGGATCTGAGTTTTGAATATGTGAATATCATGCGTTCAAGCTAAATCATGGTGCGTTTAATTGCTTCAATCACAGTAACCCTGACCTATATGGAGAGTGGCGGTTTTAGAAAGTCTCCTTTCTTGTGTTTTTGACAAAACTCTTTTGTTCTCATCAACCTCTGGTTTTGAAATGTGAAGCCAATAAACAAGGGCCTTAAAGCTGCATTCTCTCTAATGACCACCAGGGGGCGACTCTGGTTGCAAAAAGAAGTCTATAGGAAAAGTATGAGTTTATGGTCTCAATCTCTAGTTTCAAGTCTTCTTCAATACAGCATGATGTTCATTTAGTAAATGATGGTCCATTTAGAGTCAAACAGACCATAAAGCAGGGGATGCTTTAGGGCGGGGCTACACGGTGATTGACAGGTCCCTACCGCAGCGTTGTAGAGCTGTCCGTGTTTTTGTCGTAGAACTTTAACCCTTTCACAGTGTTTTCAGTGCAAGTTAACTGTAACATTTTGGTCACCAAAACATCAACAGGGACCGATTCTTAGCTCCACCCTCTCGTGCCCAAAACCAAGATGGCGACAGGCAAAATGACGAACCCAAGGCTTCAAAAGGGCAGTCCACTAACCGATGGGGCCTCTTTATTACATTCTGTACCTTTAAGCCAGTCGCTGGAGGTCACTCAGGCCTCATTGATCAGCCGTGACTGAACCTTGAGTGAACAGCCAGCGTTTGTTCCGGTCTCATGTCAGCAGTCAGCAGACGAGTCAATCACCTGCATCCTACTTACAGTAATGTATGTCTTGCTTTGTGATTTAGCGAAATAACATGCTGAGTGTACTCGGAAATGTTTACTTCCTCCATTTAAGGCGGTCCGCATTAACCATCATCAGCAGCCATTAGTCACGTTCCCTACGGTATGAAATCACAACATTCAGTACTTTCCCCTCTGCGGGTCTGTTTCGTTGATTCGACTCTTCAACTGATCTGCTGTCAGTCCCTCTGCCTCGTGCTCAACTCTGCGGTTTTATAATCCTGCACTCTGGAATGAGTTGCATGATCCTCTTGGCTTTCATCCCGCCGCTATATAATTACAAAACAACGCTGGGTGTCAGTGTCAATTAACAATACATATTTTTTCAATTCACAGCTGCATAACTTTTTTGCCAAGCAGCAACGACATAATGAGCACGGAGTCCGCAGCGACGGAAGACAACAATGTTCACCTGCTGCCAGTCTACGCTCACTTTAGAGATGTTTTTCATGCTGAATGACAAAATCAGAGGTGATGCCGAACAAAGATCTGCAGATTTCTGGTGGAGTGCGGCGTCACGTCAAACCCGAGTTTTAATGAGGACTCCTGTGGCCTGTTTTAAATATCTAAAATGATTTGCAACCGTCTAAAGTGAGCGTGCAGGTGTTACACCACCTTCACCCCTCAGTTTGCAAACGTTACAGAGAAATCCCACTGAGAGCACACTAGTGTGTCACTCTCACAGAACCGAGGGAAATCACACAAAAGGACTACCCTGTGCTACGGCTGCAGCTGGAAACGGAGCACAAATGCACAAACTCTACGTATGCAAGCACTCTTTTCAAAACAACAAGATATTAAGAACACCAGCACCTGATCTGTGGACGCCACAAAGAAACATAACCAATTCAGACTCGCTGACACGATCCACACGTCTTGTCAAGAGGAAATAATTCAGTAAACATACGTTGGTCCCTTCAGACATTTCCACAAACACTTGCTTCTGTTTTTTCTTGATAGCACAGTCTCTATAATAATGCAAACAACCGTACAGTTCATGCAGATTTACTGAAGCTCATGCGGTTTGTTTTCTGTGGAGACTGCAAACAGTGGCTGCTTGGTTTTTAAACATATCCTGTGAGGCGTCTTTAAGCCTTCGCTGCCGAGGACTTTTTGTGACGACGAGCATCCTGGTGAAGAAACGTCGTCTCCACCAGTTTCATAGTCAATGGAGTGATTTATTGATTAGCTTTGCTGTGAAGACACAGAAAACATGAAGACACAAAAACCACATTTAAAAAAATAGCAGTTACAAGTGCATCAGCAGTGACGGCCGTTTCTTCTGGTGCAAGAAACATTATGGGATATTTACCCAACAACAAAAAAGAAGAAGAAATGTTTTCATAATGAGTCGACATCAGTGAAAATAATCAGTGCTGCTTCCATTCAATTGTAAAGAAAATTTTAAGGGAACTATGTGCGTTTCTATCAACAGGTTTGGAGAGAATAAACTTCATTTTATCATAAGGTGGCGCTACAGGCTAGGCCGCCTGTAAACAGAGAAGAAGAAGAAGAAGAAGAAGAAGAAGAAGAAGAAGAAGAAGAAGAAGAAGAAGAAGAAGAAGAAGAAGAAGAGGCTGAGGCAGAGTATTTTCACCTCAACATGCAGATGAAGTGGTGAAATCTAAACAAACCGTCTCTTCATCAGCAAAAGCCACTTCCCGTCTCTCACAGCATCGCAGACCGACAGAGGACCTCTGAGTAACTAGGTCGACACAAAATGTACCCCGCCAACCTGTGTGGCTGCCAACCGAGCGACACTATATAGTGCAGCTTTAATACATTATTCATAGGCCTGCCATAAGGTATGTGTGCATCTCTCTCCATCACCGGGTTCCTCTACAGAGACACGACAGGAACGAACCTCCACACTGAAGCACTATGGGAAAAAAAGAGGCCAGCTGTGGTTTCAGGAAGAGACCGACATTGTCCTCATATTCGCAGTTTGTGTGCGACACGGGTTTGCGTGCGTCCCTCGTCAGACTTCTCTTCCCGCTTTACGTTCCTGTCACGCTATAATGACCAGATGTGCGCGTACGCCGGCCTGCAGCCACCGTGTTGTGAGGAACCTCCATTAGCTGCTGAGGGGAGAAGGGACTCATCCAGCCTCTGACTCATAACTTCCAGCTGTCATTTAGCCGACGTCCTGGGAATAACCGCCCCGACTTACTGGAGATGGTTTGGGCTAATGTGACGCTGCTGGTGAACGACGGAACATGGGAGACGTTTGTCTGGGAAATATAACTCTGAATAGAAGTAGATAGGTGGTTAAATACTGCTTTGAGCTTTTATTAATATCTAAATCCGCCTCTTGTCATTCTCCATCAAATGAAACAATGGGATTCTAAGTAAAAGGATATTCTGTTTATTAAAACTTTGATCTCATCTTATAGTTTTGCTATAAATATGGCAACATTGTAACAAATAGAATAATGTCATGTGTTTTCAATTAGAGAAGTCACTATGTTGATACTGTTCTTATTAAAAAAAGGAAATCTCCTCCAGACTTGAAAATCCCACGGATCTACAGATTTACAGGGTTTTGGGCCTCTTTTGCCCTTTTATTGTATTTCTTTATTAAAACTCCCATTCCCTACAGTTTCCTAGCTGCAGCTGAAAAACAGAGCAGTTTCTGAAACCTAATATTGGCAGCAGGGCCTCGAGTGAAAAAAAATGAAAAAAGAATCCTGACGATGCAGCCTACGAGGAGGGAGGGAGGAGAAACAAGCCGAGAGATAGAGAGAGAGAGAGAGAGAGAGATAAAGAAATGTAGAGGCAGAGAGGAAGAAGAAATGGAGGCAGAACACAGAGAGAGAAAGAAAGAGAGAGAGAGAGAGAGAGAGAGAGAGATAAAGAAATGTAGAGGCAGAGAGGAAGAAGAAATGGAGGCAGAACACAGAGAGAGAAAGAGAGAGAGAGAGAGAGAGAGAGAGAGAGAGAGAGAGAGAGAGAGAGAGAGAGAGAGAGAGAGAGAGAGAGAGAGAGAGAGAGAGAGAGAGAGAGAAAATCTCATCTGGAGGGAGACGGATTCATCGGTGTGGTAAAGGAGGATATGGTGGCTGAAACCTGACCTCCTGGTCAGTGCTGATGAGGCTTTCGGGGCCCCTAATCCCAGGATGAGGTGTGCTGTAGCTCCAGTCTCTAGAAAGGATTTGGGGATGTAGCCGGTCCGTAAGCTTAAGAAACACCGGCTCTATCTGTTTTCTCCCCGTTCCGTCTTCTCCATCGTTCAGGAAAAAAAACAAAAAAAAAACACACAGCGGCCACCATCGCTGGCTCACGGCCAATCAGCTGGATCCAATTTATGACTAAACGATGTTGAGAGCTTCTCCAGGCCTTCGCAATGAGGGCTTAGCATGCTATGGGGGTATATGTATTCCCTGGTGGAGCCGAGGAGAAATCCTTCCTCTGGGTTGAGGAAAAAGAAATAAGAGGGGGGAGGGGGGGGGGGATACATGGGGCCAACATTCCTCACAGCCCCAAAAATAGATCCCAAAGCCGGGGAGCAAGTACATTGAGTGAGGCCAAAACAACGCCTGACAAAACAAAAGGCTGCAGACAAAGAGAGGGCGAGGAGGCTCTGCTCATAAACTTGTTCCGAAAGCGACGTCAGCCTCTCGACAGCAGCACTTTCAAGGTTCTGTTTTTGTACCGTTTACGGAATTTACAGCAGAACGGTGACCTGTGGCCGCTGTGTTTATGGGGCGATAAGTTGACGATGAAGTGAGAAACTTAGTTCCCCAAATCTGGGCAGGGACGAGTCGAACAAACACAAGACTTTCACCCAGGAGACCGCTGTTTGTGTCCTGTGTCTAACCTTGTGAACGCCGACTTGTTTCATCGTAGTTTTGTCACAGAACTTACCAGCGGCAGTTATGGAACAAATGTAGCTATTTACGTAACAGAATCTTTTCCTCAATCTAACCAAACTAACTAAAGTGATTTTGTTACGTAAATAAACCTAAAAACGAAATAAACCTATGTTGGAAGTTTATTTTGAAAAGATTTTTTGCCGACGCTAGCGGGATAACAAGAGCTCCTTAGTTTGAAAAGTCGGGCGACTGACTAAGTTGGGAATGAGAATGTGCTGCATGTACACATGTGCACGAAGGACTTTTAACGAAAAGTATCGCTGCAACAGCGCAGCGGCTGGATGAAAGGAGACAACTCCATACAGCGACAAATCAGGAAACAGCTCAACGATAGTTTCAAAATAACGATTAGTGAGCCGCTGCATGTATTAACAGGTTACACAATGCATGTACATGCAAATGTGTTTTCTGATTTACTGAATATGAAAATATGAAACTACCAGAAGAACAGCTGATTCTCACATTACGCTGAAGGAACCAGCTGATTTGGGGCATTTTGTGCTCGTCATTTGAAATGTTACAAGAATATTCCACTGCTTCCCAAATCTGTTAATTATAGAGTTCACCAGTAAAGCATGCTCACTGTAAATCAAAAACAACACTATTAGTCTCTCAGCTGCACACCAACATGTAGCTGTATGACAAACACGGGATCACATGCACTCAAGCATGAGGCTCAGGCAGGAATCGGATCAGAATCGGCTTATGAAAGCATTCAACCCCCCGCTGCTAACCACGTGGCGGCCCGCACCATATTTCCCCGCGGCTCAGTTTAATCTTACTCTCACTTACCTGCCAACACCACTAATAACATCAGAGTGCTTTTTGGGGGGAAATTGAGCCCAACAAACTCCACGAACCAGGCAGATAATAGCGTAACATCTGCTATTCGGTGCAGGCTTTTGTCCAAAAAACATCTAACAGCAGCAGAAGTGGACGCATTTCTTAAAATTGGTGGCTGCAGAGGAAATTGATCCTCCTTTACTTGAGTTACCTGGCAGTGTTCGTGCTGTTTTCTTCCCGGCACACAGCGAGGAAAACCATGAATTCATGCAGTGCTTCTGGGCCGCAGCACTGAGTGTGGTCTCAGCCTTCAGGCTGCCTTTGACACGTTCCAAAATTGGTGTTCTTTTACACGTTTTTCCCAAAAATATATTAAGTTTTGCTTCTTTTTGTTCTCAGGTCCACTGAAGGTAAATCTGTTGACACTCTTTATAGGACTCATTCTATTTCCCCAGCTTTTATCCCCATTCTAATCTTGCTTTTAGAGCTTATGAATATTTCATTGTTGATACACTTTTCTTATTCTTGACTGCATTTATTTGATCTATAAATTGTCAGAAAACAGAGAAAATCTCCAGACACAAGTTCTAAAATGCTTGGAACTGTTGCTTTTTTCTGGGTCCATGTAAGGTAGTGGGAATGTCCTCCAGCTCCTTCTCGGGGGATCCCGAGTCGTTCCCAGGCCAGATGGAGAGTATAATACCTCCAGTGTGTTCTGGGTCCGCCTCGAGGTCTCTCCGGCTATCCAGGAGGCATCCGGATCAGATGCTAAACCACCTCAAGTGACGCGAGTTTGCGGCGGCTCTGCTTGCAGCTTCTCCACGAGTTCCTCGCTACCTCTAGAGGTGAGCCCAACCAGCCCTCCTACAGTCACAAGCCAACGTTCGTAGCCCATCGACTTGTACATTTAAACCCAAGACTGAAACCACTCCCAACCTGCAGCGGGGAAATCCACTGTTTTCTGTCAAAGTTCATTTGCTTATCAAGTACTTTGACTATTTAACTACTTGTTTCAGGGTTTCTGACCCTTTATGGCAGAGAGGTGGAGCTTCGCTCTACAGGTGACTCACTTCTTGCAGGTGCTGTAGTCGGAGCAGCGGCTCAGCGGCACGCGGATCACACAGCCGGAGAACGCCACGAACAACGCGTGGTGGTCCCGATCCAACTCCAGACCCAGCACCCTCCTGTCCTCCCCCCGCACGTTACATCTAGGAGCAGAGAGGAACACCGACTGTCACGATCAGGCATTTTTTACTTTCATTATTTTCACGACTGGCGCAGTCTGGAAATTATACAGAGAGCCGACTGTGAATCGAACTCGATGCAGAGAAGACTTTTCAAGCTGTGCAGTCAGTAAAACAAAAGAAGAAGAAAAAGAAAAAAGCATCCCCTCGAGCTGTACAGGGTGATGCAAAGTGTTACAATAGACCAAAGAGTGGGTGGGCATCAAGGCAGAACACAGAGAGGAGGAGAGAGGAAGATTCTGAGTAAAGGACAAAACTAGAGCTGCACCGATGCCGATGTCTTTGGCCGATTCCAATTCTCTAAGAACTGCAGCAAGGTTTCAGTCAACTGTAGTTGTTATTTGCATGAAACACACATTTCAAATGGAAATACAAAACATGTGTTTTTGTCCAACTAAAAAATCTTGGCATTAGTAGTTTTAATGATATAAGCTGCTTAGAGCTAGTGTTAGGAAGTACAAATGTGCTGCGTATTTATTCAAGTTTCTCACCAAATGTTCTCAAATAAAATGTACAAAATGACATTACTGAGTAGAACTTGAACGCATTGTAATGCCTCCACAGCTTATTTCTGACTCGCAGTAGTGACAAATAATGAGCTTTATGTCTTCTTCACTCACGCTGAAGAACTCGACATGTTGTGTGTGTGTGTGTGTGTGTGTGTGTGTGTGTGTGTGTGTGTGGGTATGGCCTGTGCCACTTCATGGTGACGTTAAAGTAAACTAAACGTGACCGTCAAAAATACAGAGATATGAGCCTGATGGGTGCATCTCTAACAAAGACAGAAAACAAACAAAGGAGAGAACAAGGAGGGGAAACAAGTTAAAGACAAATGAGGGGCTTAAAGCCGAACCGACACCCACAAACATGAACACAAAGAGACAGACTGACTTGTTCGGGTTGTAGACGTCGATGTCCTCCAGGAGTTGGGTGCTGAAGGACGCGTTGGCTCCCTCGGTGCTGGCCAGGATCTTCAGCACGCGGCCGTTGTCCGAGCCCAGAAAGACCACAGTGTAGTTCTTATACGGCCCCGCCGACGTGTCCACCGCTATCTGGGTCAACTTGAATCTGTAGGAACCCCCCCAAAGAAAAAAAGAAATGAAATGAGACTCTTGCTAACTATGAAGCTGACTGCGGTTAATTAGAGCGGTGCCAACGATGCCAAATGTTCTGATTAGCATCTTAACGTTGTTGTTTTGTCAAAGTCAATTTCCCGTGGTAAACAAAACAAACAGTGGGCGAACGCTGAGCTCATTGTGTGAAGCGTCAGCGTGCGATCAATCACTTCATCTACCAACCCACTACTTCCCTTCCTCCATCGCCTACTTCCTTAATCCCTTCATCCTATTGATTCACTGTCCATCATCTCTCCATCCACCCACAGCCGTTCAATCCGTCCTGTTGTTGAGCCACGTTCCTCAACACGCTGCGGTCTCTTCTGGCGACACACGTTCTGTATTTATGAGTGAACTATCTGGAGCGCCGGCCCTGCTTCATATTCATCCGGCTCCACACGGTCACACCTGGGAGCTGCCCGGCATCGCCTCCACAGGAGCGGTCGAGGATTAAGAGTCGCGCTGAAGGGCACCTTGAGTCCGGCGGTTGTTGACAGAGGGATGAGCTTTACTCGTTTTCTGCGCCTGCATTTTCCCCAAACAACAA
This sequence comes from Pholis gunnellus, assembly GCF_910591455.1. Classification (NCBI taxonomy): domain Eukaryota; kingdom Metazoa; phylum Chordata; class Actinopteri; order Perciformes; family Pholidae; genus Pholis; species Pholis gunnellus. The sequence continues at coordinate 24,913,183 of NC_136534.1, forward strand.
ACTTCCTCCAATAAACCCATAATTTTGGCATCACAACGCTTCTAGAATCTTCTATTTAAAAAAAAGGACACCAGCGGACCTCACTTCTCCCTCATTGCCTCCCAGATGGTCCCACCGAGGCTGGTGTGTTTACACACACACACACACACACGCACACACGCACACACACACACCTGACTGGCACGTCCCCTCAATGGCGTGCGTGAATGTGCTTCTGGTTAGATTTCATTTATCTAGCTCCTCTCCGTGGGGAGCGGCGAGGCAGATGTGATGTTTTTGGCGCCAGATGTGAAGTGGCGCACGTTTTTCCCCCAGTGCTGAGCCCGTGCAGTGTCTGGCTAGCTGTCAACCTGGCTCTGCTTCAGGAGGCGGGAAGGAGGCTCCTGTGTACAGTCTGTCTGTGTGTGTGTGTGTGTGTGTGTGTGTGTGTGTGTCTCTGAGTCAGGGATGCACTGGTGGAATCAGGGGCGGGGTCTGCAGCCTCGGTGCCCCCACGATCGGGATAAAAAAGTGCCCTCTTCGATGCCCCTATGGTGGATAAAACATGCCCTACAGGATTCCCTTCCAGTACACAGAACATGATGGTGCCCTATAGGATGCCTTTAAATGGGGAAAACCTGACGCAGAGAAGACCTGATTAACTGTCCTTCCGGCACAGAAGAACGTGAAGAAGCGCCCTCTCTAAAGCTGTGCTTGTACCGTAGACCGAGACGGCGTGCGAGCTCAGAGCACGCAGGGAGGCGTCTGCGCTCTATGCGCTGCATTATTCTCAGAGTGAGAACAAACAAAGTGACCTGTGAAGAAGCAAGAAGACCACGCGTGAAACCCAGAGATATGCCCAAACACTGTGGGCGTAACCGGCGAAAAAGCTATCAATCAACCTCCATAAAGAGGAGGAGGGATTGTCTGTAAACTCATATCTCATATTCATGGACTACTTCATTGCCTTTATTAAAACCCTGCTAAGAAGACAAGTATTAAAAGCATTATAAATAAAAGGTAAGGTTGAATATCCTGTAAACTGTTTGATTTGGCTTCAAAATATTTACTGAAATGTAGATTTGTAAGACCTCCTGTTTCTAACGCGTCTCAAAACAAATCGTCCTTCTTTGTCAAATCCCCAGACGTTTAATTAGAGCTTTTATTAGTGAACTATTTGTGACGGTCACATGATCGCTCACACGACCCCCCGCCTCCCCGTGCGTCTCTGATGAGGAGCTGAGGCCGAGCATCCAATAAAATCCGATGAGTTTTAATGAGGGACAAGGTCGTGTGTTCCACCTGAGCTCACTCATCGATACCAATCACAGCCCCCGAGTGAGAAAGCGCTGCTGCTACATTATGTCGCTGTAGAAAATAATACCTGCACGCTCACCATTAAAGCCGGCATTAGCACTGCAGCTCTGAACAGCCACGCCGATGTGCAGCTAACGGTTATTTAGGAGACGCGGTGTACGAGGTGCTTCACTGGTTGACATCGGCCCCGTTTGCAGGAACAGATTTAGCAGCTTTAAGGTATTAAAGCTGCTAAAGGTTGCAGCTTTCAAACTCAGAAGTGGAAGTCACAATGTTTTTTTTTGATTATTATTATTTTTTTGATTATATTATTATATTTTGATTTGATTGATTATGAAACAGCCTCGATGTAATACCGATGCCTCGATATGACCTTCACAAGAAAACCAGACCATCAACGAGACGACTGTTCCTACGCAGTTCTTCTTAATTCTTCTCATTGGTTCTTCCAGGTCGGATTCAGACGAAATGATTTGAAAGAAATACAATCTGTGAGCCCGCCAGCTATCGTCTGACAATCATTTAGATATTCATTGATTATAAATGAGCTTTCACACTGGCTAACAGCGAAACAATCGAGTCGTACACGTCGTTTCTCAACTCAAGAATGAGTCTCGCTTCTACACTTTCTGTGAACGATGAATCAGCACTCGGGCCAGAACAACAACAGCGATGGGACCAGAGATTGCTGCTGCAGTAGAACCAGAGGACTTCTAAAGAGACTCTGGTGCTCGGAAACACCGGCGCTTTAGTCCACAGGGACCTCGCAGGGGCTCTAATTAAGAAAATAATTGGTGGGCTAATTGATAATGAAAATAATTGTGTTGGCCCTATATATTGAAAATGTGGTGGAATGAGGGAATGATTAATTTAACTGTGTGTGTGTGTGTTCAGCATTCTTTGCTTGATGTTCAAGCCGTTAATCAAAATCGTGACCGATTAATTTTCCTTCAAATGTTCCGGCGCCATAAAGAATGAGGGCAACTTTTAATAAACTCCGCTCATAGAACTTAATTGTGCTGTTGCTGGGAGGGACGTCCTCTTCCGTACGTTCTTTCCGTTGAAGGTGAGATTCTCGTACCTGCTGGTGGTCCGGGTGAAGTAGGGCCTGTCGTTGACCGAGGGGACGGACTCGTCCATGAGCGGGTAGGACTTGATGAAAGTCAGCGTGTCGTCGGGGAAGGTGGTGGACGACTTGTAGGCGGCCGCGGAGCCCTCTCCGGCGCAGCAGCCCGGCCTGCAGCGGCAAAACACACACAAACAGAACATCAGGAAAGTTTCCACGGACACAGATGTAAAAACAGCGGCAGCTGAGAAACAAAAAACAAGACAAAAAGAGAGAACAGGTGTCTTGTGTCGCTGTTGTGTTTTTTTTTGTTCACAGATGAAGTGTGTGCAGAACAATAACAGCAGCAGCTGCAGGGGAAAAAAAAACATCCATTGTGAAAGGCACAAAAACCTGTTCTTGAGAAGTGACAGTTTGTTTTTTTAAAAGATATCCTTGCCTTGGTTTCGGGACCTGATCCTCTGGAACAGGTGTCCACGCTGTCTCGCTGTTCCTCTGCTCTTTGAATTTGCCACTGAAGGCCTTCTCTATGTCGTCCATGTAGAAGGCACAGACTGCTGAGCCCGTGATGCTGTGGAAGGGACCACAAAGGACGACGGCATTAGAGCTCTGACACAACCTCATCATGGACATGAAAATACAACTGTGTTCATCCTGCAACCTGCTGTCCTGAAACTTTGACTGAACTGCTGCTGAACACAGAGCGGAGAGGAGAGGAGAGGAGAGGAGAGGAGAGGAGAGGAGAGGAGAGGAGAGGAGAGGAGAGGAGAGGAGAGGCTGCAACAATGTCAATAGTTCAATGCATATTGCACGTAGAGCCTCTATCCCCCCCCCATATTGCGTATATGTGACAGGAGCAAAAGAATACGGCCCGAAACTGCTTGGAGTTCAGAGGGTCAAAGAACAACACGTTTTTCTCGTACTTCGACCCAGCCGAGACCTGTGAGGTCGACAACAACACCAATCCCAACCTGTTGGCCTGCGTGGTGAAGACGCCGAGCACGGCCGGCCGGTGGTTGATCTGCAGGACGTTCGTCAGCGACTGCAGGACGTCGAAGTAGAAGAAGGAGTCGCCCGGCACCGAGCAGTTGAGCCGGGCTTTGAGGAACGACGTCCAGTAGCGCTCCAGGACCCTCGGAGAACCGCCGTTGTCGTTCTTGCAAACGCGGGCGACTCTGGAGAAAACCACCTGAGGTCGACAGGAGGGGGAAAGGTCACGTACAGGCGACGCTCACGGCTCACCAGCATGGAATACTTATTAACATGTTGTCAATTAAAACCCTTGTAGACATGTTGTCTGAGTAGCGATGCGATGTTGTCGGACTTCATTCCACTCAGAGACTGAAGTGCAGACACAACACACCACAGGTCTGGCTGGGTGTCTGCTTCTGAAACGAGCTCGCTCACCTTGCCAAGCGTGGTGTACTCCACCGCGATCTCGCTGAAGAAGAAGTACACGTAGTTCCCGTACTCAATGGCGTGGAGGAAATGGGGCTCTGTCGGGAGACGAAGAGAGAAGAAGAGAGCCGTTTGACGTTTCCGGCGTGACGTGTGCTTTGAAAAATGTGTCCCAAAAAGAAATGTGGATCAAATGTGAATCCAGCGACAGGAAGATAAGAAGCTCACAGTCACGAGGAGAACATTCAGAGCTGCTTCTGGATCAGTGAAAACACTGAGATCAAGTCGGAAATAACTTCTTTTATAGAATCTGCTCATTAAATCTGAATCTGTTATAATAATTGAATTGGGTTTATTTTACCTTTACACCTGTAAGTAACTTTCAGTGAACTGGATACTTTTGGTTGGTTTTCTATTTGGTCTGGTTCAGTTTTAACGGTTCACAAGTGAAAGCGGACAAAATCAAAGAGTGTATCTGCTGAGGGGAGAACAGGAAGGAGCGGGAATCTCGTTCTTATTTGTCCGAAATTTGTCTTTGGAAAGTGTAAACCACACTAACCGAGCAACACGAAGAAGATCTACCAAACACCATCGGAAGGTGTTAATTAAAGACAATATTAATGTCTTTAATTGAATAAACACAACAACTCTTCAGGGTTTAGACCCGTTTTCACAACACACCACGCTCCTTAGTGAGGACAGCCAGGAAGGTCACTCTTGTGTGGTGACGATCGATTAATCAAGAAAACATAATTGGCCAATTACGAGATAATGAAAGTGAACGTAAATCACAGCCCTGCATAAAACCTTCACCACATAACGCGACGTGATCAGAGACACCAGCAGAAAACACAGACACTAAGTCACTGATGATATTAATGTTAATCAGTTCCATAATCTGGTGTCGGCTACACATGACAAGCCTGCTGCCCTTTACTGCTAAAGGGTGAGGAAGAAGAAAAGATTTGAACAGAGATTGAATCGTCTTTTCTTTTGATGAGGAAGGTTTTTAACCGAGTTAAATAAGCAGGAAGTGTTTACGCGGCGGCCATGATAAATACGAAGGAAAGGTTCTTCAGTGCTTCCTTCCTTATCTCCTTCAGCATAGGGAACACTGGACCATCTTTTATGAATGGAAAGGAGGTTATGTCGACGCACCATCCGGCCTTCAACAACATCCACCGATGCCGTTTAATGGTACTATGGATACATCTGAACGGGTCATTCTGTTTCGGATAGCAATGCTAGCTTGAATTGTGCACCAACACCAATGGTGCTGGATGTTAACGTGCTAAACTATTCACTGTAACACGCCGGACGCTCACCTCGCAGCCATTTGGAGTCGTACTTGACGGTGCGCAGGACGGGGCTGCTTTCTCCCAGACTCCTGTAAATCACTGCGTCGCTCGCCAAGAAGTCCGTCATGGTGGCCGAGTAGAAATCGCCACCTGAGGGGAAAGAAAAAAGAGGAGATTGAAATAAATTGTCAGGGATCACAGCTCCCTGGAATAAGCCACTTCTTTCAAGTGTCTATTTCGGTCACAGGGGACTTTTATTGCCCTTTTAAGAAGTGCTGGAGCAGAATGTGACACCTTTAATGACAACCCTGTGGGAACTCGGCAGGAATGTCTGTGGAAACCTGGCAGGACTGAGTCCAGGTCTGAGTGCAGGACTGAGTCCAGGGCCGAGTGCAGGACTGAGTCCAGGACCGAGTGCAGGACTGAGTACAGGTCTGAGTCCAGGACTGAGTACAGGCCCGGGTGCAGGACCGGGTGCAGGTCTAGCTCTGGCCTCCACTCTCCCCTGAACTCGCCCCCCCCCGCATGTTCAAAGTCTCGGCTTCCTTCTCCGCTACGATTAGTGCAGAAAATCTGACCGCTAATCAGAATCCATCAACGGTACAAATTCAAATTACAGCCGTGATGAATTGTGCACCGATGCTTAATTAATTACATTTAGCCAGAGAGAGCAGTGACGTAGTTCATAATAAGATCGTTTCCTTCTTTTAGCTTCGGGTTCTACGACCAAACGTCTGGGATCAAACGTTTATGCGTTTGTGCCGTTTATTTTGCAATCATTCCATCCATGAGATATTAAAATCAATAAATGGATACGTAATCTGTGACAGTGAACATCCAGTAACCTTTGTCAAAGTCACATTTATCTTTCAAAACTCTATTTGTATTCAAACCGCATTCACACAAAATGATGAATCCTTTGTTTAGTAATTGATGAATGAATTAAAATGACTTAATGTTCACTGAAGTTCTAAATGTTCAGCAAAACATCACAAACTGTTTATGGTCTTTTTAAATTCCCCTTAGAGAATAAAAAGATCCTATTAATCACATACAACTTCTTTGACACAGTGGCGACATTCACGACTGATTTATTCCAAATGTGTTCTTGATTGGCTGTCTTCACTCTTATAAACAATACAAATCTATTCAATCAGGCAGCCTTTGACCTGCAGAACCACCTGAAGAGCCTCCGAAGGCAGATTCATCTCATTCAGTCTGGTGTTTAAAACAGTTTAATACAAAAACATGAAAACTAGAATCATCGCCTCACGGTTGTTTGCCTCCATCAGGATGAAGTGAACAACATAATCAACGTCCTTTTGTTCGTCCAAAATATCATCACAACTGTGTGAAATTGTCCTAATTAGCATAAATAATTCTTGGCAAAAAATGTGTTTTGTGAGCTCACAGTGAAACTTTGGACTCTTGAGCCAAATTTTAAATAATTCCCTCCAGGTGTGAATATTACTGGAACTTTACGGACTGATGACGGGTCGGCAGCTGTGGGACTTGAACGTGTGACATTTTTGATTTCCGCCTTGCTCACCTGCAAACAGGCCCACGTTGGACTGGCGGGACTCGAAGGGGCACCGGGCCTGTCCCACCACCTCCTCCCCTTCCTGCTCCAGTGTGGACATCTAGGTCAGAGAGGACACAGCGACAAATTACATTTTTTAATATAGCCACACACGGACCTGTAAAACTGACCAAACCGGGACGTAAAAAGACGAGAGCGGCAACACAAAAAACATCATCACAGTTTACACGTGTAAACAAGCAAAAAGTCTTCAAAGGCAGTGGGAACTGTGGCTGAATGCAAGAGGGACACGTTAAATCATTATGGGATTATGGAAAGGCAACACATGCGCCGTAAAGATTGGGTTTTATTTGATGCGCTGTGTTCGGGTCGGGTCCATAAAAAAAAGAAAGCAGCGTGTGAAGTTGGAGGTTCCTGCTGTCTGGAGCCCGGAGGACGGTTTATCTCTCGGCCGCAGATATTTAGCTGCTGTTCTCCAACACGCCGTTAACAAGGTCGTAACGCTCAGGTAGGACGGCGAGCGAAGCCCAGCCGGGTGAGTGTGTGAGTGAGTGTGTGTGTGTGTCGAGTTTGAGCGCACGGCTTCAACACCCTCTGCTGCAGCAAGGCGACTGACACAAACACACTTTAACAGCTCATTAACACACAGCTTGGTTCATACGATGCTGTGTCGCTGCGTCGGACACAAGCAGCGTTCTCTATTGTTGTTCTGTGAGAGACCGAAAAACTTCAAACCTGAAACACAAAAGGTCACGTGGACACAATAACGGGAACACTTATATAACCCGATCAGGCCGTGGAACTTTCTCTGAATCATATCAAATAAGGATCATCAACTTTGTTATTCTTGTTCGGTGCATTGTTTTGCTTGATGTGTGTCTGTTTGGTGTAAAAACGGTGATTTCTTTTGTCCAAATGTGACTCGGATGACATCAACAAACACTGTTTGAACTGTTCGGTTCTTCTGAAGTTGAGATCTCTTTTAATTAAATCACTTTCTTTAAAACACAGGCTGACTTTTATGTGATGTCATGGCTTTACTGCTTCATTTTATCATCGATAATATAATTAGATTTTACCAAATGATGGGTCTTTATTTGATTTCTTAGTTTCTTTTTATCTTATCGATTGTTTTTATGTTTCATCTGTTGGGCTGTTTCATCAGTTTAACTTTAGTTTGTCTTGCTTTGCTGCTTTGTCTGTCAAAGCACTTTGTAAACTCTTGTTTTTAAAGGTGCTATATAAATAAAGTTATTATTATTACCAGATGTCACAGCAAAGACAGCATTAGCTTCACATATGGGCAGAGAGCTCGATTATTAACTGATGCATTGTGTATGAAATACTATCAGATGTCGGTTTTTTGTAGACGTCGGCGTGGACGACGTTTCGTTTGCTTTCATCACCCCGTCGGTCGGCAGATAGTAGTTAGCGGCTGCTCTGTGTTCCTGTGACAACACAATTATCCAGAGAAGAAGAAAACAGGAGATCCAGAAGAACTTCACCACAGAACTTTGCCGCGTGAACTCTGCACAAATGCCCCGAGACATTCTGCTCAAACGCGCTCCGGCTTCTCAAAGGGTTCCGTGTTTACACCTCCGAACCTGACGCAACCCAACACAACAGCTCTGCCCTACATATCGCTTCTGCCAAGTGCTCACTTATTGTTCAGACAGAGGCTCGGGCTTTGTGTCGCTGCTGCGGTGGATTGTGTTTCTCGGGCCGTTTCTGGTCCAAAAGGCAAAAGGCTAAAAGTGTTTTTTAATGCGATTTACAGTTTTGGCTTTAACAACAGGAAGCAGACACGCGAGGAGGAACAACATGTGGCCGAGAGAAGTTGTGACTCAAGAGGTTTTGATCAGAGGGACACAAAATCTAAACGCCTAATATGAATTATTTTGTCGTGGCAGTCAGGCTTTAGAATTTGTCCGGCTGTTTTCTTTGACAAATGCCTAAAAGATTATATTTTGTATTCATTTAATTAGTTGAAGGACTGCGGTATTCCTCCAAAATAAACTCCAGCAACGTGACTTTGAACCCAGGGAGAATAATACAAAATAAAAAAAAGGAAATCAAGAAAAACATATTCAAGTGAAATATCATCGGCATGATTGCGATGATCGTAGAAAGAGAAATAAACGTTGGTTAAGAGCATCTCTCTCTCTCTCTGCAATCAGTAATCAGAGTCGCGCTCTTCAAAGTTAAATGAAATCCTGTTTGGAATGTGATCAGAGACGCACGGTGTTGACCGGACCTCTCGCCCGCAGAGTGACATGATGTGACGTGAAACAGCCGAACCTCAGAAGTCAAGAGAGAACTGAAGGCTTCGACAAAAACAGGATCGTTACCCCCGGGGCGGGCAGACGAGGACGGACGTGGATTTGACGCTTCAGGTGTTTTTTGTTGCGCGTCGGCCGCGTGTTGAAGACTCTCCGTCGTCCACACGGCCCGGCTGCCCGCTCGGCCGAGGCCGTGCGTTCTCGGTTGGCCGTTCATTCGTGTCTTTGACCAAAACACACACAGGCCTCTCGCTCAATCCCCTCTCGCCCTCCGCAGAGTCCACAGAGGCAGATTCCTTGATATGATTTACACTCCCTCCCTCCCCCCAGCTGCCTGGATAGTCATCTCTGGCACTTTTTTTGTTTTTCCCAGGCCAGGGGGAAGAAGACGAAGGGAGTGGGGGGGGTGGAGGAAGAATCTGTGTTTTGTGTAAATCAGCCGCTCTGTGGCAGAGTGATGGTGATGGTGATGGTGAGATGTAAGTCGGTATGCCGTTCTTTAAACACATCGATCTCTTTGGACGGACTAGCTGAGCGATGAGACTGTGCAGGTCCTTCTATGACACCTGAGACCTCATGGATCCCTGAAAAAGACTTTCCAGATACTGTCGGTCTCTTCAGATGTTGTATTTGGGTTCATAAGCTCCCAGACTAGACTGGGACAATAAGTCAACGTGATCAAACATTCACTTTGTAGATCGACTGACCTCTCGCTTAATCCCACCCCTCAAACAGTGATCGTCCAATCACAGCTTAGCAGCCATAACTAGGCGGTGTGACCGTTACAATTTTAGAAAGAGATCCATTCAGTGTTTCCCCAATAATCTAACATCTGGAACCCCTCTAAGCAAACAAAATGAATGTTTTTCTAATGTACAAGTTAACCGTTTAAACTATATGAAGGCTTAACGTTAAGCGTGATTCAGGGCGTGGCCTCTTTGAGTGACAGGCGGATGCCTCTGCTCGCTGTCTGCTTGATTTATTCATTGTTGTTTTAATTTGTTTTTTAAAGGCCATTCCACTTATTTTCATTAATTTAGTTTGTTCTTAAATTATATTATCTCTTTATTCATTTTTCATCTTTCAGACAGTTAATTGCTTCCATTTGTGTTAAATGCCCTTTAAAGATAATTGTGCTGTTGTTGTTGTTGTTGTTGTTCTTGGTGGTATTGTGGAAAACCTTCTACTATAGCTTCCTTTGTCACGGACAAAACCAAAGACTCACATGTGACGCAGAGATTTGACCCTGAATTGAGCGGCAACAATACAAAATGACAACAGCTACAGCGCTGGTGTGAATCCTCGTCTTCACCGCGTAAACCTTGAGACGAACCGCTCGGTCAGTTCTCAGGTCAGTTCTCAGGTCAGCGCACTGGGGAACAAGTGAAATGTAAAAGTCTTGATTTATTCCCCTCTGGACTTCTAACAGCGCGTCTCCCCTGCACCGTTAGATTTACAGCCGCTGCTGTGGGACTCGTACCTTCCTCCTCCTCCTCCTCCTCCTCTAACGGCCCGCTGTGAATCACAGTCCAAACCCGCGATGTCGCGTCGCCTTTTTTCTCCTCCACGGACCTCAAACTGTAAGCTCGACTTTTGCATCGTCCTCAAAGACAAATGTTTCTAAAGTACGTTTTCACTTGTTATTCATCGTTGCAGTCTGCTGCCTCAGGTTAGTCTCTTGACCCTTCCTCACTTCCTCCCTCTCATTTCCTCTCCTCCCTCTGCTTTTGTCGCTTGCATTATTGCCTTCATCAGCACATCTTGTTGTTCTGTCAACAGATTGCTCTCTTGTCTTGTTGAGCAAACACATTATTCCGCCAACATTAAGCGTTTGAAGTCCTCCGGCTACGTAAAAAACCCCAAATGTACCAACATCCACAGTGAACAGCGCGAGCTGCTCGGTGTCTAGGGTCCGACATGATTGCTCCCCTTTTTATATGCGTTTAGTCATTTTCCAGCTATTTTCCACACAAAGCGGCTGCAGTTTGACCCGTCAGCTGTGCGTTGCGTCACCGCTGAAAACACATATTGAAGCGCTGGCTGTTCGACTTCTCTCACAGCCGACAAATGCTGCCTTCAGCCTGGTGCGACCAGTGTTTGTGAACGTGTGATTTCATATTAAATGTCCTTTTTCAAAGCCGTGTTTTACGAGATGTCATCTTTGTCCGGGGCTCTAGAAGCCTTTCACAGATGTACTCTATCTGAAGAGTGCTGGGCGATGAACACAACATTACTGCAGCGCAGGAAGAATGTTCTGAAATGCAGCCTCTTATTTTTTCTGACCTTATTTCTCCTTTAGGCGAGACACGACAGGCAGAAATATTGTTTTTCACGCACTGGCCAACTCTTTATATGAATAAATACTGTTTTAAAGTGATCATATTATGCTGTAACCTTTTGCAAACTTTTTTAATTTAACTGTAAAATATTTAACCTTTTTACTAACCAACTTTAAGGGCATCCTCACCAAAAAAATGTATACAAAAACAAATAATATTTATAATATTATATTTTTATTTTCACAATTATAACAATTTTGACTTAATATTTCATAATCAATCTGAATTTACCGTCTCAATGACTGTATGTGTCCCAGTCTGAACACTGTGACTTCAGTTTGCACTAATATATAAAACATCTGCTCAGTGTGAACCTCGGTCATCCGTGTTTATGTGCGTTTATGACCTGACATCCCAGATAATGAACCTGTCACAAAAAAACTGGCTCGGCGCTAATGTGACACGAGTTTAGTTTGTATTTTTCCGTGAGTAACTTAAATACAGTACAACCAGAAGGACAGGACAACACACGTCTCATAGCAGCTGTCCCGTGCTATGATCTCATATCTGTAACTGCAGTATCTTACCTTATAATTACGGCAGGTGGGGTTGAAGGCGTTGGTGCCGCAGGCGAAGAGCGTCTCGTCGTTACGCGGCACCAGCACTTTGATGTAGTTGTAACATTCGTCCTGTCGGGTGAAAGAAAACAGATCGATGTTACTGTGCGTCAGGAAGCAGGTCCTTGTTGGCTACTGGCGCGCCAACGACACAACCACAGCAGGACTTGGAGCAGGTGGATGTGCATTCCACTGGCTGACTCCTGTTTTACAGTCATTATCGTAATCCCCAGGCTGATGTTTGTGGTTTTTTAATGCAGCTCTGGGGAGGTTGGAAACGCTACGCCAAAAACGCCCCAGTCTGTCGCCTCCTGATGGATGGCGCACACCGATTCTGATAAGCTACCTGCACACCGTTGCTTATTGCAAATCTTCTCCGTGCAGGAAGCGAAAGCGGAGGCGAAGAAAATAAAAGCAAAAAAAAAAAAAAGAAACAGAGCGAGAGGAAAGATGTGTGTGTGTGTCTGGGAGATAATACTCACGCTGTTTTTCCCTCTCACGGTGCACTTCTCCACATCCTTCGTCTTCCAAGTCAGCTTCTGAAAAAAAATGAACAAGACAGCCAACTGTCAAGCTCAAAGACAAGCTGTTTCTCACCATCCCGGTTGCTCCCGATCGTTCAAGTGCTATTACCAGACAGCTGTGATGAAAATCTCATTAACTTCAATAAACTGGCGTGGAAAAACACAACAAACAAACAAACGGATAAATGTGAGGGATGCCTGCGCAGCTCGTCAGTGGGGAAGCTAAACATTGTGGTTTCTCAGTGATAAAATATTAAATTGAAAAGAATTCACTCTGCAAAAATAAATCTGGATCTGTGAGAGCAGAACACAAACACTGGAAATCAAAAGGATGTTTGCATCGCCTCACAGTCTATACGAGGAGCAGTCAATTAGCCCTAATTAACCCAATGGACAGAACACACACTCCCACACACACACACACTGTGCGCTGGTCATCCAGAGGGCCGCTATGGAAAAAAAGATCCATCGACTTGTTTAACAGGCTCTGACTACTTCAATGTGCTCCGTTCAATTGTCGGATGATTTACAGACCAGGATTTTTTCTCAGAGCTCATAAATACCCCAGAGGAGGCCGGCTGTTGTGTAACATCCTGCTTCAGTTCCACATCATTCTTTTGCCAACAGCTCCTGACAGCGATTGAGCCGACAGGAAGCTCGACGTCTCACTCAAGTGATGTAGCAACACCTGGGCATTATGGGCCGGGCAGCGCGGCGGGGATCTTTTAGTCTGCAGTCGGAGCTTAAAAGGAACTCCTCGGATATTTAAGACGAGTTTTTAATGCCAATTGAGCCTTCGATAAGCCCCGCCCCCCCACTGCTGCTCCATCAGAGCTACCATGGAGCCCACACTGTCACTAACTGCACTCCGTGAAGGAATATTATCAAAAACAAGTTTAAAAGATAAAGACAGACGCTAAAGATCACAGTGTTAAAGTGAACCACCACCTGTAGATCGAGACAGAAGACGATGAAATTAAGGAAACAACACTGTTACAATCATTAAAAAGCAAGAGCAGCATACCTTTAAGTAGCTAGCATAGCATAGAAGTGCTAACGCTAGTTCATGTTATGCTAACGTGCGCTAACATACTAATGTAACGTTTTAGAACTACTGTATCTCCTTCAAACCTCTCCGGGTGACAAGTATCACTATTACACAACGTTTGAACACGACTAGCTACAAATCCACCAAACCAGCCTGGTCGGAGCTATCCGATGCTACGCTATGTGTGCGTTCGAGGGCGGGAGTTGCCAAAGGATCGATTGTGGTTTGAACTGGTCCCGGTTTCATTAACCTTTGAGTTGCAACTATACCTGTATACTTCTAAAAGGTATAATAATACTCGATTACCTTGGACTTGAATACATGTTCATATTTTGTATGACTTTCTTGACATTGAGTCTGGAGGAGATATTTGCACATTGTTTGATATGAACAGACATATTTTTATACTGAATGAACACCATTAAATGTTGTGTATTTTACAGTATCTCCTTGTGTTTCCACCAAATGAAAGAGAAAATTCAACAAAGAAAACAGTATCATGAGTCAAGGATAAGCACAAGTCCTGTGCTTTAGACGCTGAAAAGTACAAACTGGAGAAACTTTGACATTTAATTCTCTTTTTCGGGGGGCTATTTAGGTCTTAAATTGGTCTCGAGGTGTTCTAAACTACAACCTCGCAACAAGCCACCCTGTGGTAAAATACATTTTGATGCCTTATTGGAGCCGAGGGGTCACTCCTCTTGGACCGTACGCTCCTAAAAAACAATTTGTCCCACAGGCCCCTCGTTCTCTCGTTCTCTTGTTCTCAGAGCTGGTTTTCCATTTAATCGGATAGCTTTCAGTCCAGCAGTCAGATCACAAACTACTTAGAACAGGTGAATGCAATCTAACTGTCGGGTAAACAGGAAAACACGCATCTTAATTGAGGAGGGTTTCCTTTTTTTCACCTTCAAAACCAATTTAATTTCCTCTCCATACACTATGACGAATGCATTAAAGGATAAGGCATATTATTCACTATTTTCTTTTTACTAATAACAATACCACTGGAATAAATAAAACCACCAATGTGTTAGCAATCATTTCTGTCGCACTCTTTCTGCAGACATGGAAAAAGTCTCAAATAGATTTTGTTTTATTACTTCCAAAGGCTCCGTAATTCACTAAAATGGAAGGAGTCTCTGTCCTTCTGTCTTTCTATTGCCTCCACAACCATTGATCCGATCGGCTTCACACTCAGCGGGTACATTGCTCGGTATCCAAGGAAGCGCGGTGTCGAGCGTGAAGTTGTTTGGATGAGCAGTTCTTTAGAAAAGCTGCAGACAGCAATACCGAACGGTGCCTTTGTTGGGGATTGTCTTTAGCCGCGGGTTTATACACATCGACTACAATGGCCGTGATCATGGAAATAAAAGGAACATGTCCACCAGCGCAAAAGGGGCAATACTTGTTGGGATCAAGTCTTTGTTGGTTTTGTTCGTCTCAAGAGACTTGTTAATAAAAACACATGAAATATTGCCAGCCTTATCCTTTAAGGGGAGTTGCCTTTGGCATTAGATGGTGTTGCACATCTTTTGTCTGTTTGCTACATTTTCTTTGCTAAAACAACAACAGAATCAATAAGCTGAGCCAGAACAGTGAGGAATAACTCACTAATAATGACATTTTCGAGCAGTGCTCGTCTCCCTGTGGTCTCGGCGCTCTGTCCTCCAGGTCCACGCACGGATCGTCTCCGACGCCACTTTGTGAGGATCTGACACGATTCAGTGCGAGTCAGCATTATGGTAATAGGCCCTGCCTTCTCCACACTCCATTTGGTTTACTAATAATTACTTATGGCTACCCAAGACCGGGGGGGGATCAGTGAGGGGGAGAATGTGAAACGAGAGCCCGGTGTGAAAAAAAATGAAGAGGAATGGATCTGTGATGAGAGTCCGTCTCAGGAATAAGAAGCAGAATAACGGTAAAGTCTTCAATAAACCTCCACTCACGTCCCCGCTATCGCACCGGAGGCGGCAGAGGTTTGGGTAAATGGATAAAAAAAACTGCATCATATAAAAACATTCCATATATTCTCATATAACATAACTGGAAAAAAGATAAACTGCTCTAAAGTTGACCCAAATCAATAGTTTGGATCTCCCCTGACACGGAGCGGTGGCCTTTTCAGGATGAATATCCGTGTTCGGCGCTAATCTAAATACAACCAAACAAAAAGTCCGGGCCTCGGAGGGCTTTTATTTAAGTGCAATCATGTTTGACAAATGAGATTCAGATAGGAAGGAGCGTGGCACTTCAAAAAGCCACAAGAGCCCCGCTCCACTTGTATTGGATATATGTCTGAAGAGAGATTGCTTAATACTTGAATGGAAAGGCAGGCAAGGGCAGAAAGGAAAATAATGAGGTACAAACATTACAAGAGATTCCTGTAAAACACACACACACACACACACACACACACAGAGTGGTTCAGCAAAACCAGGACTAGTGTGCAGAGGGCCCTGCCGTGCATTAAGCCCTTCTTTGGAACAGGATGAGGTCTACACATAAATATAAAGAGATATCACAAGTAAAATCCAACGTTCAGTCATATCGGACACTAAATGAGCAGCTACAACGTTAGCATAGCCTAGCGCCGATGGAGCCAAACTCCATTCAGAAAATTTTAAAAGTTATTTGCTTGTCGTCTTACTGACAGACCCGAGAAAGCATGAATTCAGAGTTTTTACAAATCGGCATCACGGCGTAGTTATTTTAGCATCCCTTTTATCTGACAGACACTGTGCTTATTGAGTTGTCACCGCTGTAGTAAACCAGCCAACACGTGGCTTTGCTAGATACAGTGTAAACGGCTCGCAGCACATAATGATGTCATGAACAAAGACACATTCACGTTTGGACTTCCACAGCGTGTACAAAGCAGCAACGGTGGTTATTTCAGCCGCGGTCGATGAAGCGGTTGGTGTCTACATGGTGGTACGCAGACGGCACGTAGAAGCTACACATTAAATATTGGTCAGTTTAATACATGGACATCGACAAACACACATCGTAGAAAGGCTATATGTTGGACCCATATATCAAACAATGACTCAGAGGCGACTGTGGACAGACTCTCCTACCTGCTGTGGGATTATCTGCTCAGACGAAGTGGCGAGATTGATGGCAAACACATGGTCCCTGAAAGAGATAAGAGAGTCAAGAAACCGTCAGTGAGGTCGTCTCCACGCTCTTTTTGTCCGCCTTGACGCGGTCTGAATGCAAAAGCTCCAGAAGCCTCCGATCCCACCGTTGCACCAAAACTTGGACTGATTGAAAGCTGCTCAATGACAGAGGGTGGAAGGTAAAGTTTGTTGGCTTTTCTACAAAGTCGTCCAACGCCAAAAAAACGTTTCCCCAACTGTCGACACAACCCACATGAATCATTCGTGAAGTGAAGCATGCACTTTGTTGTTTGCAGCTGTGGAAAATATCAAGTCCACTTAGGTACATTAGCAATCTCTCTACCTTTTCAGACGGCGTTCTTGGCAGCGAGCGCACTGCAGTTTGAGACCGAGCCAACAACTGTAGAGGAATTTATTTTTGCACAACCAAAAATAGGCGGAGGAGGTGCAACCTCCAAGCTCGTACTTTTTAGATAATTAACCTGCGGCATCTTGATCGAGAGCGGAGCAACGTGCAATTAGGCTGAGAGGTTTGCGAGGAAAAACTTCGGACATTCGGCCAAAAACTGCAAACAATGAAAGGTTTGGTGAGGAGGCGCTGCCTGGGATACGTTTGGGTACATTCAAGTCAACAGAAAAAATCCTGTTGAGCCTTTTTTCCGAGTAAACAACGTAAACAAAGCTACACGAGATCTTTTGTAATGTCACAACGAGCAGGTTGAGTGGGGGCGACTGACCGGGCAGCGATGTAGAGCATGCGGTTGATCCTCAGCATCCTCTGGAAGTCCAGGCCCAGGCGGACGGTGTCGTTGTCCGACAGGAGTCCCTGGAAGCTGGGGTAGAGGTAGGAGGCTGCGTGGGGGAAGAGGAGGAGAGAACACAGAAATGTTTAAAGAACTCGAACAACAAAAGACGGCAGATAACTAGCTGAGCTTCTCAACAAAGTTGACAAAGACACGTTTTTTTATTTTCAATACTGGGAATTAATATCAAGATTAATACATTAATATTAACTGTTAAAATAACTGTAATTGTTCACCATGCAGGCCTGCTTTACTAAACATGTAAGTCATTCTTAATCATTATAAGTTAGTGCTTTTACAAACAGCTGTTGTTATTTTCAGATTCATAAAGCGACAGAAGGACAAGCAGGCTCAACAGTTATCCATAACTAATCTGCAGCTTAGCAAAAAAAAAAACATGACACCTTCACAGTTTACAAAACACTAAACCAAGGTTGCAGTTCGGCAAGATGTGCCGAAAATACAGAGCACGCACTGTATGCTAATGTGCACTCGTGGAGGTGGGTGAGCAGCGGAATAAATAGAATCCAAAGTTGCAAATTAGCGGTGTCGTGTCACAGGAAGTCAAGTCTGATTTAAACAAACGGCTCCTGGTGAGGAGTCTCAACCGTCTGTGAGGACGAGGAGACGAATCAAAACCATCTGAACGGGAAACGTGTCCGTCTGGTGAACCCACAGTTATACGGCTCTCATCTGTCTCTGAGGTCATCGAAGTCTAGCTTTGTGTTGTCATGCGATGCAATGGAAATAAGACGCATGTGTGCAGCAACATAAAAACTGAGACAGGATGAACTGAGGGAGAGAGAAAGAGAAGGACCTTCAGTAAACTCTACTGTCACTACGGCTGCTTTCCATTGGTCCTTTCTTTCTCTTCTGCATTTTAATTCCTTTTTACCATTTTGCTACTCCGTCACACTAACTCACTGGAGGGACACGTGGATTTAAACAATGGGAGACTGTGTCCACTACTTAACTAGGAGAATGACAGCCAGTCAGTAGATAATATATATATATATAAAATTAAAGGATGCTCCAGGCAGATATGAAATTAGCCTGCTAGATACTGACACCAGGCTGTCTTCCACATCAAAGAGATTTCCTTTCCGTTTCCTTTTTTTCCTCTAAATTAAGATTCAGCTGCAGGCCGCGGCGCTGTGGATCTGTAAAGTACTGTATAAAGTGCCCTCCAGCCTCCCATCTGACCTGGGCTGCTGCCTGAAATTAGCAATCCCCGCAAGAAATGCACCACAATCGGAAATGAGTGTCTCTACGGGGAGCCCTGTGTTCCTCTAACCGCTGGTCTCGGATCGACTGTTTAAAGATTTAAACCCTTAATGTCTGGGCTGAGCGCTGGACCTTTCTGTTCTGTCTGGAGAAGAGACTCCCAGCGGCCCATCGGCCCGCCCCGCTCTCCTCCCCCCGGCAAATGAGGCTTTTCTAATTACTCTTCAGCACTTTCACATCCTCTAAAGCTTGGGGGGGGGGGGGGGGGGGGGGGGGCACATCCAGGAGCAGGTGAAGGTGAGTTATTTAAGATCACGGCCTCTGGATGCTCTTGATGCTGGTCGAAGGCCCTGAAATCAAACCAGAACCAGGAGATTCACAAAACGCAGACGTTGAGCTGTCGTCGTTGCTGCGCTGTTGAATTTTATAGTTCATCGTAATTAAACATCTAACATCTGTCTTTCGTCCTCATTTGCCGTCGTCCCCGCTGTTCGCACCACATCGCAACAATATTGTAACCTCTAGAAAAACATGGCGGGCGTCGGTTTTCTAACGACGCATCTCATTGGGGCCCAAGGCTGCAGCAACTATTTTGATAAATAATAAACAATTTAAATAATTTTTTATTGCAAAAACACCAAATATTTCTTGGTTTTTTTATATATTTTTGAAGGTATTAATATAAATCAATATGAAAATGTATATTAATAATAATTAGATATTATATAAGGGATCTATAAAACTGTCATGGGCATTTTTATGAATCAAGAACATTTTTGGAAGATTCAGCAAAAATATATAGTAAATATAATATAATAAATAGTCGCTGCCCTCAATAAAATGCAAATAAAATTGAGTGCAAATAAAGTGAAGCCCCAAATTCCTCCGTTTCTCTCGCGATGGTCCAGATAGAAGTTGAATGATTATCATCTTGATACGTTTCCACAGAAGCTCATTCCTTCCTCATCGTACTATAAAGTATTAAAGACGCTGTATTGTGCTCCGACATCTCATAAGGTGTTGAACTAATGGATGCATTACTCGTACTTCATCTCATCCGCAGCCCCCCGTGTGCACATGTGTTACTGATTAACATAAGAAGCTCCATAAAGCCGTCTGTAACAGACCCAGTGTAACCTTTCTCACACATGTATTGAGGCAAAAAGTGGAACTAAATCACCATTCAAAAGCAATTAGTTACTTTCCATCACAACGCAGACGTGGAGACGGAGCGTCACGTGTTGAAGACCTCTTCAAAGAACGTCATCGGTGTCGACGTCGCTGGAAAGTGTTAGTGTTTCATTACGCTCTAAATCAAAAGATCACGCCGAGTGAAATGATTTGAAAAAAGTCCTCAGTTGCGACACAAACGTAATAACTTTGCCCTCCACATCGGACTGCTCCGCATCCATCATGCAGAACATGGTTTATGAAGCACATGCATCCCAGCTGACAATTCAATTGTGGGGAGAAGAGTGAACGGGAACGCTTCACACACAAGAACGACCGTTCTGCACGTCGGTGACTCAGCGAGTGTTTCCTTGAATCCTTGAAGGAAACTTTGTTTTGTGAACGAAGAATCAAAAAAACGGAGAAAAGTCTCGATGAATTAAAGTAAACGGAGGCTTCATTTATCAGCAGAACTACATAAAAACATCCATCTTGTGCTCACGACTCAACACATGGAGCTCCACGATAACCTTACTATTTAAAAGTAGAGTTCAAATTTTTTGAAGTAATCCTTTAACATAAAAGATCAGATATGGCAGCAGCTCCGGTATAATAATAATACATCTTACTCGTCTCAACCCCACTCGCTGAGGTGAGTCGTTTGTCGGTGACTCGGGTATGATTTTATAGACTTCTGTAGACTCGTGAAGGACTACGAGTCATAACGGGCGTCGGGCGGAGTTGCGCGGGACCTTCGTGCCCCGCTGTCCCCCCCCGGCTGGAACCAGAGGTGATAAATTGCTCTCATTACACCTGGGATGGAGCTCCACATATAGCACTATTAGCGCAGCTATTCCTGCTAATGGTGGCGTTGCTCTCTTCCAGATAGATCAATTACAGCGTGCGGGCCACGGTCTCGGCCACCTCTTAAATCAATTATGGCCCATTACATTCAGCGGCCGGGACCTCTACCCCCCCCCCCCCAGGCCCCCCCAGGCCCCACCAGGCTGTGGTGTCTTAAGAGTGTCACGGATGTCCGAGATCCTCTTCTCTTATGCTCCAGTCACACGAAGGACTGTGTGATGATGTCACCTCTATGGACTGTCACAGTATCCTTTCTTTTGTCCAAATTAACAGCAATATTTTTTATTAAGGTGGAAATGTTGTTTTAAGTGTGATTTAGCTCATATTTACATGAACGTGGTTAATAAACCAATATGTCTTTTTCACACCTGTAGTTCGGCCCACTAGGTGTTTTTGGGGTTCTGGTCTTTGTCGTGTTCACACAACTCTTAACAAACATCAGGTCCAAACATAAAGACATGAAACTCATCCTTTAGAGGGAAACTCACATGTTCCAGTCCGCTCAGCCTGAATGAACCAAACGAACCGAGCGGACATATTGGGAATCTCGACCAAATGGAACCAAA
This sequence comes from Pholis gunnellus, assembly GCF_910591455.1. Taxonomy (NCBI): domain Eukaryota; kingdom Metazoa; phylum Chordata; class Actinopteri; order Perciformes; family Pholidae; genus Pholis; species Pholis gunnellus. The sequence goes on from NC_136534.1 coordinate 24,934,280, forward strand.
CAGGTGAAGAGCGAAAAGATATTTGTATAAATATCAAGACATTAGCCTTTAGTTACATTACAACGTCCAGTTTGTTTTCTTTGGTGAACACTATTGTTTAAAGGTCTGCAGCATCTCTTGTCTTCATTAGTTTGGGTGTAACGTTCTTCTTGCATCACAAGAGTCTCTAACGAGGAACCGTTCATGATTAGATCCTCGTTCTTTACTGCCTGTGCCTCGGCTTGGACTGGGAAAAGGTGTTTTTCACGCTTTGTTTCCTTCGTTTCCTTTTCGTTTTTCACGCCAAAGCCGACAAAAACACAACGACAGCCGTAAATATTCCAGCAGCCTGAACAAAACATGCCCTTAAAAAAAACACATCCGCCGCGTCGCCCCTAGTGATGATGAAACGCCCTCGCTGACCTGGGCTTCCGCTCCGGCAACAAGGGTCGCCATGGCAACACGGCAGATCTTTTTTTTTTTTTTTTTTTTTTTTAAACTTACACTCTCTGCCCACGAGGCTGATGGGCTCCAGGTCCTGGGGGAACGGCGAGGCTCCCGTGGACAGCCGAGGTAAGAAGGCGGCCAAGGTGAGAGCCAGGACGGCCGGCAGGACGGGGCGAGGCGGGCCGGGCACCGGCCTCATGTTGGCAGCAGACGAGGCCTCACCAGAGACACATGGCCCACGGCAGATTCACCTCCCACCTGGAGTTGAGACGAAAGGGTCATCAGGGTCAGAACACAGTCAGGCAAATACAGAGTTTCAACACAGTGGATACTCGCTGCTACAGCTTCTACTGGAGGGTAACGCAGAACTCCTGACCCTGAAATGTTGTGGACAAGAATGTCAAGTTAAAAAAAAACGGAACGATCACGGCTCGACGTTTACGGGCGGCAGGTCTTATTTGCGGCGATGTGACCGAGTGTCCGCTGAGATGTGAGAGTGTAACCACACAGGTAATCAGAGAGAGAGAGAGAACCGCCTTATTTACTGCCCATAACGACAACAGTCTTTCACAGACGACTTGGCACAATTAAACCATCGCTCTTCGCTTCGGCCCGCCCTGACACCGGGCCCCTGACACCGGGCCCCTGACACCGGGCCCCTGACACCGGGCCCCTGACACCGGGCCCCTGACACCGGGCCCCTGATGGCAGCATTAATTACTCAGATTAAAGGTCTGAATGTGAGCGAATGGAGACCAGTCAGGTGTACCAAGACTCTCACTCACTAGAGTCCAGTTATACGGCTCTACGTGACCCTTAACATGTTAGAAATATATATATATATATATGTAACTGAGTTATTATGCTACAATGTTAAAATAAATTAGGTATAAAAAAAGTATAAGAACAAAAAAAATGGTGAAATAGAATAAAATGAAAGCTACCATAGAAGACATTCAGAGATCACATATTCCCCAAATCTAAATCTGGTATTATACTGTATGTTGTTATCATTTTTTATCTACCTCATAAAACACATGAAGGATAAAAATGGCAGTTTCTTTTCATATAAAGTCCAGTAAATCATCAACCTAAGGTGATACGTTTGAACCTGAGTCGTCATTTAACGCTCAGGTGACTGAAGCGGTGCAGGATCAGGTTCTTCTTTCATCTGCAGACTTAGAAATCATCATCAAAGCTTTTATCTCCTGCAGACTGGATCTTTGCAAAAAAAATGCAAAGACGGTATCTGATACAAAGCGCTGCTGCCGGGCTTTTAACACGCAGTCAGAGAACCTCGGTGCCCTTCGCTGGTTGACTTTAAGAACTGATTTAAAGATCTCACTGCTTGTTTTTAAAGCCTTGTGTGTATCTGAGATCTCCTTACTCCCTATGAGCCTGATCTCTGCAGGGCTCTAATGGTTCCTCAACCTGTCAACAAAGGTGACCGCCATGGTCGGACACTTTTCCACCTAATTGTACTATTTGTTTTGCATGTTTGAGATGTTCTGCTAAACCAACCACACCGACAACAATTAGTCCGTCGTGGCGACCGAGAACCTTTCAGGAAGAAGCTGAAAAGTGAATCATTCAGGAAGAGCTTGCTTTGGATAATTACTGGAGCAACTTGGTAGCTAAAGAAAGAGAACGCGTGCTAACCTCATTCACAGAAAAGATAAAGATATCATATAGCACAGAAATGGCTGCTTATCATGTAAAAAAAAATCCACCTGCATTGTTTCAAAATCCCAGAATAAGGTTTTCAATAAACGGTGAGACAAAAGAGTCCCGAGAACGACTCTCCTGAATCAGAACGCAGACTGGAACTGGGGCTGAGTGTGGGAATAATTAGCAGCTCACGAGGCTGAGATCTGTTTGATATCTCTGTGGAAGGACACGGTGACAGACGGGCGGCGGAGGGATTTTGTCGGAAAAACAAACTTCGAAGCGCGACGACGACCTGCGCTCCCCCCGCCAACTTATTCAGGGCAACGTGTCCTCCACAGGGGTCCTAACAAACCGTCCCTAATTTATGTACTGTGTCGCCCCGGCAGCGAGACTCGTGCCACATGGTTTTTAAGTGGGAGCAGGAAATTAAGTCCACAGAGACATGAACCGCCATCAATATTGATAATAGTCTGCTTCATTTAAATGCAAGGGGGGAGAGCTGCGTTCAGCAATGAGGTCAAGCGATGATCACAATGCAGTAAATCGAGGGGAGTGGGCGGCGGGCTGCTTGTGTTTACTGCGTGCACACGGCTTGTGTGTGGCCTGCCTTCGGCGACATACGAGGACAATATACCTGATGGATTAGCATCGCACGCTATGGTTTAGGGGGGCCTTTGGGTTTTTTTTTCCTGCCAAGGAGGTCAGCCACAAACAGATTATGTTTTAGTGGAATCGAGACAAATCCATGAGGAAAATCCTTTTAAATGTCAACCAAAAGGGTTTGAAAGGACTTTGGTTCATGCAAAAAAACAAACAAAAAAACAGCTGTGAAACGCCGTGCAAAACATACGCAGCACGCCGAGGGAGCGGAACATCGTCGTGAGGAGGGAAAGCCAGAGATCATTTATTGACAACCCGGGTAGTTTGCTAAAAAGGAAGGCAGCAGCCGGCAGACTGTGATGACGACGCATGCAAAACAAGACAACCGCTGAGAGAACAAGAGCTTACGCAAGAACACTCAAGACACACTGAAAGTCAAGCGAACACTTCTACGACGGGCCGTGCATTATTATCCTGAGCAGCAGAGTCGGTGCACGCTATGAGAAACTGCAGAACACATCAAGTTCATGATAGAGAACTCAACGTTTCACTGCAACATTTAGAAAACTGTGTTCCAAGGAGAAGCACACTCATCTCCGACGGAGTATTTAGGGACGTTATAGTCGTAACAGAAAGACACATATAGAGTCAGTGGAGAAGGGTGATATTCAGAGAAAAAGTTAGGGACCAACACACTGACATTCCCTCAGATTGAAGCAGTAAACTCACACATTTACAAGAAAACAACCCAAATTTATGAAGAAAGAACTTTTTTATCTGAGATTTAGAAGTCACGTATTTGTGAGGCGGGAATCCTGAAAGGTATAAATACACGTTTTCTTTCGTGTTCTGTGTTCTTTTATTGAACATAAATAAATACTAATTTAATAATGTATATATTTTGCACCCTGTGCCTCATGTTTATGCAGGGTGGGAAGCGATGTGGTTCCTCGACAGAAAACACACACAAATTATAATATTCAAGTTTATTTCTCATAAATCTGTGAGTTTACTCTTGTAAATTTACCACCAACATCTCAGAATATCCTTCTTCTTCTTTGCCCAAAATATTTACATAATTAGTTTTCCTTTCTAAACCTACAACAGCCCTAATAAGCCATCACACTAAGCCATCACAGACAGACAAACATGTCATCACCGACACAGAGTAGTACACAAAAACAAGCTCCCCTGGCTGCCTGTACTCGTAGGACCGGTTGGTCTGAGCCGTCATGGCCCCGTGGCTGTTCTCCAGAGGGGAAACAAAGGGAGTCGGTTCAGTCAGAGTAACGTAAAAAAACGAATGAATGAGCCCTCAGTCAACGCCGCTGACTAAGGAGAGAAATGCTTTGTCAGCATTATAGTCATTCACAGAAAGATATGTTGACTCGGTCCAGCAGCTTTGCAGACACTCATAAGTTTGAGGTTTATAGAGTCGTAAATACGACCCCACAGTGAAACATCAGGGAACCAAGTCTGTTCCATAACTACTGTAGTTTGTTAATCACGCCGTATGAACCAGTCTAGTTTGTAAGTACTTAACTACTTAATTATGTACTGACAACAGACATGAAGTAAGTATGTCAGGTATTTAAAGTTGGCACCGAATGCTGTTCTTACGTCTTCTTTAAATCATGTTATTAGTTCGACACGAGGACATCAGTTGTGTAAAGAAGACAATAAAAAGTTGTGAAAATGAGACGTTTCATCAGAGGAAAGACATGTTCACATGAAGTATTGAAGGTATATATCATATATTATAATATTGAAGACATTAAAAAGTTAAAAAAAGCACCAACTTGGTATCTGTATCTAAAAACAAGCCCTCGTTAACGCAGCATTTCACGGCACCAGTTTGTTATACTTGAGCGACCCGCTGAGGAAACGACTATATTCTGCAGAATCCTGACATTTAAATTCGTTAAAAACCCGGAACAATGCCCGTATTAAAGGTTACGGCTCTGATGTGGTTCTGTTCCAGCTCTGTCCTGAGAATACAAGCGGAGTAAAACGGCGGCTGCTCGGCCCGTTGTTTTGACCTTTTCCACACACACACACACACACACACACACACACACACACACACACACACACAGACGGACGGACGCAGCTGAAAAACACACCTGCGTCCTCCAGCGCGCCCACGTTCACCTCCAAATGCAAATGTGCATCAACAATGCATCTCCCCTCTGGAATCCTGAACTTTCTTAATCTAACCTAACACAAAGTCTAATCAGTTAATGACTTTCTGTGCAGTCTGGGGGGGGGGGGGGGGGGGGGGGAATGAGCTGACAGCTGTCGGAGGGAAATAAGCCACCGCTTATCTCATCTCATGTTTGCTCTCTGTGTTCTGGGGTTTGGACGGGGGAGGGCCCCGATCATTTTGTTTTAATGAACTGGACTTGTTGAGACATTGGCAGTCGGGCCTCTTCAGAGGAAAAAAAGGGGGTTTCTGGGACGCTGGCGTTCCATTGATTATCTGACATTCATTTGGATTCGCCAACAGCGGAGTCATGAGATGCATCCGCAGAGTCCCACGACCCTTCAATTAGGTTAATGCTGAAGCATAAAACTAAAGAGGAAGATACTCTTTTGTCTTCATTGGTTGGCATTCGAGGGCCAGGAAGTCAGTCAAATTCAGACGTTAAACTCTCACTCTTCCGCTTGGTAAAAAGTCACGTTGGAAATCCAAAATTCAAGCTTTTATCCTCAATCTACTGCATTGCACAGTGAGCACCTGTCCACTCCTGGGGCGGCTTTTGTCGGCCTGCTGCTCACAGCTAAACAGCCGAGCATAACGCGAAGGGCCGAACCGCCCTCTGATATTCCCCGAATGAAGCACCGGCGAGGCTAATCCACTCGTTTTTTTTAGGACAGCCGCAGAATAGAGAATACCTCTCACCTCTGTGCACCCGGTTACCTCTCAGCCCCTTGGCTGTGAAACATTTAAGCCCCCACTATCCTCCCCACTCTGACATATTTGTGGCACACAAAGGCTGGAATAATGAGCGAGCCCATCCCCCGGACTCCTCGATCATTTCAGACACAATTAGCCACGTTAGCCTCTGCTCTCGACAGGCCGCTACCGAACAGCTTCCCCTGAGCTGGAACCTAATATATTGAGGGAGATATAGTTTAATAATTTGTAATAAAGCAACAGAGACGGCACTCACTGGGAACGTAACGTGAGCAAAAAAAGAGGACAAATAAGACCGGATTGTTGAATATATTAGAAAGGTGGTGTTAGATAATTCATGCAAATCAACATACGGAGCACGGCCATAAACCCCCACCGACCTGCTCCGACAACTATTACTCTTCCTTGCTGTGTTGTGAGTATATCTTAATAAAAAACCTTCAAAAGCAGCTGTGAATATTAAGAAATGAAGCAACTAACAATTCTGATGACTCAAAATGCAAGTTTCCATTTGCATGATAAAATAATAACAGGGTGTCAAGTTGTCTAGTTTCCACTGCCGTGCCGGACCAGTATGTAAAAAAAAAACCTGCATGATGTCGTTGTCAAAACATCCACGTGGGAATCTCAATTTGACGGTGGAAGAAAAACAACACATGATCTGAACGGCGCTCGCTGAGACAAACACTTGGTTGTTGAGGCTGGAGTTGATTGTCCCTCCCTCAACTCTTCTCGGTGGGTTCATCGGACCACCGATCTCGCTGCAAGTCCCATGACACCAATCACACATCAGCATCAGCTGCTGGTTCCTCTTAGCGATTCAAACACGGCGGATGCTGATGAACAAAAAGGAAACCCGATGATAAATATCTGAGGACACTTCGTCTGTCTGGAGAGATCGTTTCAACTCTGCACTCAAACCCTCTCAGACAGGAGCGGCTTATCACTGCTAATTAGATTTACAATGTTTAACCACGTAGATGTCGTCGCAGCCAATTAGAATTGGTATCAGGCGGCAACCTCTGGTTCTGAAAAGTGAAGCCAAAGTGGAAACGACTCCTCTGGCTGCAAAAAATAAGTCTGGTTGTATGGAAGTCTATGAGAAAATGATTTATTACCTCAGTAAACATGGTAAACATGAGTTTATGGTCTCAATCTCTAGTTTCAAGTCTTCTTCAGTACAGCATGATGTTCATTTAGTAAACGATGGTCCATTTAGAGTCAAACAGAGACGTATACGTCCAAATACGGTCACTTCTGTTCACTGGTTCACTGGTTCTGTTCACTTCTGTTCACTGCGAAAAACCCAAGATGACCCAAGAACACGAGATTCCAAGATGGCGACGGCCAAAAAACGCCGAACTCAAGGCTTTAAAACTGCACAAACCAACGGGTGGCGTCAGTCTGTGGTGGGGATCAAGAAGCATTGGGCTCTTCCTGATAGACCGACCCCCCCCCCCCACACAGGACATAGAGGAGAATTGTATTCGGACGGTAGTTACATGTGGTGTGTGTTTATTCTAGTGTGGTTACAGCCATAGCTGCGTTAATGAGTGCACTTATAAGCACCTTTAGAAGACCACTAGTTAATCAAGATATGCCGCTTTAAGAGCTATTTGTGGTGCTTTTGTTTTTTTAGTTGAGAGTAAAGCTTAAATGATACAGGTTCAACATTTCCTTGATTGACCTCAAATTTAACATTCTTTAAAAACACTGCTTCAAACCGTTCTCTGTGACGGGGATTTGAACGGCCGTTTTTCTTTGTATACTAAAGATTAAAAAACTGCTCAAAACATCCATTAATTGTGTGTGTGTGTGTGTAGAGTTTAAAGGGTTTGATAGAAGTAAATGGTGACGGTTCTACTCCAAATGGAAGTGGTACTCTTATACATCCACAGGAACACACAGTGCCAGCAGCTTTATACCATTATTTTTCGGTCTACTTTCATTCTCAAATCCAATGTCAGAGTTTAGATTTCCAGTGCTGCCTGTCACCGACCATAAACAGGCGAGACATCTAAGCTGGGGCTGTTGAATACCAACACGTCCGATAAAGGAGCTGGGGGATTTTGGTTGACTTCAAAGGCCCTGCAGGGGCAAAAACAGAACGGCTCCAGGGGAGCTGTAGCAACATTTGAAAAAGTCCATTAGCATCCCTGGTCGAAGAGGAGTGATGGCTGGCTTCTAGCCTTATTTTTTTTTTTTTTTACCAAGAATAGAAAATCAATGGTCCCTGAAGTCCTTTAGTTCTTGGATTAGTATGTCAGCTGCCTGGTGTCAGTATAATGTAGTCTCATTCTCAGAGTCTGCGTTGTGCCCCGGCAGGGAGAGGGGCAAGGTGGCATCCAGGATGAGATGTGTCTGTCAGGGGAGGTTGGGACCCTCCTTGCCATCAATGCCACTCAGGCGGTTCCCGGGGGGAACGCTGCTTTAACCTCGGCGCCCGCAGAGTTCAGACGAGTGACGGGTCGTCCCCGTCGCAGAGGCCGTCGATTGTCACCCCGTGTCAGACTACTTTACTCCGTCCTCATCGAAGGATCCCCACAGATCAGAGCCTGGTTTTGTCCTCCAGCTTCTGTGGCGGATCTTTAGGCGTTTGATGTCAAAGTGAAAACCAAACTGACAGCAAGGAGCCAAGGAAAGGTTCTGAAAAACTGTTTCAGTGCTGCAATGAAACGACGTATTTATTGGCGTCTCACTGATAAGAGCTGCAACAGATCAAGAAACACACGCTTCAGATGGTATCACGCTCACTGATCAGCAAAGAAAAGGGGAGACGCCCCAATCAAACTGGTTTTTGCCACCAAAACTGATTTCTAATCGTCAATGCAAATCGTTTTTTGTTGTTTTGTTGTTGTTTTGTTACAGCAGCTGGTACACAAGCCTCCTGATTATTTCACCAACGTCCCCAATCCCAAATTTCTAAATGCTATCCTTTTAATTTGTTCTAGTTATCTCTAGTGGTTATTTGCATAAAAACACAACATAAAAGATTGTATTTTCAGTTGCTCAGAGCTATTATAAGGAAGTCACAGGTCATAATTATCTGTAATATCTATTTTATATTGCCGTGAAAACAATCTCCTTCAAAACAACTCCATTCAAGTTTCTTGCACAACAACTACATTTTACAAGATTTCATTTGAACACATCATGATAATATATAATTAACCTTTGACCGAATACTCATTTTTACTGAATGGAGCTTGAACGCATCGTGATGTAACTGAATGGAACCTCCCTACGTTAGCCGTTAGCTCCGCCCCCGTCGATTATCACACAGAGCTGTTGTTATTAATGCTGATCACACATTTTTACTGAATATTGGTCAATAACGACCTGTGGTAAAACTTTACTTCACTCCATGAAGGCTAAACTGTAATTAATCTGTGCTGAACATCAGGGATCAACTACGGTCCGTTACACCAGTACTGACTGAACATCCAGTATTCAATAAGAATCGACGTAGCCCCCCCCCCCCCCCCCCCGCTCTGTGCATGGGTATCACTCACAGAGCAGAGCAGCGCTGCCTCCAGTCAGGCCTTCTCTCAGGACTTCTTTGTAAAGCCAGCGAGTTGGCCAGACTTCACACAGGGGGATCTATGCGGGACTCAGACAGCGAGACGGTTCTCTGATCGATCCGCAAAACCGCTGCAGGCACCATCCATCGTCTTCACGTCTATTTGCAATGAACGAAAAAACGAACAAAAGAAATAAAATAAAGAGCCCAGAGGGCGATCGGCCTCTCCGGTCGTCCGCCTCCTAATTAGATTCATCTTCAGAGAGGCCCGAATTCCCTGACCGGTCGGTGCTCCCCGTCACTCAGGACGCAGCTTCAGGACGTCTCCTGCGGTCCTCGTGGCGCCTTCAAACGAGTCCGGCCTCCGGGTCAGATAATCAAACAGATCACTTTAAAATATGCCGGGCGGCGATTGTAGCAACCCGTCTCCCTCACTTCTCCGTCTCCTCCTCATACATAGAAGAGAATGTTAACTACACCCTTCTCCTCTCAATCTCTCCCGCCATCAATAATTCAGAGTGTTATTGAGAAACACTACCTGAACCCTGTATTGACAGAAATCCAAGCACTGTCATTCCCTCAAGGGCGTCATAATTGGATACCTCCCGAGGCCGGCCGCTACAAAATGCAGAGCAGGAGGGGGGGGGGGGGGGAAGCGGTGGGGGCTGTTGTTGTCTGTGTTTTAGTGTTTCCACTTTTACCTTTTCTATTTTCAGGGACTCTAATCTGACCCGAGAGCCTGAAGTCGGCCAACTTATCGACTGGAGGACAACCCCTCGGGAACATTTAGAGGTGGGTCAGAGAGGATCGCAAAAGGAATCACTGAGCGAAAGGGTAGGAGCGTCAGTTCCTTCCATTGGCAACGACCACTGCGTATTCAAATAAAAAATCAACACATAAACGTCACGCAGCACTCAGCCCCGTGTCGAATGAAAGACAGCTGCCAAATTTACCCTGGAAATAGAAACACCAGTGAGGAAGATGTGCAGTACCTGACACTACACCGTGAACAGGTATCTTGAAGGTGTTCTGCCCCCGTAAACCGGTTCATCTGTATGCACGTCATGGAAAACACAACACCGCTGTTCCAACGCTGTCGTCTGGTCCGCTCAAACAATAGAGAAAAGGAGCTGACACAAAGGAGAAAATCTCCCGTCGCAGGACGCTTTACACCGCCATTGATGCTGCCTGAGCCCGTCATGGTTCACACAGAGCTGCTGACCCGCCCGCACAGGGCCGTGAAGAGAGGCGCGAGCCCGTCGGGTGTAGCAGACATCCAACAGACCAGGCAGGATGAAAATATGCTAATCAAAGGTTCAAATCAAAGCGGGTTAAAGGTTCTAGTGACGCGTCTCTCTGCGGAGACACAAACTGGTGAGCAGGAGAGAGGACGGACCGGTTAGTCTACATGTGTGTGTGCATGTACACTCACTGACATCACTACGATAATAATAATAATAATAATACAGAACAGGGTTTTCTAGAGGGCCGGGCTTAGCAAACACCTCATTCTGCTGTCAGTGCAGGAAGCAGAAAACACTCCAAATAAATCCTCCGACACAGAAAGAAAACCTCGTACGTCAGCAGGACTGACAACAACGATTACACTGAAGTTTTGTCTAAATGGCAACACAGGATACAGCGGCCGCACGGCTCACCTTGAAGAGTGGAAATGTATCTGTGCTTAAAGCTAAAATAATTTTTATCCATTTCATTTGAAGTCGTGGCTCAGGACGATGTTTAAAATCTACTTTAAACTAATAATAGTGACGAAACACTGTCCGCTGTTCGTTTATTTCTCCAAAAGTAAAGTTTGGTTAAAATGAATCATTTCTTTTGACTTTTGCAGGCTCTGTTTGTTTTTCCAGAACAAGAAGAAAAGATTAAAATCGTAAATCGGAGGCGAAGTGAATTAATTGGAGCCAGCTCTCTCCGTGCCACAGCTGGATTGCTCAAAAGCAATAAACATATGGAGAGTTAGGGGCCTCTTAAAACAGACAGTTGCTCAGCGGGTAAGGTTTAAAATGAGATGCCTCATTAAATAAGTAAGCAGGGCAGAGAGGAATGTAAGAGAGCTTGACCACAAGAAAAAAACAAAACAACTGCAACAAAAGAGACAACCATCTGGCACCAACTACACCGGCCCGTCAGATTCACATGCTGGTAAGATGCTCAGTAAACCTCAGAGCCATATGTAGAGCACACAGGTCTCCTCATCAGACTCAATCAGAGCCGGTACACGTGGAACTTTCCTCCTTTTTCTGTTGCTGAGGACGCTCCAGCCGAGGACCACCGCTACGAGGACTTCACGGAGGCTTTTGTGTCCGTTCACTCGGCAGCGGTCAAAGAAATAGAGTGAGTGAGACTCCATTAAACACACAGAGCCTCTTTGATCTCCATCTCCCCTGTGGTACCAATTAGCCCGCTGCACCGTTTGCATTTCCGAACTCTTTGAGCTTCCTCTTTTTTTGAAAAGACATCCTGCATGAATTATCAATCTACCGGAACTTTTATATTCCCCCGACCACGGGAAAGCTGAAAAATATGACCGGCATATCTCGAAAGTTTGGCTCATTCGAACGAAGGAACTACGAGCTGAGATATCACGCGCTCAGTGTCTCGCCGCTGCCGTCACTTCAGGGTGGAAATCATGTTTCATTTCACCACGAGGAGGCCTCTTGCTTCTTTCTCGTCTTTGTCAAAAGAAGAGGTCGCGGCGCGCCAAACACAAGAGCGTACAACTCAGAATATAAGAGACGAGGCAGGCAGAGCAGCTGAGAATTGATCAAAGGAAGATAAATAGCTGTGAAGATTCTTCCGCTGCCTTTTATCCCTCGTTAGCAGAGGCAATCACACAGCCGTCACCCAGGAGATCCATCCCCGTCACGTTCCCCCCCAACAACGCGTGATCGGGGGGGAAGCAGCAGCGAATGTGTGACAAAAGTACATTTGGTTGAACTTAAGAGCTCCGCTTTTATAAATGAACGATTTGTTTTGCAATCCGAGTGGTCGACGCTGATGAAGGGAAATATAAATCAAGGGTAAGAGCGAGGCTCCTCGGCCGAGAGGTAATGGCGCCATCATGGCTGCGTGCTTTCGCAGTTCCTGGGAAGATTAAACACTCTATCATTGTCTTTGGGACAAACGGTCTCCGTACGTATAGAGCACGCGTGTCATCATTACACCCCCTTTCTTTTTACCGCTCAAGCGTAAACGCGCCAGAAGCCAAGAGAAGAAGAAGAAGAAGAAGAAGAAGAAGAAGAAGAAGAAGAAGAAGAAGAAGAAGAAGAAGAAGAAGAAGAAGAAGAAGAAGAAGAAGAAGGAGGAGGAGGAGGAGGAGGAATGGAAGAGACGTCCGTCTGATTGGGACGGTGCTGCCTCTCGGGTCGGCGGCCCGCGGTGGCAGCTGACCTCACTCTTATTACCGCTGTCACACATCGATGATATCATCTAAAACACAAAAAAGGCCCAGCAGCTTTCAAGCTCGGTTTGTCTCGTTTTAAAGGCCGAACGAGTCCCGTCCCTCCCGAGAAGAAGCCGGCGGGCCGTGGGGCGATCAGACACCGAGGAGCAGTGTGGCTCCTCTCACCTCTCCGAGGCTCACGGAACACGGGAGGAAGAGAGTAGGAGCCGGGGCATGAAGCAGAAATGGGGCACGAACAGTGACAGTACATCTAAATGAGGGAAAGGAAAGTGTGTGTGTGTGTGTGGGGGGGGGGGTGTGGGGGGGGGGGTGTGACAGCGTCTCACAGCTCACTGGAGTGGAATCAGCCAGACAATCAATTCCAGCACTCAGATTCAGGCTGGCAGGTCCCGCCTCACCGGCACTGAGCGCCAAATTATCAACAGGGCTGAATTACTTTAATGATCAGCCGAAGCTGTCAGAACGAGACGAACGTACCGACGGAACAAAAGTAGAGAAACCAGACTCGCTCGAAGCCGCCAGCCTCGTGATAGCCTGCAATTTTCCATCTGGTATAATTAAGCGCTTTATGGACAACTCTGCTGACACGGTGGCACCCATTTCTGTTTACCCAGAGAGTACATATTCACATGGTACGTCCTGCATCTGCTAACAGGAAGCGTGTCAGCGCAATATTACGGGAACTTTTCAAGAAGGAGGACTGCAAAAATCAGCAATAGAGGCAGTCATATGCTGCGAATATTGAGCTCCTTCAGTAGAAACATTATGAAATGATACAAGGTCCCTCGTAGTATTCGTCCCAAAATGAAACTTTTTAAAGATGCAACACTTATTGAGATGACATCCCTCTAACGTGGCTTTGCAGCTCAGGCAGTCTCAGACGGCTGAACAGAAAACTAACAAAGCAGCAAACACACACTCTTTTGTGCCCGTTGCGTACAGCCTCTGGGGTCAGAGTTGCAGAAAGTCACCGGTGTCCCACGCAGACAAGTGACATGCAGATCATAACAACCAGACGCCAATCGGACAGATCCAATCCGATTCACTTCTTCCGAAAGGCGGCATCAGAGGCTATGAATCACCGCAGTCTTCTGACAACGTGGGCGCTTTTACATGGCTGTGTTGCCTGCATGTCGTCTAATGTGCTGTACGTTAATGCCCAGATCTCCGTTTAAATAATGTAACGTATCCAGCACTTAAGGAGGATAAGCTCTTATCTGTCTCAATCCCCTCCGGTCATTAGAGGCTCTAATTAGGACTTCAACCATCATTCCCTCCTTCCTACATTAAGATCACTGCAATGGACACCGAGTGCAGGCGTTGTAGTTGTGATGCAAATACGAGTAACTACTGCATTTTCTATAGTTTGTGTTGATCTTGTCTAATTATCTTTACATTTTCAGTATTGCCATACATCTCAATCTGATTGTATTTTCAGCTTTTGTTGTTTCTTTGCGACATACTTGTGTATTATACCTTTACTGTTTGACTATTTATTGTACTTGTTTCGTTTTCTACTGATTTTCTCGTCAGAAAACTGTTTTCTCTCTTGCTGCACTGTCCACTTTGCTGCTGTAATCCTGCAAATGTCCCCGCTGTGGCACTAATAAAGGCTTATCTTACGTCGTAATATGCATCATATCGTGATATATCGTATCGTGATATATCGCATCGTGATATATCGTATCGTGATATATCGTATCGTGATATATCGTATCGTGATATATCGTATCGTGATATATCGTATCGTGATACGCGCATCGTACCGTGAGGTGCTTTGACGATACACAGCCGTATACCTGCAACGGTCACCGTTCTCCTCTGAATCGTTGAATAGAAGCAGAGCGCTGCTTAATATCTACTGCCAGCTGTCTAATCATTTGAAAGTCCACGTTACCTTGACGGACACGTCTTTTAAAGCTTCTGGAGCCAGGAGTCCTTCTGCAAAGCTCCGCGTCGCCCCCTTAAATAAAAAAACCTAACACTTCATAGTGGCAGATCAAAGCGGCGCATGTAGTATTCATCTGTCGGCTCCCTCACCATCCCCGAGCCCCAGCGTTCCACTCATCTGCATTTTAAGGTTTTTTTTCTTTTCAGAGACATGAGCGAAGCTGACACAAAGAGAATAAAAGGGACCAATTCGCACTGGGAGGGATGGAGGGTGGGGGGGGGACAGGAAGAAGTTCTTCCCAGTAACACTAACAGGACAGCAGAGGGGACAAACGGGTCCAATCCATAGCGGCGCCAGATACCGGCGTGAGCGCGCTGTTGAGCTCGGGTGGCGGTGTCATTAAGCGCGAGTACGTGATAAATGCTCTCTGCTTGTCGGATTTGAGATTCTCATTAGTCCGTGTTCAGGAGGAGACCTGGGGCCATTACTCTTGTAGCTGCCATGACAAGAGGCTGCATGTGTCTTGTTGTATGAAGCGACAGAGAGAGAGTGTGTGTGTGTGTGTGTGTCTGTGTGTGTGTGTGTGTGTGTGTGTGTGTGTATCCCAGCTTCTTTCTGCTGGGATACATGAAGGCGTTTCAGATGACGCGTCGTGGCCTCCGGCAGCCAGAGTCGAGGTCTTCTGTTGTCTTCTGTCACGACAGCTGGTTGCATCGATTGCATGTCTTGGAAGTGTCGGCAGCGTCTTCTAGTCATGATTCGTGTACAGTTCTCTCACACGGACTCGACTTGGGGCGGGCCGCCCAACGTGTAATAACGGCCTGACAAAGTGTATTTGCCGACCCCTTTTTAGCATTTTTATATCTTTCCGAGAGAACGCCGCCATCCGGGATCGACTAATCTGCTCTTCACCTCCGACATCGTGATCCTTCTGCTGTCAATCACACGTGCTCTGTAGAGAAACTAAATACAATCAATCCGGAGTCTACGAATGCTTAGAATAATTCAAAAGAATCCAAAACTAATGCTTCCAAGTTACCTCTGATAAGCTACTCAATCTATGTTCTTAACACAACGCTGTTATCCTCAGAGATCCAACTATTCTAACAAGTTATTCTCCAGCATGTGAGGAGCGTGGCTAGCGTGGCTAGCATGGATAGCTAACATTAGAATACAGCTGCGCTGTCGGGGTTAGCACACTGTTAATGTCAGCTACCGACTCAAACAGGATCAGCAGTTCAATTTCACAACTGTTGATATATATATCTGAGTTTTGGAGTTGATGTAAGGCGAGCTTGTTGGCAGCCTTTGCTGTCTTGGTGTAATCCATTTTTGACTTTTCATTTATTTCGTTTTCTGATGGTTTCCATTGTTTGAAGTTAAAGCAGAGTAGGGATTTCTGGCACAACTTTGTACACTTCCAAGGAGCATGGAGGAAGTAAAGAGTCTCCAGCGACACTTGTGTATTACACGAGTAGGTTGCTTCACTGTCAGCAGATCTAGTCAGCCGGTTGTAGATGCTAACTTGTGTGTTTCTGGTGCAAAATCAAAAAACATCGAAAAATAAATGCTCCATCGAGTTCGGAACATTTTTGCTGCCTTTTGGTTAAAATTCTGCACTCTGCTGTTTGCCATAAGGCGAGCATTATACACAATACACATATGTATGCATGCTGATGTATGCAGACAGAATGGCACCAACACTGCCAACAGAGGACTCCTCCACCATCACAGAACCACACACACACCACTGTTCCACATGGTCCTTCACCATCTGTCGCCAACGACAGCAAGAGCTCCGTGCTCTCTGCCATCAACAAACTACTGATAAAAACAATGTGTTCTGTTCCCGTATCGAGCTCCTTGTGGCTATTCTTTCTGTGATTGATGTTGATTAATTCTCCTTATGTGTCTGCAGGCTGTGAGTCAACATGTTTATTAATACACGTGGAACGAATGGAAAAGCAGGGGGCGCCATCATTAAACCGGAACATTTTTAAATTCCTCCTGTTTTGTTTTTTTGTTTTTTTCCCCCAAAGGAGAACACGAGACAGCTGATTTCAGCTCTTTAAATGAGTTACTTTTATTAAGTTACCGGACTCGTCAAGCTGTGTGTTTTTGAGACGACGATGACAAACAACTCCTCTGTCACAGTAATCGTGAATCTTACTCACGAGCAGCCTTCCACTGAACGACACCCCACACCGCATCAATCCTCTCAGCCGCTCTCTGCCAACCCTCTTGTGCCGTCAGCCATCATTATTACTATTTTCTTTTTGCAGCTCTCCACTGAAGCGCGGCTGCCGGGAGGAGGTTAGCGACACAAAGCCTCCACAGGAAGGAAAACACAAGGACACACGCCGTGCGACATAAGCACCGTGTTTCTCTGACTGACACAATGGAGGCTTCTCTAAAACGTGTGATAGCAGAAAGGATGCATGTAGCCAGGGAAACACATTCCTTTATCCGCTGGCGCTGTGTGACAATGTCACACTTTTAGAAGCGCTTTGTTTTCTTCCGCAGAGGGAGGCAGCCGCCCGGCCGCCCGGCCGCCCGATCGATACCCAGAGATGAGCGTCTGCCCCGGGTCTCCTGTTACCGTACCTCTGTCCTCCTCAGACAGCCATGCGGGCCTCGTCACGGGAGAAGCACAGGAAACGTGATGCCAGGGAGGGGTGGCGGCCCCGCTGACACATTAATTTGTCGCCGGCGATGAGGTTTTGTCAAACTCTTCCGGAGAGTTCATCAGCCGCCCTGGCCTTATTTGCTCACTCCGCAAGACGACGTCTGAGCCCTCTGGAGGAAACGCTGCGCCGCCGACGACCTTGATGCTCAATCGCTGCAGATTTTTCATTACGTGCGAGTGGAGAAGGAGGAGGAGGAGGAGGAGGAGGGGGGGGGAATATATTCTCTTTTCTGTAATTGACATCATTACTCGCCTTAAAAGAAGAACAGCAGTGAGATTGTTCGGGGAGCTGCAGGTAAAATAAAATAAAAACACGAGAGAAGCTTTCAGGCGAGTCGACATGGATCGGAGAGGCAGACTAATAAACAGAGAGGTAAACAGGGAGACAGGTAGTCGGAGCGATCGTTTGAAGTTCTGGGGGGGGAAGTCTCTGGTGTATTTACAGGACTCCTACAACTGAAAGGTTTCTGAGAAATCTGCACTATGCTAATTTTAGCGCAAAAATCATAAAAAAATAAATCTGTACTGTATCCAGAGGGACAATGATGAGGGTTTGGAGGTCACACCAAAGGAATACATTATGCTTTAGTGCACATCTACTCTGGATACTCTGCAGTAACGTGGCTCGTCGAGTTGTGTTTGACTGAAGACATATTTACCTGCAGCAGACTTTTACCTGCTGGTCGTGATGCTTTTAGAGGAAACACTTTTATTTGGAGTAAAATCAATGTGTGTGTGTGTGTGTGTGTGGAGCTGCACTCTGATGTGAAACGTTATTACGCAGCAGTATGTCTGAACCAGGGCTGGCAGGATATGTGCTTATCCCCCAGAATTACGATGCTTGGCAGCCAATTCAATATCTTTTAGGATTGAGATTCTGCAAGTATTGCAATGATACGATGCGTTGCCATTTCAGTTTACTTCTTCAACACGAGACCGTGGGGGAAAAGTGGAATCATACACTTCTGGGGACTTTGGAAAATCACTACAATTGATGCAGTAAAAACGTTTGATTTTTTTTAAGCATGTATAGTCAGAGATGTCCAGAAGTAAAAAGACAAGTTTTATTTTGAAAACCAGATGTTGTCACATCTGTGCTTCCTCCTGCTAACTTTGCGTGTCCATGACAGCATTATGGCAAAGTGTTTCCATACTTAAATTAATTCAAAGATCCTTTAAATAACAAAGACGACGCATTAAAGCTCCATTCACGGTTTGAAATAGGATACACTTCCTGTTTCCTAAGTGGGCGTGGCCATGGCGTACCCCCCCCCCCCCCCAACAGTAGTCTGAACCACGCAGAGAGCTTTCTGTCTCGTACTGTATACGTGACAGAGATAACCCAAGCTGGTGCACCCAGGTTTCATTCAGCATTCACCAGCGTCTCTGTTGAGTCTGGGCTCTGCAATCGTGCCGTGAAATAAATGTGAAGCTTTTCAAAAGCAACAACGAACGAAGCGTGCTCGGCCCCGACTGAGAACATGTGCAACTTATTGCTTCGATGTTTGCTTATGTTGAGATTTGACAAAGAATCCAAAAAACACACACACCCTTATAAACATTTACTCTCTTCAGTGTACAAACCGTGTGACCGCTGCTGGTGCCGTGGATCTATTTGTCATAATGTGGCCTGGCTGCCGTTTAAAAAACAAATGTGTTTTTTAAAAAGGAGTTGCTTAAGAGATCCATGTCCCCTCTCAGCATAAAATAAAGGAAACTGTGTAAACACAGGATCATTTACAGCCACTCTGGGACACAATGAAGGCTGGTATGTTGAATAAGGTGCTGGCATATTTACAGCTATAATAATACCGCGCCGTTACGACCTTGCTGATTTGTAAGCTTCTCGGGTGTTTTAATAAAAATACATTCTCGCTGTTATGAAATGAAGAGGCTGCTGCGAGGCTGCAGCAGTCTGAGCTCCAAAAATCAATGGATATTTTTGGGCAAATTACCGCCGTTTAAAAGACACAATTAGGAAATTGTGAACCTGTCCGTTTAGGAGGAGTTTGAAATAAAAAAAAACTCAAACAGCTGGCATTCACAAATGAGGCCTTTCTCTGGAAGAGGAAGATTCCCTTTAATCTCTGTGATCCCATTCCCTTCCTTCTGTCTCAGTGATGTGGAATTTGCATCAAATGTCTCCTCTCGGTGCTTAAGCCCTTCGGCCATATGCTCTTGCCGCCCCGGACCACGACACAAAAGGGGTTTTTTAATCAATCTCCTCAATGACGGAGCACATTCTGTCGTTAATGACGCCAGAGCCTCTCGCCTCCAAGTCAGATGGCGGAAATTGATAATAAATCCATCGCTGCCCTGCAAACTAAGTTTAGTTGGTAATTGGATTCTGATACTGCTCAACACAATCTTCTCTCTCTCTCTGTTGGGGCAAAGACTGCATTTCTGTCACATCTTTCAGCAACATTGTCCCTTTTTTTGTTGCACTAAAATTGCTTTTCAATAAACTCCAGCGTGGACGAAGCGAACACACTGGAAACACGAGGAACTAGTAGCTCAACCTGTAGCCTGCAACTGTGCGCTGGCATCTGGTTCGGACAGCTTTTGTAATATAATCTAAAACTGATTTGTGACAGAAAGAATATCTGAGTTCACCTTCGTTTTGGCAGAAAAGGAGTAAATCACCATTTCACTTCGGAAAACACGGGCAGAGAGACGACGTCAAGCTGACGAGTGCAAACAGCCAAAAGCTAAAAGATCCTGTTTCCGTCTCAAGAAGCTATTTTGGATCCCGGCCAGGTGTCCAAACAGATCAATTTTAATGTGCACAGGAGTTATCTGAAGGGTGAAACTGACAGAACTTTAACGGGCGAACACATGAACTTTATTATGATTGAATTCATTTGGGTTTCGCCCTCAAAGTAAACGTTATTCAATAGCGTAGCAGATTAGCATAAATTAAGGCTAAATTCCAGACCAACTCTAAAATAAGATTCACTGTTTCGTGACCTTTACGTGTTTGTTTTAAGACGAGAACGGCGAAATGGTCGACCCCTGTGCTCATTTCAATCGTAATTATAAACAGCCTGGAGTCGGCCGTGGAGGGCGTCCCGACTTTCACCTCGATTTGAATCGATGCCGCGCTCATTATCCACGTTTACCAAATGTTTCAAACCTGAGCACAGAGATGTATTTTTGTGTCGTTTAGAAGCCTTTTACGGGGAGAAGCTTTCTCTAAACTCTGCTGCAGATTAGTGTTTGCGGCCCACATTCTGGGAGCGTTTCTGCTTCTCTGTGAATATGGAAAATGTAAACACGGGGAGAAGAAGGCCGGCAAGATTGTTGGTGCTGACAGTGAAAGAGCTGTTATCACTAACGGAGGGCTGTTTCTTCTGCTCACAGCTTGCTGTCAGTGCTCGAGCGTGGACGCGCGATATTGTGTGTGTGTGTGTGCGTGTGCGTGTGCGTGTGCGTGTGCGTGTGTGTGTGTGTGTGTGTGTGTGTGTGTGTGTTCTTGGAACAATCTGGCCCTTGTCCAGCAGCTCAGAGTGTCTTGTAGCGTGTGGACATCTCATAAAACATTGCATGCTGTGGGAGGTTTGTACATTTGTATTTATGTTTATGCTAAGCTGGCGAGTTTAACAACCCCGGTGAAGTTGCATCACTCTCCAGCTTTCCCACGTGTGTATAATTAGCCGCTGGTGAACATGAAAGTCAGCAGAAAGTTTCTTTGAAGACTCAAATATTAAGTCCGAAAGGCATGTTTCGGAGGAAAGTCGATACGGTTCTTTTCTGTAGTCGTAAAGATCATCACATCGCTGTTGAATAGCAGCAAAGTGGTGATCGATAACAAAATTAGAACTTTCGCTGCTTGGGAGGAAAAACACTGAAAGGGCGGCGGAATCTGCTCTCTCTGTTCTCTCGCTTTACTTGGAGTCTCTTTTTATGTTTTTTCTCCGGCGCCCTGAGGTGCTGAAGGGAGCATCACATCTCCCACTCAGACGAGTCCTCAGACGGCCGTCAGGAAGGCAGAGAACACATCTCATCTGCGGATCGATATCTCTTCCCCCCCCCCCCCCCCCCCAGGGCTTGGAGGTTCACTGAATATTAAGCGACCGTGGGAAAGTTACCCCGTCACGTTCCAGGTGAGGAGAGCCGGAGCAGCAATTATCCCGTCCTCCCCGCCCACCGAGTGAACGCAAGGTTTTTAATGAGAAGAGAATCCGATCCGTTAACAACCCCCCCCCCCCCCCCCCCCCTTTTTATGGTTAACTCCGTTTGGAGCCATAACTTGATGAGCCAGATTGCTTTTTTTCTGTTTTCACTCCATTAAAGAGTCGCTGATGTTCAGTGATTTTTGTTGAACAACAAAAATGACACGGCTCAGCATTCACAACTAAATCACACAACACTGATGTGGGAACTTGAAACTCTTGGTTTGCATGTTGGTTTTTTGACGCAGCAGCATCCGCAGCGTCTCCACTGAACTGCTGTTTGGCCAGGTGTTACTGGCAGACTGGGTGAAGGGGGCACGAGGTCGTCTTTGATTCGCAAATCCGTACATCTTTATATCAATACTGACCATTTCTGTTCCTTTAAGGCTCATTTCATCTGTCGTTTAACAACATGTTTGAACAATGAAAAAGTTTGGTGTCAGACTTTATACTAGCGATGCGCTGATATGCGCGAGTATATGTTCATTTAGTAAATGATGGTCCATTTAGAGTCAAACAGACCATAAAGCAGAGTAAGCTATAGGGGGCGGGGCTTACTGTGATTGTCTGTGTGTTTTCACTTCATGAAAGTTAATTGTAAGATGTTTGGATGCTCACAGCATTGGGTTTTCCGTAGCTCCGCCCTCTTGTGTCACTTCTGGTGGCAAAAACACAAAGATGGCGACGTCAAAAAATGCCAAACTCGAGGCTTCAAATTGACAGTCCACAAACCAATGGGTGGCGTCACGGTGCCTACGTCCACTTCTTATTCACAGCCTGTGGTGACAGCCCATATGATTTAACATAAGATGGGGGGGGGGTTTAAAATCCCTGCCCAACGCAGCTGGAACAAAAACGCAATTGGGGAACAATTTCACATCCCTGGGACGCGGCATAATGAGCAATGCTGGTCCTGTCAAGACAAAACCGGGATCTCACCAGAAGTCATGTTGCAATGAAAAACACCCATGGGGATTTCAGTCAAGCTGCAGCAAAGTCTCATGGGTAAACATTGTTAAGACAGCGTCTCTGTAAATAGAACAGCCCGCCGACATGTACAGTACATCAGCGGCGGCGTGCGTGTGTCTACGGTAGGCCGGGTTGTAGCGGCTCCCAGGGTCCCACCAGCCTATACAGTCAGTCTGAGCTCCGTCTCTTTGTCAGAATCCCTCAGCGTCCCCCCTCGCCTCTCCAAGCGGAGCCGAGCGGAGAGGCTCTGACAGCTCGCAAGCGCCTCCCGCTGCACACATCATTGATACTAATGGGGACGGAGGGCTGGTGCAGTGTGGCATGCGTGTCACTGGGGTGTGTGTGTGTGTGTGTGTGTGTGTGTGTGTGTGTGTTTGTGCATATGGGGAGAACCAAAGTCAGGATTACACCAGTGGAGCATGTGCGGGTTTTTGCTTCTGCGGCACGGAGATCAATTCACGCCGCCGTGGCAGAATGCCATGACAACCAGCCTCACCATCTGCCTTCCTCTGCGCCAATTTGTCACGGCACATCCGAGTGTGGCCGTGCCCTCGTTTAACATTGAGCGAGAGGCACGCACGACTCGGGGAGGGGAGGAATGAGGATTGCTGACGGAGACCGCGGGCCCTCGAGGGCCGAACGGTGAGAGAGGTCACCCGGAGTTTGTCAGAGGTCAAAGAC
This sequence comes from Pholis gunnellus, assembly GCF_910591455.1. NCBI lineage: Eukaryota > Metazoa > Chordata > Actinopteri > Perciformes > Pholidae > Pholis > Pholis gunnellus. The sequence goes on from NC_136534.1 coordinate 24,957,234, forward strand.
CAGAGGTGCACAGAGGGAGTCCTGGCGTCTCAGGTGCAAAACTCTGCAACAATGTGGACCCGGCACATGTCTCCACTTTTTTGCCCATCTTCCCCCGTTGGAGCTTTTTTATGCAAAAGGCAGAAATCTGAAGAAACGACTGAGACAGCTGCGTTCTCAGTGTGGCACTGTTTCTGAAGAATGTGCTGCAAACACAGGTGCCAAAAACTATGTTCCCGCTGATAGGTGGAGGGTGTAGAACAGAATGAATGTGTTCAGGGTTGACATTTACCACGGCCACAACGAGGCACTCTGTGGCCACCAAATAGCCCCCTGCAGGTGGCCCGATGTGTTCACCACACACGTGTCACTCGCTTTGAAAGCCCTGCGGTGGACGAGGAACGACTGATTTGTGACGTTTGAATGAGGAGTTATCTTTGGGGATGCGATCGGGAGATCGGCATCAGTGCTTTCTAAGTCGCCGTTAGCTGTTAGCAGGCGGTGGGCAGCGCAGTCCTGCTTGGCTAAATAACGGCGCTAACAGCTAACGGTGCCTGAGTTTGCATTGAGTTCCATATGATGCGTTCAGGGCCCAGTAAAAACAAGTATTCAGCGAAGGTAAATTATGACGTTGTGATGATGCGTTCAAATGTAGCAAACACGGACCTGACCGGACACAAATGCACTACAGACTACAAATGTTTAATCAAAGCAACTATTTAAATCATTTAGTTCTCTATGATTGAAATTGTGTTTTAAGAGACTGCGAGAGAACGAAAAACGTTTCAATGTAAATACATAATTACATATTTTTATTCTGTTGATGTCCCAGTTAAGGAAGGCTGTGGTAACTTGTGTTAACTTGTGTTAACTTGCCTTCTCTGTGTTACTTTAAGGGCCAGTGTTTTAAATATTTGCACCGTGGAAAACAACTTGGAAAACAATATGAGATTTGCAAAAGAATTCACTCGTAAGTGGCTCTCAATCCCATTGAGACGGAGGGTTTACCAAGAGCCTCCCCGTGTTTTGCTTTGGTGTACAAAGAACTTTCTTGTTTGTTTTCATGTTGAGCATGTGGGCCATGAACAAATGTTCATGCATCCAAAATATGCAGCAAACCATGGCTTCACTTCTGGTGGGAGGGACACAGTGCCGGCATTGTCAAGTGAGTGGGTGACAAGATATGAAAGCAATGCCACTCAGCCTCCGTCTCCCTCCCTCCCTCTCCCTCTCCCTCTCTCTCCCTCCCTCTCTCTCTCTCCCTCTCTCTCTCCCTCTCTCTCTCTGTCTCTCATTTTTTGGCACCATAATACTTCTATTCAACTCAGCGGTCTGATCATGTTTCACGGCTGTGCACCCGCTTTGACTGCCGTTCTGTCCCATTTCACCCCCTTTGATGCGCCTTTGTGTCATCAATAACGACAGGCAGGAAATGGCTGTCCACATCGGGGGGGGGGGGGGGGGGGGGCCCTCAAGCCACCGCGGTGCCAGCGATCCAGTTCCAACACCTCGCTCCCGTGGGCTCAACCTTCTCACCGAAACCATCGCGTATTGTCCGCTGTCAGCAAAGAGCGACGCAAAAGTGGTGGGCTTCTATTCACTTCGACCGACGCACAATTCCTCCACAATGGCCCCCGTGTTGCACATGTGCAAGGCCAGCCAAAAACCAGGGATCACGGCACAATGGAGGCGCTTTGAAAATGGGGGCCATGAATAAAGAGATTGCCCAACGAGAGCGTTGGCAGCGCTGCAAATAAGAGCTCATGGGGACAAAAAAAACCAACAATGCGTGACATAAAGTATGTCTACGAGTCCATTTGTCTACCGGGGTGTGTGAGGCCGAGCTGTGATTGAAAGCTCTCAAGAGTCTTTTTGGCACTTTGGAAGAAGCACTTGAAAATCAGGACCTGCACTGGCTTATGCAATCAGGTACGGGTGTAATAAGGAGAAGGCCATTAGCAGCTCTCTCTCCATTATTGTGGCCAACCTCACAGGTGAACTTGGATTTATAGCTCGCAAATGTGTCATTATTTCCTACATTTATCCAACTTGACCCAAAGTACGGTGAGGTTTTTGGGATATATATATTACAATATATACAATCCTGGAGTTGCATTGATTGCCTTCATCCGACGAACACTGAAAGTATTGTTGAGACACTGCATTGATGACAGAAGTCTGGTGTTTTTGTTTTTCCCCCAAAAACCACATTGAAGTCAAACGAGCAAACAGAGAAAAAACACCAGAGCTCAAAACAAGCTGACGTCGGTGATATTAATGGTGTGTGTGCGATTATTGAACTTACAGACAGGTTTTAGCACGTCCAACAATCCACCGATCCCTCACACTTCTCCCAGGAAGTGACCTCAGCAGGACGGGCGTCTCCGAGGCGGGGTTTTGAAGATGGGGGGGGGGGGGGGGGGGGCGGCAGGGGTTGGAACCCCCCTTTGAGGTTCTCCCTCTAAGAATGTTTAGTCTTCAACAAACTTCCTGTGGGAGCAAACAGAAAAAAAAACTTGAGCATGGACTAGAACACAAGAGGAACAGCTGCACTGCAAACAAACACAGAGCTGGAAAACCTCGGGGGCCTTGTATCTTTTGCCTAAACGGGGCCGCTGACCCCCCAGAGCCCCCGCGTAGAGGGGCTCCAACTCCTCTTAGTGCGATCTCCTCAGTAACTCTGCTGTCATAACATCACAGCTAACACAAGCAGAGAGGCCGTAAACCAGGCATGTCCAAAGTCCGGCCCGCGGGCCAATCACGGCCCGAGGTCAGATTTTATACGGCCCGCGCCTTCTGTCTTAAAATGCATTATTTATGGCCCGCCAGCACAGTCAAAACAGAATGAATAAATCATACAAATTCAACATGCAATTCCTCTTTTCACCTCATGGTGGCAGCACCACTTTGTAACTGTAACTTTTTTTAATTGTCTCTGACCCTTCAACTGTCATGGCTACGGCAAGTAAAATAAGGAAAGTCGATACCGAGGGCCGCCGCTTTCATATTTTTTCACCGAAAAAAAAACCCCTCCGTTACAGTTCAGACTTGCTCGGTTAAGGATAACGTCCACTGCATGCGGAACTTTGTTTGTTAACATGCGTCATTATCGCGATTTAGGAGGAAAAAAAACGTAACGCGATGAAACATGCCCGGTTCAGTTCACGCGGTCACTCATTAACGTTAAACCGGAACACCGGCGGATCTGTTGGCAGGTTGTTGTTTTTTAACTCAAAGTAGAATGAGGATGATTTCGTGGTGACAATAACTTTTAAGACCACGATGATGAGGCCCAGATACTGATGAGATGATGAGGTCAAAGAGCTTCAGGGAGAGGACGCTGTTTGTGTAGCGCAGCTTGATGCAGGGCTGAGATGTGAAGGAGCTGGGCCTGGATAAAGGTGGAGGTCTACTCTAAACAGACGTGAGTACAGCTTACTGCTGTCGCAGTGTTTTAGAAATATTGATAAGGCAGGGTATGCTAAATGCTGCCTCTGCTCCAAGGAGATGAACTACAGTAACAAGGGCTCACGTGCCCTCTCATCACACTCCCAGACACTGTTCACTGTGATGACCACAGCCAGGGTACTTCCGGTCCCAACAGGGCCCTGAAGTAATGATAGAGAGGGTTAAGGTGCCTGTATCTTCATTTCAGCAGGTTGCTATTGCAGAGGTGTGTATAGATCACAGCTATTACTTTACTCTTCATTCTAATTTAAATAATTGAACTGGATTGAATGCATATTATTTGCAAATAGAAGATAGGCCACAATTCTAACAGCTTTACAGTAACAGTGGAAGTTAATACAGTAACGGGGTTCAATGAAAACTAATCACTTTATTTGTACAGGCGATGGTTCTCGCTACTCTTGCTATCTTTGTTTTTAAATGACAAACTTTTGAAAATGAGACCTCGTTCTCAATGGATTTTGTCTACTTAAAAGGTTAATAATAATAATAGATTGAAAAAACTATCCAGCTGTTCAACCAGAGCTAAAATACTGATTAATAACTGAATAATAAATTAGTTTTTTGCTTAAAGTAAATGTGTTATTACTTAATTTTCTTGCTCCATTTTAAAGATCATATTTAAAATAAAATTATCCTTGCTGTGTCATTGAAAATATAATTATTAAATAATAGTGTATGTATAGGCAACTTGTATTGTTTAAAATAATGTCAGCAGGGACTGTTGGCCCTTGGTCATCTTCACATTATCAAATCTGGCCCTCTTTGAAAAAAGTTTGGACACCCCTGCCGTAAACAGAGCCAGATGTTACAGGCCCAAAGGATGTTTACTTCCTCGTATTAGTGTGAATACTATAAGACGATGTACTTTTGTATTAATATGCTAATGTATCCATGTTTTGTTTGAGTTGACTTTTGCATTTCCTAAAATATACACAAACATGGTATCAAAGTCTTGAGTTCATGATTATTCAGTTCTCGTGTCAAAACCTCCGCCAACTCTCTTTGTTTGAACCAAATGCAAAAGTTGTTTCCATAACAGAAACATAACATAACGTCTGCTGCAAAGAATCACAACGCTCCGAACAGAAAGAGCATTAAAACCAGATCGGTAGACGGGTATCGGTGTGCATCGTGGACCGGCTGACCTGTCCAGACTTTAAATCTGACCCATCTTAAACAGACAGCAACCTCCGCTTCTGTGAAGCCAAAGCTGAAGAGCCTTAAACCGTGCATTCTCTCTAGTGTCCACCAGGGGGCGACTCCTCTGGTTGTATAGAAGTCTATGAGAAAATGACTCTACTTCTCTCTTGATTTATTACCTCAGTAAACATTGTAAACATGAGTTTATGGTCTCAATCTCTAGTTTCAAGTCTTCTTCAATACAGCATGATGTTCATTTAGTAAATGATGGTCCATTTAGAGCAGGGGTCCCCAAACTTTTTCCTGTGAGGGCCACATCACTGAACATATCGTTTGACCTAGGGCCCGATTATGGGGGGGGGGGTGCTACGCGCAGGTTATCGACTGTTGCATCGTGCGCGCGGATCGGGGCGGAACACCGCCGTGCGCGATACAGAGAGCTGGGGAATTGAAAACGCGGCGTGTAAATAAATTAAGCACAAGTACTCGTCCTTCAAGCTCCCGTCTCTCATCTCTCGGCTCTTCTACTTCTTCTACTCTTCTACTTCTACAGGGTGCGCGCATGACAGCTCTCATCTCGTTCGCCCCCTGGTGGTCGGCTGATTCAGGAAGCGTTTGATTTGATATGTAGCAGAGCACGTATTTTAAACGTTAATATCGCAGACGATCATGCTCATTTAATCGTGGCAGCCAAAATCGTGATCGCAATTAAAATTCGATTAATTGTGCAGACTGAAAAAAAATCATAATGCGTCTCTGGTATTGTTCAGGTGGCCGGACCAAATGTGGAGGCGGGCCGCATCCGGCCCGCGGGCCGTAGTTTGGCGACCACTGATTTAGAGTCAAACAGACCATAAAGCAGGGGATGCTTTAGGGCGGGGCTTACTGTGATTGACAGCTCGCTAGCTGAATCATATACGGCGTCTCTACGTCTCTCCTCGGAAGTCCAAATATGGTCACTCTCTAGTTCACTGGTTGCAAAAAAACAAGGCGATGGGTGAGGCCCCGATGATTTTTCTTTTTCTTAGAGGCTTCTCAGGCGACATATCAGTCGTCATGGTTGCTTGTAACTTTTTTTTTTTTTCCCACCCGAAATTCTTCTTTTTAAAACTTTCTGCATTTGCCTGAAGCTCGTCTCGGCTCTCGAGAGACTCATTCATGCAGCACAGCCGCTCTGTCGTTCGCTCACCTCTCCAACTGTACCGTCATCTTCTAACCGTCCTCCCCGCAGAAAAGATAACATGAAAGATGAACTTCCCGTCAGTCCAGTTTTGCAAGTTCAGCAAACACACACACACACACACGTTGTCTCTGATGACCAGTGGTGACTAATGGCAAGTGGTTCATTGATTTTCTGTAACTAAGCTCACCTCCTACACACATAAACCTAGATCCTCCTGGTACACAAATGAGGATTTGGGGAGGGGGGGGGGGGGGGGGGGGGGGGGCTGTGACCGCAGAGCCATTCCTCACTTCCTGAGCCATAGCCAAAGCCCGTCCAGCTCGCTGACTCACAGCACAGCAAATGAGCTGCATTGCCCCCCCCCCCCCTCCCCTCTCTGAATGAGGCAGCTGACTGCAGCTGCTGTGAGCTCAACACCACCGCTGACTCCCGCCGCGGCTCCATAAAGCCACCGAAGGCCCGTAAACACTTTAACGACTGCGGCCTTCTGCAAATCAAGCGGAGCGGTTGGCTATACGGACAGAATGCGTGGCCGGTCGGTGTGGAGAAGGCTGACGGAGGTCGTGCTAAGACGACACCCGGGTCTCCCGTCGCCGGGAAGTGGCCCGGTGCAGTAAAGAGAGAAGTGATGTCACCTCTGTTTGAAATGACTAGGGCTCCATTACGCACAAAACCGCTGACCACTTCCTTCCACCTCCGCTCACATCAGTCCCAGTGTGGACAGGCCACAGCTGTTTCTCTTGTCAACAATCACCAGCGTCAATAGGGCTGGGAGATAAGGTCCAAATCGATATCACACTCTTAATAAAAAGGTTGTTTTTTTTTCTTCACAGCTTCGATGCTTCTTGTTATAGATTCGAAAGGCTGCGTTCACACCAAATCATGCGATGCGGTGATTAGCTGCAGGGTGTGTGCGGCGGTGTGGAACCGTCACTTAAATGGCTCATTTGTGTGTCATGTCATGTTGTGAAGCTTACCCCCCCCCCAATGTAGCACAAGTGGACATCCTATTGCACAATTATTACAATTATTATTATTCATAGAGCGTTTTTAATGATCTTGACATTTCCAACCACACTTGAAGGCATCTTCATTCATTTCACAAGCAGTTAGACACAGTTCACAAACGGAGTGACTGTTCATTGTTGCTGGAGCTTGTTGCAGGAAAACACGCTAACAAATTCCCCAGAGGATCGCTCCAACAAGCGTCCACGTAGTCAACACACACACTCCTGGGCAGTTTGGGTCCGTGCTTGAGTTTTGTTTCTTTGCCCTCATAGTTGGTTTTTAAACGTTCCTGTACCTGGGTTGTTTTCATGCCTTCCTATAGGTCTTAAAAAGAAAAATCGGAATAAGCAGCTCAGACTTCTCTCGTACAAAGTCATCTAAAATAATCAAAGTGATGTCACGCAAAACACACGCTGGAATTTAAGCTCCGACGAAACCCTTCGCAAAACTTCATCACAGGGTTAGACATGATCACAGGATATGATCATACCATGATTACCTCCACTGAAAGTTGATACTAAATGCTGTTCCATCGCAGAGAACCAAAGTCTTAAAAACAGCAGACACGATGACCAGCTGCTGGCACAGAGGTCTGGGTGGATTAGAGTGAGCAGATTCAGTTAAAGAGGAAACACTCGGTGGCCTTGTGTCGTCCGTTGGCTGTGAAAGCTGACAGCTAAACCATGAGGCTGAGACGTTTTGTTGTTTTGAGTAGGTTCCAATATGGATCTCAGCGCATGAGATCAGCTGGTGGGGATTGCTATCAAGCTCTGTAACTTCAGCTGCTGGGGCGATTAGACTGGGTGCTCGTATAACGCATGGGAGGTGAAGGATAATGTTGCCGTGATTGTTTCACAGCCACACTGCGATCATTGTGCCCCGGCATCAGCGGCGTCCTATAATTTCTAATCTCATTTTCTAGAAATAGTGCCGCAGAGAGAGGCCCCCTTATCCCGTCCTAATAGTTTTGAGGTGAGCCCCATTAACCAAATGAGCTTTTTTGGAGGCGCACAACATTCCTATTAACAACACTCATGCGATCCCTCATGTCCTCTGAACGTGCACCGTGCGCTTCCCCCTGCAGACTGCATGCCCCCGGCCCGGGCAACATCACACTTTTAGGATATTCGACCTCCCCAGAGCAAATTTTGGCAAACTCCTTCCCTTCCAGAAATTACCCGTAAGCCCCGTAAACAGATACATCCCACACAGACTGACACGCCGCATTCCCATCTCCACTCCCACCACGCTGGATATTTCCCTGGAGGCCGTGCAGCGCTCACTGGCTTGTGGTGGTGATCAATGGCCCCTGGCCGCGGGCGTCAGGGGGGGCCCCTGGGCTCCGAGAATGGAGGTATTAATAATGCAAGGTCCAGGCCTGTCATATTCTCCATTAGCACGGAGGAGGCGGGGGGGGGGGGGCCCAGCGGCTGATTGATTAGTAATTAGATTAATTGCAGTCTTTTAGAAGAGGAGGAGAATGTAATGGACTTGAAGCCTGGCAAAGTGTGATGGTGGAGGAGCCCGGCCGGCTGACAAATATCCACTGAGGCTGTTTAAAAAAAAAAAAAAAAGACTTCTCAGATTAGGAATCTCTCATCTGGTCTCCTCTGAGATGAGACGAGTGTACAATTCAGCACAGACATAGCCAGAGTCTGTGTAATGAACAAGAATTCAATCACAGTCCAACCCACTGTATGAATAAAGCTGTGCTTACTTCTACATTTCAAACTGTCTAATAAATTGCTCAATTCTCTGCTGGCCTCTCTCTACAATGGCACCTGCGTACAAAGAAAAACACTCGCCTAACCGAAGAAGACACTCGGGTTATTTGCCGTTTTCATTTGAGACGACCCCCCCCACCCACACCCCCCCCTTCCCAATCGCACATTTGTGTCTTGTTAGCTGTCGCTATCTGGCAAACATGACACGATAAGGCCCGCTGCTCTCCAGTTTTCATGTAATGCGTGTAATGATAGTGTTGCTGAACACAAGCGTTTGCTAAAGGGTGCAGAGGTGTGTGGGAGATGGAGCTCAGACCTAATCTCCCCCGCGGTCCTTTTTGGAGATGAAACTAATAACACACACATCAAAGCTGTGGCACACACGTTGGGAGTGTGAGGGGTAAACTAAAAACGTAAAGCTGCCGAATGCATCTGCAAAAGTATTCATCAATATCTTTTCTTCCAGACAACGGGCTTCCTGCTCAACCTCAAATGTTGTTCAGGACACGATAGTTGTTCTAAAAATGAATTCGGAATGAAATTAGATTGTCAGTATTCCGGACTTATATTTGATTAAAAAAAATCAATTAGTGCGATTGTAGAACCTCCAACATAATAAATGTGATGCATGTTTTTGTTCGAGGACTCATTTATTGTGGAATTGATTGGGACTAAAGCGGCAGTCTGGGGGAAGTTGCTCTACTTAATTTCAATTATCCGTGCTTTCATTGAACAATGCATGCGTCTCTTGGTCAAAAACGTGTTTTGGAACATGTCCAGCCTGATATTGAAAATATTGGAAGAACACTCAATTAGGCTTGGAAATAAGGTTTATTCCAGCCCTGCATCAACACCACTGCTGCAATTATTCCTGTCAAAATCACGTCTCCATTCACAGGCCCGGGTGTTTGTTTGCTGAGCACATTGGTGTGGCCGCTCTAATTACATGAAGCCACACTCTACATAAATAGCCTCACACTATTGAGGGGATGATGCCTTCCAAATAGGGGGGCTGCGTTGTTTGTCTCAGCCTGCCTGTCTCGACTGATGGCGAGTCGTATCCTGCTCTGCTGGCTCTCCCCAAACCTCTCGAGGGGGGGAGGGGGAGCAGTCCCAGCGCCCCCATTGGTATGTTTAGCACAACATTCCGCTTTGGATTTCTGGAATGAAATGATTCATTTCTGAGAAGCCTGTAAAAGACTTTGGCCCAACTGCGATAATTACAAGAATACAGCACGTTGTCCATGTCCACATCTCTGACACGATGTCGTGATCCCGCCAACTTAGGGCTTCGCCAACTTAGGGCCTGCATTTTTGGACCACTTATTGCATGTCATGAATTATAAGTTGACTTGGTCCTTATCACTATCTTTGACAGAGAGATGGGTCTTAACGCTTACTTGTCAGAAATGAGCTCTTGAAGGGGCCGTCAGGATGGAGTGGAATATTAGAGCCGTTAATTATTCGGCGTTTCCATCCTGCTGGGAGGCAGTTCAGAGTCAGTCCCTCATATCTGACAAAAGCTCCTCTCGGCTCGACTCCACTGCTGCTGCAGCGAATGTCTAAAGATGGAGCTTTGTCGGACTGCCAACACTGAAATATGTTGGCACATCATCCCCAGAGGACAATAGAGCGGACACATTTCATCCAGCATTCAGAAAATGTCGAGAGTTGCCGTTGGCCTTCAGATGCCTTCAGGGCTTCGATCGGAGACACAAAAACGTCACAAAGTAAAATATCATCGAACTTTGAGAATCTGACCAAATTCCTGAAACCCCCCCAAAAGAAACAAAGTCAAACCCCGTCATGCTGATAATTCTGAGAGAAAGCAGATGTGATTGCCCAAATATGTCGTCCATGTCAACTTTGGATTGGTCAAGACCTGTACCCAACTGAAGGCAATGCCAAATAAGCACACGTGCACCCTGTGTCCACCCGATACCTCGCAAGAATCTCAGGATCACACGACACACGAAAATCCATCTCGTCGGGCTTCAAGTAATGTGTCTTTTGGGCGGCGAGCCAGTGCACGCACCAATCTTTCGTGCTGTGAGGATCGACTGGCAGCTTCGGACAGAGCTCAGGTGTGTGTGAGACGACACGGAGAGGCGGCCGTTGGTTCAAAACAACAATGGCGGCTCCTCAAGGAGGTTGCCGTGGATGCTGCTATGGCATCAATTATACCAGGACTGGAGAATATTTCCTCATTGAAAGAACAGCAAAGAACGACACTGGAGGCTTTTCTTAATGGAAAAAGATGTTTTTTGCTCCCAACTCCCTTTGACAGATGGTTCATCCAATCATCTGCCAAGTATTTAAAGTGTCTGCCCCTTTTTCCAATTTCCAATGACGGCTTCTCAGATCGTTCTGTGTAACAAACCATCAGGTGGGTCAGGGTTAGGGCCGGTACTGCTGTAGGCGTTCATATATTACAGAAACCTAACGCTATTGTCACTGAGAGACATGTAAGAACCACGAATAAAGATGACTTCTGGACTATAATCTTGTCATCAAATAACAAAATGCAAGATCCTATTATGCGGATTCATATTTGTGTTTTTGCATTCAGTTCAGTCCGTCTTGGTCTGTACCTGCTTTCTTTCCTTCCTCCTTCCCTAAGCCCGAGGCTGCCTCCTCCTCCTCCTCCTCCTCCTCCTCCTCCTCCTCGTCCTCCTCCTCCTCCTCTCAGCCCCTGTGGCTCACTGCAGTGGCGACATGCTGTGTTAAGTGAAAGCGACCCTGACTCGTCCTTTTTCCAAACCGCTCTGGCTGGTGCCCCATTGTTTTCCCCTCCGCCGGCGGTTGACAACTGGCCTTTTCGTCCGCGGCGCTCTGCGGCGTGAACTCTGGCCTCGCGGTGTCGGCCTCTCGCCTCTGTCTCTCCGCCAACACGGGGGCCAGGTCCAAAGCCACACAGGGTGGGGAGGGAAACAAAAAAAAAGAAACTGCACACTTGCACCTTTTTCTTCCTGCGACATTGGTTTTGAATTGCAGCAGAATTTGTCCTGGTGCGGATTGCTCTAGAATAAATGGAGGCAGTCCTCAAGAGGTTAAAAAAACAACAACTTGCTTTTGGTTTGGTTGCTTCGTGCAAGTTAAACTCGTGCATAATATTGTTTACGCAATAAAAAGGGGTCTAAAATTTGAAATTCAATGAAGATGCAAACGATTTCCAAGCAATCTTCCCTTGAACGGGCTCTGCAAACTCTGAAGGACGAAGGCACAATCGCTAACCTAATAGATGAGCTGCAGCCGCGGCGCAGACAACACGATTAGATTGTGTTCATACTTGAATCCTTTATCAAAAAGCTGTGGTATTCCACTAGAATGAAAACGCTTGTACCTGCAGTGTTTCAACGGAGGTGGGCTGCTCTTATCATGCTCACTGAATAGGACTGGGGCCCATAATGTAATAGCCCGGCAGCGTGCTCATAAATCACCTGAAGAGGCTGCATGCCACATGCACTGACACTCCCAATCTGCCAACCTGTGTCTTTATTAAAGCGCACATTATACTGAAGGGTGCCTTTTCTCCCCACAGTCGCTCGGCTATAAACACCTCAGCTCGTATATATTTATGCAAACACAAGTATACAAATACTTTCCTCTGCAGGCACAAATACATTTATCTGAGCTTCTATATTCAGAAAATGTGTGTGTGTGTGTCACTGAGAGTGTCAGACAGAGACTGCTATTGTTTTTATATCTTGTCACCCTCCGTCTTCACAATTACAGCAATTGTCTCCCTCCCACTGGGAGTGACGCATCAGTTTGGATGTATGAATGTCTATCCAGATTTGATTTGCCTTCATGAATCTCTTGTTGTTATTGGGTTACATAATGTACCCAAAGAGTGTGATGGTTCTAGGGGCGCCACCATCGCGATCCAAAATCGATTAGAATGAGCTTTAGCTTTTGACCTTCGAGGTTCTGGAGCAGCCAGCCGATATCTGGGGCTCGGACTTCCTTTCCCGTCGTTTTATTAACAATCCGATTAGCGACTTGAGATACCAGACTAAGGTCGGAGTTGAGCGACGACGTCCACGACAAGCTAATTTAAAACCAATAAAAAGCGAAATCATCGTCAGACGGTGGCCGGTGTGTTCCCAGATTGCATTTCGGCCGATGGGCTCCGCCTCTTTTTGCTCTCCACACGGACTGTTTACCTGCGTTGAACCAAAGTCTGTTCCAATGTGATTCGCCGCTACTACTCGAGCTACAGTCGCAAACCAGAATGCTTCCGAAGCCAGAATCTTGTCCACTTTTCGAGACACCATGGCCACCGCCAGGGTCGGAGACGAGGGAGGAACAACAGAACTGGGGAAACCCTACTGCTTCCCTCAAATCAGCGGGTTTGGACACCTCTATCTGTCGGTGTGTTGGGTTTGTTTGCCTTCTCGCCGTCCCTCCAGTAACTTTGACAGCTAAATTGGAAAATGTCGAAAAGCAAAAACGTCATGTGAGCTGACAAGGAAACAGCAATGAAGTGAGACGTGGCAGACGGCCGCGTGTGTTGACAGAGAGGAAACAATCAGCCCTTCAGTTTGTTCAAATCAAGCCTCCTTGGTATGCTAAACGCAGCCGCCGAGCGCTCAATCAGTTCACCCCTGTGCTGCATTTCGCGGGGAAACCTTTGGCGAGATCTCAGCCCTAATTAACACCGTGTGAGGTCAAAAACTTTGAGATAAACTTCTTCTCCGTGCGGGGAAAGGGCTTTGAGCAAGGCACCGAAAAGAACAAATGATCCTCGAGAAGCTGCCCTCAGCGAGACGACTGGACTCTGATGGGCTTGTTAAGGTTTGCTCAAAAACAGCTAAAGTCTGCATTTTTTCCAGACAATATTTGGGACGACACCATAAATAAAAACTGCTATGCCTTGCGTGTGCTTTTGTCCCTGCCTTTGAAGCATACATACTTTAAGCTTGTATTGAATTACAGTTCTCTTACAAAAACAATATGTATGCAATATGTGCTTTGCAAAATACACATATATAAAGATAAAAAAGAAACCATCCAGAGAGACTTCAGACTAATTACAGAAAGATCTTCCTCTGTCTGTCTTTGACGTTACAAGGTCAATCTCTACGTGCTTTGCTCCCATTAGATTGAATTAATGGCTCCTGTAATCACAGTGTTATTGTCGGTGTACTATTGTTCAACTCAGCATGAAAAACGGTGCTCATCAACTGTTGCAAGGTCTTTTGTGCCATCGGACCAAAGGATTTGAAGTCTGCAATGTGAAGTACACGAGTTGAGGTCAAATCTCTGCCTGCTATCTGAGCGATACGACCATCTGTGTCAACTGGTGGCATTCTGCAGGCTGCCACAAGCAACACCATGCAAATCACAAACAGGAAAAACACCAACAATAAACAGTCATAAACCTAAGTGTCGAGGACGGGGACTGAACAGAGGGCTGTTCGTTGGAGGTTTTTGGTCTCCAGACTCCCGTTGCTGTAATCTGACCAGTGGCAGCCGTCCAAGGCGATCTCTGAGGACCTCGTCCTCAGAGCTGCTGATGGGGATCTCTCCGGCCACTGAGACCGAATCTGTATCCAGTTATTACGTTTTCTAACTTGTTTTTCTTATCAGCGTGAACTGTAAAAACCTACGAGACATTTCTAAACCATGTGATTAAAATGGTCCCAAAGTGGATCCCGAGGGACGCAGCCGACGCACGACAAACATTTGACGACTCACGTTTGAATATAAGAAAGTTGAATACAACTGCAGCCAGTGTTGGAATGGAAACACGACGCAACTACAAGAACAAAGAAGTCAAGTTCCCTCAGAGCCAGAAGGAAACTCAATTAGCTTACAGTAGCTCAGGCTATACAACCGTTTTCCTCAAACCTTTTATTAAAAAAGTGTTGAACCTGTTTCAACGTGTCCTCATACAACGGTTAGTATGACATCCTGTGAAAAGTTACACATTTTTTGTGCGTTTTCCAACGAAAGTCTGCAACACGAGTGAATATCTGCTCGTTACACACTGAAATAAACTCAGTCAGGTTTAGGCAACCAACCTTAGTTAGGTTCAGGAACAGATTGTCGTTTGGGTTCAAATAACTGATGACGTGCCGACTCATGGCTCATTATTTTTTCGTAGCTTTTGTTACGGATGCTGGAAGACACCTGTGGTAAATTTGCATCATTGCCGGTATGAATAGTTCTGGTATTTTGCATTTTTGTGTGGGTTTTTTTTTGTGCAAACGCGTTTACTGAGTGCAGAAACTTCTCTAATCCTTTGCTTTCAGAGGTGTTTAAGGATGCACGTGTTTCTCAAAACTATCATACAGGTGAGCAGAAGTGTAATATTAAAATGTGCTTTACAGATGTGGCATCGTTTGTTGTCGCGGCTCTGCGGCCTCTTTACCGGGGCGGACGATGCCGCTGCAGTCGATACGGTTTGCACCCTCGAGTGCAGATGTGAGTGGTGATCTTGCGTCCTCCACCCCTCTACCCTGTCTCAGTCCCCACCTCACCTCACCTCGCCCGTCCTGTAAGAAACCGGTCAGCCGCGGATGAGCGGAGGGAGCTCCCGCTGCACACGTTTTACATGTTGACAGTACGGATCAAACACGGTCTCACAGCCGCCGCGTGTTATCTTGTCAGACGCGGAGGAGAGCGAGGCAGACAGGTAATCCAGGATTACCTCCGCCCGACGTGTCGTTTCCGTGTTGTTCCTGCTCTTTTATGTGAAACATTCGGGGTGCCGCCCCGCCCTCCCCCCCCATCCGTCTGCTCCCGACTCTCCTCTGGCACCCGTGGACGGCGCGGCCGTGGACCGGCATAGATGACGAGATAATGAGCTCCCGTTGCCGTGTCAACGCAGGCCTCCCGTTTTCCCGACGACCACGCGCTTTAGTTCCCCCCCCCCCCCCTGGTGTGCAGAGCTCTTCAGTCAATAAAGCATCTGGGCGGTAGATTGAGATTTCATATCGTCTTTAAATCCCTCCAACAGACAGACACAGACAGACAACACGGCCACGAGGCAGACTGCTGCCTATAAGACTCAGAGAATATTAACATATCTCCAAGTTAATGAAGGCCAAAGTTCACATATGGTCTAAATGCAGGAGGCTGGTAATAAGTGCAGTGTGCAGATAATGTCCTTTATGTCTGCCGCAGCTCTTTGCTCGGCCTTGGTGACTCACTGAAGCCGTTTAATGAGAAGAAACAAGGAGATATTTCACTGTGGTGGAATGCACTTATTCTTAAAATTACCATAAAATGAGCCTTTAGGTGGAGCGCTTCATCTACATGGAAATTACACGACACTAGTCATGATAAAAGGCTCTAAAAACAGAGTCGAGGACATTAAAAATAAATGTATCTTGTGTTTAATTTTCTTTTCCGTTTATGACTCAAAGGTTCATCCCTCCTCTTCCTTTAGTGGATACACTCTGTAGCACTTTGTGTGCTGCCTTTTTGGGCCAGAAATTCAACACAAAAAGGAGCTTTTTCATCTCAAAAGAGCGTCCTGGTTGAGTAAAGGTCACGCAAGAAAAGAATCTACTGCAATACGAGCTGACGGTCTATCGGCCACTCAAACAGGCCGTCTGTATCCACCACGCTGTCGGCAGTGACCTCAGCGTTAAACACCGATCACACATTTCAATTCTTTTGGTTTGGTTTGGTTAAACCCTGTGTATGAACAATGTGTGTAACTTCAGGTGATCATTGTGTGTCAGCTTCAGATAAGAGATATTTGTGACTGTGTACAATCTTTATATACACAGACACATGGATGTTATATATCAATGTTTTATCTGGTAATTTATTCATTCATCTCAGTTTTCCAACTTATTATTTGCCTTTTGCAGGTCAACAAATATCACCTTTCATTCACTTTATCTCTGTTTCTGTTGCTTTTATCTCCCCAGGCCTCCTCGTGGGTCACAGTGGAAAGAAGAAAAGTCCAAAAGGTGGAAGTTTGAGACATTTATTTAATAATTGTTAACTAGATGAATCTCACAATCACATTTTCCTCTGCGTTTAAAAGCAGGTTTGACATTATCCAGGGTGTTTTACAGTCATCTCACTTCTGTGGAGGATTAAACCTGCTGGTGAGCTCAAAGTGTCTTCCTCTCTACGACGGAGGAGATGATAAATATTGATGCTACTTACTGAACGGCTGCAGGTTGAAGGAGCAGAAGAGTGTTTTATTCCAAACGTCTGCATCCGCGAGAAGCAGTCTCTCGTGTGTGCATCTCCTTTAAAAGCACCTCCTCGCTCTCTTTTACTCAACAAATGTGTTGTTTGAGGAAGGGCCGCATTCCAACATGCTGTATATCTCCATGTGCACGGCGACATTTCCTGTAGGGCGGCATTCTCTCCCCCCCCCCCACACCTGAGTGTCTCTGTGGTGTGTGTGAAGTCAGAGTGTTGACACACACACACACACACACACACACACACACACGCTGTGTGTGTGTGTGTGTCTGTTTTATTCACCAGCTCGCTATTATCTTGCTCTGAAAATGACGCTGACTTCCTGTTCGTCTGCAGCAGAACAGACTCATCTCTGAACTTCATCTTCAAACAATCATTTATTGTATTTCCAGCTACTTTGTTGATAAATGTGAATTCTAACAGTCGTGTTTCTCTCTCAGTATTTACGGACATCAATCCGGATTCAGTTTTTTTTTTTGAAGACAAGATGCAAAATCAGCCGTGATGTTCTGAAGACGGCCCCGTAAACATCCCTCGGTGTGTTCAGCGTTACTTTACAGTAACTGTAGAAGGAAAGCGTTTAGACTAAGCTAACGTTTCTCTCCCCCTCTGCCCTCCCTCCCTCCCTCCCTCTCGACTCTTTATTCCTGTTTGAACAGAAATATACCCTTTACAAAAGCAGGTGCAGAAACAAAGACACAAATAGAAAAAAACAACAACACATTTGTTCGCTGATGTTTTCCCAAAACACATCCTCTTCTCGGTGGAGCTCAGTCAAAAAAAAAGACAGAAAAAAAGTCACCCGTCACCTAAGAGAAGCTCACAGAAAGCGATGAGTCATAACCCGTTAAATGAGAAAGACAATATGTCCCCCCCCCCCCTTCTTTAGAGGGTTAGTTCATTAAAGGGCCCGGCGCCCCGAAGGCTGCGAAGGGACCAGAGAGGTGGTACTAACGCCCGCCGCCATGTCGTTACCGGTGCTTTGGAAAGGGGGGGGGGGGGGGGGGGGCGCTAATGGCTCTCCAAGTTCGTCGGAGCTGCCATTTGTCTGCTACGAGGATCACTCTCACCGTCAGAGGGGGAGAAAAGTACCGGCGTGTCCCAGAATCAAAACACTTAAGCTTTCAACTTACAGGTATACGGGGCAGGAAGTGCATCGTGATGAGGAAGGGATGTTTAAGTGGAGAAAACTTTAGCATTTTCAACACAACAGAAGGCTGAAAAAAAACACAGAAAGCAAGAGACGGCTGTTTCGTTTGCGGTGGTCTATGAAATAAACTGGGGGTCCGCCCCCCCCCCCCCCCCCCTCGCTACCTTAAGTGATTCTTATTGAAGCCTTGCAAACGGCATCCAAACAGGAAACACTAAGTCTCTGGAGGAGAGAGTAAGCGATTCTGCCTGTACGTGAGCGGGGGGAGAACAGGGTGAGAGAGTGAGGTGTGGTGGGTGAATAATAAAGCAGGAGGAGAGACCAAACACAGTTTGGGAGCGACGGCGTGAAGGGAACAGCTGAAAGAGGTGGCGGGGGCCCCAGGTGAGCCCTGTGGAGGGGCCTTTCACAGCCCTGTAGGCCGACTGGGTCAGCTGAAAGACTCGCTGCCAAGAGAAACCCACAGCGGAAAGAACCGCACACACACACACACACACACACACACACACACACACACACACACACACACACACACACACACACACACACACACACACACACACACACACACACACACACACACACGGTAAAACGGTACAAACACACACGGCTCTCTCGGCCTCCGCCACAAAATAATTTCCTTTTCAATCTGCCGCGTGATAACCGGGCCGCTGTTTGTTGACCTTCACCGTGACGCTTTTGTCGCCAGGCAATCGCTTCTTTTGGCTCGAGGCACAGGAAATATGAGTCGCTGTGGATCCACCAGGGCGGCTGGGCGGCTGGGCGGGGGGGGGGCGGGGGGGGGGGGCTCGATGACAGCCGCGATGATTGGATCATCAAAGGAGACGACTTGATGGGATAACCGGCATTAGCGCAACGATAAATCAATTACTAAGCTAAAAACGCTAAAAAAAAAAGGCCTGTTGGCACACACGATGTTACACGAGGTGGTCACAGGCCGGTTCGGACTGGAACACGTCCCTGAATTAAAGATTAAAGATCATTAAATAAAAGTGAATTTGCCCCTTTTTGGACCAGACAAAGGAAAGTCATTCTTTGGGCTGTTACTGCTTTGTCGCCCCATTATTTCCATCAAATTCAAGTTACAAGCTTTGCTCCTCAGGATATCTGCTTCCATTTCCACAACACAAGATTTGTATGTTTGCTGCCCCTTTAAGAGATCTTTCATTTCGTTCATTTTGGTTGTCCTACATTTTCAGAGACCCGACATTATTATGTGTCGTGTTGCGTTTCATCCTGCGGTTCTCGACATCATTTTAAAAGGACATCTCCAGTGATGGTCGAGCCGATGTGGCAGACAGGATAACACCTCACACATGTGTGTTCCTCTCTGTGACAGTCTGATTGAAAACACATGCAGTCTTTGGCTGTAGCCAACTCAAAATCTATGAAACCCTCATACACGCTGAGAAATGGTGACATTTGCACACAGCAGCAGATGGAGGCGAAACCAGCACGTCCACTTCCTGACTGAACCAACCATGCGTGGACATTATTCACCTGTTTAAAAACCAGTCGGGAAGAAAGCAGCGACATGCAAAGTGGTCCGACCTGCATGTGCCACCACGTGATGCGTGTTCACAGCGACTCTACAACGTAACAGAGCAGCAGTCATGAGACTCCATTTGAACGTGAAAGCATTTCAGATGGTTCAGTTATTTTAGTCGTTCATTATCAGCTGAAAGAAAACAGGAGAATGGAAAAGGAGAAATATTTTTGGTTTTAAATGACTTGAACATTGGTCTGCTTTCCAGGTTTTTCAAGGCAACAGTCCAAATTCAAAGACAACGTATCATTTCCAATGATGTAGAAACAGACAAAGCTCAAGTTTGAGGAGCTGGAGTCAGGTCAGCGAATATTTGATGAAAAACTGAACATATTAAATCGATCCCCAAGATCGATTCATTTTCCGTCATTCAACTAATAAATGAGTCAGCTTCTCTTCTTTAAACTGTGCAGCCAGTTTGACCAGGTCTGTTAAAAAAAAGCGGCATCCCAAGAGACGCTCCCAGTAAATTCAAGGTCAAGCTAAAGTAGATCAATTAATTCCGGCATCTCGAACAGACACGGGGAGCGGTTTTCCCTCTCAGCGGTTCGTTCTCTGGAGACGTTTACTTTGTCTCTCAGAGACTTGGACGCTCTCCATCCTCCTCGTGGTGTGAGAACAGGACGCGCTGAGGCGGTTTGCGGCGGTTCCGTGGAGGTGGCAGCCAGCGAGTCCTGTTCGGGTGACGGGCGGCGGGGGAGCAGGTGGGCAGGCTGAGGCTTATCTGCCAAAAACAGCCGGGGTTACACCCCCCCCCCCGCTGCAAAGAACCACCACGACTCGACGACCTCACGCAGAGAGAATGAGAGGGGAGCAACGGGGGGGGGGGGGGGGGGGGGGGGAGACGGGAGAACAGAGAGGTAGAGATACGACGGAAGATCAGCAACATACGGGAGAGAGAGCGGGAGAGTCTTTAGATCCTGAGCTTTGAGATGTTCGTAGATGAAGCAAGAAGATACAGAGAGCACATCGATGTGAGGAGGTGAAGAAAACATTCCATCCCAGTGAAAGTACTTTCATGTTCCTGTAACGATATTTATCATTTTTGACACTGGATTCGACAATATACATCTAGTTTTTTTCAATAACTCAGAGGAATATTTCTACAAAACCTTGAAAATAGGTTTAAATGAAGCAGCCACGCAAGAACTACACTTGCACAGAATACTGTCTAACATTGTCAAATACTCTCGATATGTTCTGGAAGTATCTGGTCTGAAACTGAAGAGGAATCTGCAGTCCGACACTCAGAGAGCGAACTAAAGAGCAGACAGATGAGCATCGCCAACGTTTGAGATTGAGGATCCACGAGTCATCCGATCGGCCTTCAGAGGCCAAACTATTCAGAGCCGATACCAGCCGATGACTTGATTGATCAAAATGCATCAGTAAACTTCAGAAGAAAATGAAGGATGTGAAAATATGAATGAAATAAAAAGAAACACATTTGCATTGCTTCACAATGCGGCGCCGAAGCTCATTGAGTCAATGAGAGGCAAGTCAAAGGAAAGCGTCTATTTCACCTCATTTCATGTTTCCTTCTTTTAAAATGTAGGCGATCCAAACTGAATATATTTAATCTGACGTATAAGAGTCTCAGTTTGACACTCGGCTCATCTTCATATAACACGTGTTCTAGAAAGTCATCGGAGGAACCTTTCAAAAACAGCTTGTGGGACTCACCACCGGGCCGTCCTGAAAAGGCTGCTGTGATATATGTGATGCGTTGTGAGGACTGCTGTCAATGATTTAAAAAAAAAAAGCTTTATCTTCTTGTGCTTAAAACACTCAAATGAGATTTCTGTCACCGGGCTGAAAGGCTGCCGTATAGACCTGGACCTGGATAACATTTCATATTTCCATAATCACATCCAGATGACGTTGGCTGTTTAGAGTTGCTGCAGAGCTCTAGTTTGAGACGAGGCCAGAAGAAAAAGCAAAGGAGGAAAACAGGAAAAACCTCTCAGTCCTCTCTCTCTCTACCTGTCACCTGGGAATGACAAGTTCACCTGTATTTGCCCCGCGAACCCTCTCTGCTCACCGGAGCGGACCGACTCTGCTGCAGCCCCCCCCCACCCCCCCCACACCCCACACTAAAAAACCATCTGCAGGGCTTTCCGCAGCGCTGCATAAGCGCTGGCGGGGAAGCTCTGCTGGGGAAGCGTGAATGTGAGATCCCCGGATGACACTTTAATTGAGACCTTGATATGTTGTCGTCTGAGTAAAAGAGCGGGGCGGATGTGGAGACGACGTTCCTGAGTGAGAACAGCTGATTACACACAGTGGGGTGACTCTGAGCGGAGCTCCAAAAACAGGACGTTTATCTGCTAAATGTTGCAGCGACGCTCCCCTTAAGTCGTGTTTCTTTACAGCGGCGGAGAGGAGAAAGAACACAGGGTCTGTCTGCTGCATATTAACAGAGGCTCCTCTCTCTCTGCAGCGTGACAACATTGCAGCGCCTCCACCTGTGATTGATGAAAGCGCCGTGTCTGCGAGCGCCTCTTTTACATACGAGAGCCTCCCCCCGGAGCTCCGCCATTCATCATCCGACAGCGCTCGCCGTAATGCATCGCAGACCCAAAACAGGTCCGAGGTCGCACACTTGCTGCCACCAATCCCTCCGTCCCACTCCAGAGAGAGGGGGAGATAAGCTAGCAGGGGATCTGTGTGTGTGGGGGGGAGATATGTGCAGAACAATCCTGTCAGTGCAATGCTTGGATCAGCTTACTAACTGTACCTGCATCTGGGCAGGCCATCAATACGGCCTGACCTCAGAGACGGGAATGTCTCACCAATGTTAACGCCCCAGTGAAAGGAAAAATGAATCTGCCCACTTTTTCAAACCTGTGTCGCGTTGTTAACGCTCCATTTATCTCTTGTTATGTGCCAAATATAGGGTGCATATGTAATTTTCTTTTTTCCTTCTGCACTGGTGAAATAAGAATATAGGATTTTATACATCGTGGATCGCGGTAACTTCATCGTGGCGAATTTCCATCCTTCAAGCATTCAAGGATCATTTATTGTCAACGACAAATGCAGCTGTAGCCCCACAAAAAAACGTGACAAACTAAATTTGAATTGGTGAATTCCTGTGATGCATTTAGGGGGAATTTGCATCAGGGGGGCGAAAGTAAACAGCAGCAGCAAAAACAATTATCTGGACCGATATTATATTGAGCTATACAACATAAAAAATTCCATTCCAATCTATTGTCCATCAGGGTAATTCGCAAATATCGTCCCGAGTGACTTGGAGAGGCTGTCCAGCTCGCTGAAGTAAAGGAATGATCATGTGAGACAGAACAGACTCAATAATGCTGTTTTCTTTTCTATTTATCGTTATTTATGCAGATGGACCTTATGATTCATAACAACCTTATTCAAGACTGTTTGATCGTTTTTTACTAAAAGGGATCTTCACTTAAGGCAGTACATGTGGATGACGCAAAAAAAACCCGTCAAAGTTTCCCTTCATCCCCGTCGTCCTGCTGATCTAACAACAGGTGAGTCATCGGTCCTCTGTAGCTCTAAGCCCCGCCCACTTCTTAGCGGTCCAATGCAACGCGAAGGACTCGATTTAAATCCCCGATGTAACTGTAACCATGAAAGAGTACAGAAGCTACGGTCGCTCTAACTTCCGCTTCGCTGTGACTTAAAGAGGATAAAGCCGACCCTAAAGCCACCGCAGCATCGTGACAAACAGCTACTGGCAGCACTGCTGAGCCCAACTTTGTTGCAGGAATGAGTTCAAGCATTAAAGGGGAACATAAATGTCAGCTTACTAGTCGGGAGGAGTATTACCCGGCATGTGAATAATGTTGTACATCGTCTTTCTGTGGAGGAGCTGTGCCGAAGTCAGACGATGACCCAGAAGATGTCGGACTTATCTCAGACTAAAAGCCTGGAGGAGCTGGACGGACATTTACCATCAACCTTATGAAAAGGTCAAGTGTTTGAGATCGACCCCATACCGAGGGAGAAAAGTCAGTTAGTCTTTTGGGTTTCTACTGCTTTTGATTTTGACAAATCATGTTTTTAAATCCGTCTCTGGGAGTGTGATACTCCTCCTTCAGAGAGGAGAAACCCTCAAATGTTCCAGCTGATGAATGAGCCACGCGGCTTCACATTGCTGTTTCTCCAGCACAGTGTTTCAGATATGGAGGTGGAGAACCGTGAAACAACAGTGTTTCTTTCACGGGTGCTCAGGTTTGACCATATATGAAGTGGATAGTCATCGTGATGACACCCAATTGGCTTGTGGGCTGCCAATATGAGGGCCTTGAGTTCTTCATTTTGTCCGTCGCCATCTTGTTTGTTTGGAACCAGTGAACGGAAGTTACCATATTTGGACTGCTGAAGAGTGACGTGGAGACGCAATGTACGGCTCTGGTAGCAAGCCCCGCCCTAAAGCATCCCCTGCTTTATGGTCTGTTTGACTCTAAATGGACCATCATTTACTAAATGAACATCATGCTGTATTGAAGAAGACTTGAAACTAGAGATTGAGACCATAAACTCATGTTTACAATGTTTACTGAGGTAATAAATCAAGAGAGAAGTAGAGTCATTTTCTCATAGACTTCTATACAACCAGAGGAGTCGCCCCCTGGTGGACATTAGAGAGAATGCAGCTTTAAGACACTTCAGCATTGGCTTCTCTCAACAGTGGACTGCTGCTGGATCAGTGTCGGTCTGAAAGGGATTTGTATACAGTGTTGTAAATACACAGTAATGAAATGCAACCGGGAAGGAAATTTGATTCAGGTGCACAGCCCTGATTTCATGCAGCTCTCATCATAACAAACATGCCTTTAAGCTGTTTATAGTTACGCACCATGACTGAAAGATTAACATTTAAATTCATGCACATTCTCTGCAGTTGTTGCAGGAAAAGAGAAAATAACAAACATCACATCAAGTGGTGACATCTAACAGTGTGAAAGTATTCGATTTTTATCCTGCGTACTGGAAGCAGATGCTTGTAAAGTATTACGAGAAAAGTGTGTCAAAGGCCTAAAAGGTCACACTATCACGGCCTCAAAACCAGTTTTTGCTGCAATGTGGACTTTCAATTCAAGACATTTCCCTAAAGGCAAACTTAGGCACAACTTCAAGCCTGTGCAAAGTGCAACAGTCCATGGAAAATGAAAAATGAAGGCGTGATGAGACACTGTTCTGATTCTAATTAATTCGACCCCTCAAAGCTACTTTTTGGCATTCCTTCAGTAGAGCTGTGAAATCACCGGTCTGAAGACGGATCTGAAGCTTAAACGCTACTTAGAAAAACACAAGACGGTGTCAAGATGGGGTGAATGAAGCAGAGATTGCTGCTATAAGAAGAACACTTATCCTAACAATCTGCACAGGAAAGGTAAACGGTGAGCATAAAGGAATGAAGGGGGGGGGATCTGTCGGACACGAGCGTCCCGGCTACCTGTGGCACGAAATAACAAGGACGCTAAAGCCAAAGTGTTCGCCTCAGCATGTCACCGAGCTCTTCTTTATGTTCTCGCTCTGCCTGCTCTGTCTCGGTCGGCGGGGGTAATTTGCATGCAAGCTTCGGTGGGACGGTGAGCCGAGCCAGGGCCCCGAGCTCGGGCACAAAGCACAACGGCTCCACTGTGCCCACGAAAACGAGTTTAGAGCTGCGACTCAGCAACAGGCTGAGACCTGTACGGTGCCAGTGGTGCCCATCCATCACCGCAAATCCATTTCTCTGGCAGAGCGACCGGAGAGAAATCCAAAAGGAGAGGGCTTCTGCCCAGACACGTTTCTCATTACTGATGAAGACGATTTGGGGCTTCAGTTGCCCAAAACTCTGACATTAAGAATCTACAACTATCTTCATGCAAAACGTTCTTTTGCATCTTCAGAATTTGCACCCAACATGTACACAATACAGTCACTTTATCTTCCAATAGTGATTATGACACATAAACGCAGCAAATATCGATGTGATACCAGTCGGGATGCCATCCTGAAACTCTTCTAAAAGGTGAATCTATTCTAATATCTATAATATATTCTAATCTAAGTATTGATTATGTCCGGAGTTCATGGTACTATAGAAGTGACGGAGTGAGACGTCCTCTCTCTTTCTCTTTGTCTCCTCTCAGTGCAGCGTGAGACTCACATCGTGATCGGAGAGAAGAAAACATCTGAGAACTCTGGTCGTCTCAAACACAATGAAACGCTCACAAAGTAAGTTTATCACAACATGTGACCAACAAGCAGAACATCAGTCTGTTTGAGGAGCAGCCGTCAGGTAACGGTAGCGATGTCATACGGTAGTGATGTCATACGATAGTGATGTCATACAGAGTTTGATCAGAAGAACAGGATCATCAATAAAAAGCTAAGAATTTAGCTGAGAATGTATTTTAAAGATTTTGGAAATTTCTTGTATTGCTGCTCAAGAAAGCTCGTTAGAAAGCAATGTTGATTATTTTCTGAATTAATTGTCTTTTTTTCTCTCTAAATAATCAAAAAGAACCAGTAAGAGTATCGATGAGAGTACTAGTATCAATAGAATCCTAACGATACCCATCACTACATACAGTACCGGTCTTTGAGATTATTTCTGGATGTTTCGAGGCTTTAGCTCCAGATCAAGGTTCTACCACAGCGTTTTACACTTCTATCAAATAAAGCATTAAAAAGGCCAGAAGCACCATCTCACTCAGAAAATAACACATTCAAAAAGGTGTGGCTATTAGAGCGTCATCTACTAACGAAATACATCCCAAGAACAAATGCATCGTGCATTCTGTAGATGCATCACTGACCCAACCACGTCATGGTAGGTAGAAGAAAATAAATGAATAAAATCAAGTTCGTCTTTTCACTAATAGAACTCAAACTATCTGAATGTTGCTGCGGTCTAACTATCCGTGACGCCCGGGGTTTGGAGTGGGAGAGGAGGTCAGGACTGACTCTCCACCCCAACACTGTGCGAATGAGTCAGAGCCGACGTGGGAGGAAGACGACGGCCGGGATGAAGGGGGGACAGAGTGGAGGAAGTTCGGGGGGGTGCCGGCTGATCGAATCTTCTCATTAACTTTGCCCGCTGCCTGGGGAGAGCTGGAGGGAGGAAGGGTTTAATGAAGACTCCTGTTGCGAGGGGTTCGTCTCGCCTACTGTGACTAAAGCCTGGCAGACAGATGGGGCTGAGGAATTGATCAGCGGAGAGACGGTCCGCGGAGACCCGGCACAGACTCGGTGTTACAGTCGAGGTGGAGAACGCAATCAAGGATATCAAAGACGGTGAAATGTCACCGGACTTCACCACCCGGCGGGAGACAACTCCACCTACAGCAAGAGGCTGCGGACGCAATCCAAACTGGAGTTTCACTTGAACGGGACATCAAGGGAGGAGCTCCAACCATCCACACCAAACCAATCATGCTTATTATTTAAGACGGGCACGTCTTGAAGACAGAAGAGAGGACCGCTGAATCAGCCCTTGAAAGATCTGCACAGATCTTGAAGCCGCAGACGTTCTGGAAATAAAGGCTATTTTGCTATCTCGGCCCTTTTGTCTCTCCGCCTCCCTTCTGAGAGCTGTCCCACTTTCGGTCCGGCCTCTGCCTCTCTGTGTGGCATCCATCTTTTCACACGAGCGACAACGCCCCCCCCCCCCCCCCCCCCCCCCCGACCCCCCCGCTGCCAGGCTCATTTTCATCGCCCATTGTTTTCCGGCCTCAGAGAACCAGCCCCGGCACAGCGAGCCCTGCGATTCTGTCATCTCCACGAGCTCAATACTCGTCTGCACCGCTGATAAGCAGCCAAACACTGAGGCGATGAATAAATCACACAATGCAGCGCCGTACAAACCCACTGACACCGGGAGGAGGCACATTTATTTGGGGTTATTATTGGAGAATTCAGAATCCCAATCTGGTGTACGGGCACATGCTGTATCATTTAGTTGAGGTTCAAAGGGCACATGCTGGTACTAATGTATCACAAGTGCTATCCGCCTAGAAAGACTCTAAAGCTAAATATTCTACTGTCTTATGTAATACAATCTATTTGTAACGTTTCGAGCACCCGGCTCTTTCCTCAGAAGCATTACACTCCAATAAAAATCCTTCTAACTATCGGTTTGAATTCTGTTGGACATTTCGCTGATGTGGACGCTGGACGTGCCGGTCTTTTGTTAAATTTTCTCATAAAATCTCTTTGTATCAATATGGTTTAAAAAGGAGGATCTACAGCCCTTTTTCACACGAGCAGCTAACGGTGCAAAGAGTTTTAACCTGGGCGGGTACTACGCTTGTGGAGGGACTATTAGGGCTGCGACGACCTATTATCTTCATTGTTGATTAGTTTGTTTGGTCCATAAAATGTCAGTATATGGTGCAACGTGTGGATCAGTGTTTCCTAAAGTCCAAAATGACGTCCTCAAATGTCTGTTTTTTTGTCCACAACTCAAAAAAGATGTTCACTTCATTGTCCGCCCTCATAAAGATTAACAGCAGGAACCGGTGAACCCTCCTCGTGTTCCCGTCCATTTCAATTCTTCTTTTCTTTCCTGCTGCCTGCCCACTTTTCCCATCACAGAGTTCTTCATGCATCAAGGAGGGTTCTCGGAATACTTCTAATCCATTCCTGCTAAAACACGTCGGTGTTAGGCTGACTGGAGAGCAGCGCATGTACCGGCAGAAGAACAACAATGTACTCCACAAAGCCGCCATCCACGCTCCCCTTTGTTGCCTGTAATTTGCCGCCGTGTGTGTTATTTTTCTTCGGTTTGTACGCGCTGTCCTGCTCGTCACACTGCCTGTGCTCAGACAATGGAGTTATCAGCTGCTTGTGGACAGCAGTGATGGGCAGAGATTCTCTTATTAGTTACTCTGATTTCTTTAATGCACACAATGCAGATATAAAAAGAGGCTCCATATAAAAAACAGGAAGCACCCTGTGTGTTCATTTAGTGCTCGAAAAATCATGTACGTGGTCATTTCCTCCAGAAATCCTTTTGGTAGCTTGTTCTCAGACGCAGCAACAGCCGCTTAGAGCTGGAAATGAACCGTTGCAGTCGAGCGTTTAGCATGAGCTGCACTCGTGGTTTAAGAAAATATTAAAAGAAGAGCAACACCCACAGTTTGACTACAGCTCCTAGGCTATTAGTCAACACATCGATTCACAGCATGTCCGTCTCTGACCACAGACAAACAATATTCCTCCATGTTTACCTCGACTGTCTCGGATTCCTGGTGGATTCGCTTTACTTCTATTTGCTTTTTAATTTCCAATTCGTGTTTAATCTTGTCACGTTCTGTTGCTCAAACGTTCGTCCACGAGTCTGAAAATATACAGCAGTGGGAGTTGGAGAACACTTGTTTATTCACAGGCATAATTCCTATTTCGGTCAATTTTGATTTGATAGAATCTTTCATGTTTTCCTCGGTGCGCTTTGTGAACGTATCCAGAACTCTTGAGATGGAGCGGCAACGAACGCCACGACGCACTGAGCAAATCCACCTTCACACACACACACACACACACACACACACACACACACACACACACACACACAGCCGAACCAGGCAGACACCACAAAGTTTACCCTGGTGCACCACGACAACACGGCCGACTCGAGCATCGGTCCACAAACCGACGGGCGACGCCACGTCGACAACGTCCACTTCTTATACACAACCTGTGACAGATCTTTGCCGAAGTGCAGGACAAAAATACCACAGCAATGTCACCCAAACTACAAAAGAAAGGGTTTTTACCTGTACCGCATGGAAGTAAGATGGTATCCCAGCATGCACTGGGTGTACTGAGATGAGGCCGTGGGCTCGTGACACATTTCTTTGACATTTGTCAAAAGGACTGTAACCGACCGGGCGAAGGAAGTGCACCGAGCACGACAGATTCTTGTAGTTAGATCCGTGGTGCCCTGAGGGGGGGGGGGGGGGCTCAGACACCTCCGACAATTCAGGCCCTAACACCGTCTCCATGGTAACTGCTGCCTGACACCTCTGGCAGTGGCAAATAGACTGACCACAGTGGAACATTTGAGCCGCCGCTGGCAGAGCCCGTGTGCATCGGCACACAATAAAGACCTCGGGGGCGCGAGGGAGCGGTTACATTTAGGGGAGGCTAAGAACCTTCATGGACAAACACGGCGGAGGGGTGAAAAAGGGGGGGGGGGGGGGGGGGGGGGGGAGTGTCCATCTCCAGCTGGCACATTGTGGAATGTTAATTAGGCCTGGAGAAGACAAGACACCTCCCTTTTAAATGTCACATCCTCACGAGGAGAGCTGGGGAGCAAAGGGTGCCGTCGGTTCGTTTGCCTTTTTTTTTCCACCGGCAATTTTCTGTTCTGTTCTCTTCACCCCGAAACATTTTTCTCTTAACATTCTCTCTCTCTCTCTCTCTCTCTCTCGCCCTTCTGTTATGCTGTTTACTCTGTGATGAATGGCTCTATTTCAAGTTGAGCTTTCTTTCTTCCCTCCCTCTTCTTTTAGCCGGAATAGATTACAATCTGTGCAATTGTGCGGAAACAAGATTGATTTCACTAAAAAAACACAGTCGAAGGAAGGAAAATATAGAGCGCAAACAGCACTTCACTCTAACGTCGACATCTTCACACCCGTTCCCTCTGATAAAGGCTCTTCGGACAGCGATGGCTCTCGCAGAAACACGACTTGATAAGAGGGGGACCGGGAGAGAAGGAGGGGGGGGGGGGGCGTAAACAAATGTGGTGGCGGTTTGTAATAAGACGAGAGGAATTAAATATTATTAAATGGTGGGCCTCGTTATCAGCCTGGGAGGGGCAGAGGCTCACATAACGGGGCAACGGTAATGAAGAGCTGGACAGAGACCTGCTGAGGCTGAACACACACACACACACACACACACACACACACACACACACACACACACACACACACACACACACACACACACACACACACACACACACACACACACACACACACACACACACACACACACACACACACACACAGAATGCCGAGGAGTTCCACTGCGAGCAACGCTTTTTTTTAAATCGGGTTTCTGGCTGCCTGCAGAGTTTATTTTTTTTCTTCATAATTTATAGTTAATATAGTGTCCAAAGAATGGCCCTTGGGGTTAACGCTGAATATTAAGCAATACCTAAAATGACTTGAAATAATATTTGCCTCCCTCAGAATCCAAACCACGATGAATCAGGCGGACCAGGCGGGAACACGAAGGTGATAAGAGGACCGTGATGTCCAGCAGGTGTTCAGGGCGGTTTTTGGTCACGAGAGTTCACATTTTTAAATAATAATAATAATAATAATAATGTAGGGGCACATTTGCGTGGGAGTGAAAGAAAAACAAAGGAGTTTACGTGCCACGTCTTTAATTGAATGGCTCCGTTATTAAAAAGGAAGAAAGCGGGTGTTGGAGGAAGGTGGAGATGCAGGAGGAGGCGTCGTCGGTGCGATAACTCAGCAGCCTTCAGGTCGCCTCTCTCCTCCCTCGTCCGTCCGGGAGTCGAAAGAGAAATGCTTTTACATTCTGCAGCTGGATGCCAGGCGAGAGTGGAAGGAGAAGGAGAATATGAGTCTTATGGAGCAGTGAGAGAGAAAAAGAACCTGTCCAAGGTCTCGGGAGCTGAATGCTTTACACGCCGGCTGCCAGCTCTACGTTTCGTCTTAGTGTCACAATTTGTTGAGGGAGCATCACGGACGCGCTAAAAAGGAGCGGGCACTCTCCCAAAGCCTCCCCCCCCCTTCCTCCCCCCTCAGCCACCCCTTTCCTGCAGCTGAAGAGCAGCTAAACGTCACTCATGATCATTCAGCCACTAGGGGAGGGAGGAGAGAGAGTCAACAGAGGGGAGGAAAGGCCGAATGAAAGAAAGAAAGAGAGAGAGACAGGGTCAGAAAGTGACAAAGAAAGGGAGGAAGGAGATGTTAGGAGAACAGAGACACTACACAGAGAGGGGGGGGAATACTAATGCATGCTAATCCTCGTCTCCTGTGGCGCTCTGTCTAAAGTGAGAAAAGGCTGCTGAGCCGCTGAGCTGCTGGGCTCGGACGCGTTTCGACAACAACAACAAAAAAACGACGTCTGCCACTTTACGGGCATCTCACAGGTTTTTGCGCTGCCACGTTCCCAGCTGGAACAAAAGGAAGAAAGACGTTTCTGTTTCTGTCATAGCGGCCGCCCCCCCCCCCCCAACAGCAAAGGAGCGTGGGAACTGCTTTCAGAGCGGCGAGCGGAGGCGGAAGGCCGACCCTGACTTATCGACCGGCGCTCGCAAAGACGCACATCTTCCCTTCCTGATGTGGCCACCTGCCAAACACACACACACACACACACACACACACACGCACACACAGCTCATTTTAGAAATGGAACCTATTGATTGGTATGAACCTATACACACACATTTATTTTACACTGAAGCCAGAACAAAAGCACCGTTTACATAACGGTTATTAATCCTGATCCTTTGGACCAAAGTCTCAGGTCGTACGTGGTTACTCAGGCGGTCCATCGTTTGGCACATCCGTGGTTGAAATTAATATTTTATACATATATCACGGACTCCTGTTCTTCTATTTCAATTTGGAATGAATAGGTGATGAACGTTGGCACTACAGCTCCCATCATGCTTTGGTATACTGGTACTAGAAAGGTATCGTAACCAGAAGGACGGAGTCAACAAATGAAGGGACCGACCAAATGTACAGATATAATTAGCATTTGTTAAATGATCATTTCATTATTAATTATTGTCTTCCTCAGTAACGACAAGCAGCGACATGTTCTTCATCACTCTGTGCAGTTACTGATTCCAGCAGCTTTTTCCTCTTCAGCTTCTCACAGAACTTCATCTGAATTATGATCATTTTGTGTTTTTTGTTTGTTTTCTGAAGCGTCTCTCCGGTGCTGCAGTACCACTCTCTGCCTGAGATGTTACAGAAAAAGCCCCATTAAACGCTGTTCGATGTGATATCTGTGTAAGAAATCACAAAAACTCCTCTAATATGATGTCATTTGCATAAAATGGGGCTACCGGGCGATACTAGGTGGTTCAATTCAGCTGGATTCACTTGAGCAAAAGGCTGAGACCACCTCGCCTGAATGTTTCTCTCTGAGGTGTCAGTCAGCCTTTAGATCTGGGCCTCCACAGGTTGGCTTGTTGGGAGTTTCCCCTCCAGCCACAGAGAGTGACGGCGGCGCGCTGAAGAGGCTCCTTTCTCCGAGCCGCCGCCGATTTGAATATCAAAACACGATGTAAAACGGTGATTAAAAGCCAATTACAGCTCGCGTCAATGAAAAGTCAATTAAAACGTTGCAAGGGTGTTTTTTTGCAGCGGTGATGACAGCCGGAGGGGGGGGGGGGTGGGGGGGGGGGGGATGCAAAGAAGGAAAGCAGCTGAAAACAAACAGCCAACAGTGGGATGAGAGGCGGGAGTTTCTTCCATTCCCGTCACTGCGCAGTCATGAATTATGAACTATTTCGCTTAAAGGCAGCATTCAATTAAAAGCCAAATCCACTGGGCGTGGGAGTGCTTTCTGAATAAAAATCCTTAAAAACAAAGCCCTCCCCCCCCTCCCCCGCCCTCTTATTTAAATGCCACCATCATAAAGTCCTAAAGCCTCCCTTCTGGCCAAGTCTCAGCTGATTGATCCTGAATTACTTATTTATACACCAGTAATAAACCGTGAGAAAAAAAGCAAGTCACTCATGCATGGTGGATGGTACAGCTGCTGGGTTTTTGATCACCCGCCTGGAGCCCTGCAAGCAGCAGCAGCCGCGTTCGCCATGTTGATATGCAGCGGCGGTCACACGAGGCCGCCGCCGCCGCACGGGCGCCAGTCTTTGGCCCCGGCGGGACACGAAGGAATAAATAGCAGAAGAGGCAAACTAGTGCTGCTTAACCCCTGCGCTTTAATTATTGAGAAACGCATGAAATCTGCCAGAACGAGCAACGCTCTGAACTCGAGAGGCTCGTTAGAGAGCGGAGCGAGGGGGGGGGGGGGCCTTTTCAGAGAGGTGCCAAAACCGGAGGTAGACCCGCGTTGAGAGGATCCGTGTCGGCGCTCTTTGTTTGTTTTTGTTCAGTGAAAAGGCCTCAAAGAACCGAAACGTAGAACGCGTTCGGTCCACTCTGTTAAACACGGAGTCAGCCTTCAACTCGCCGCCTCGATTTGCTGTGTCGCTCCCACACTAACTCACATCAAATCACCACCAATCCACACACACACACACACACACACACACACACACACACACACACACACACACACACTCAAGTATGCAACTGCAATCAAGCACACAAACCCAGTGTTTTTCTTCCAAGATCTGAGGGCTTGGAAAAGGATCTGGCAACAAGGACTGCTGCTATTTAAAGGGAACATTTTGACGGCGTACGAGTCGGGGGTCGGCGACCCCGCCAAAGACCAGATGGTCATCTAGTCCGACTCGTCGCTCAGCGGCCTGTGAACCCAATTTGTTCAGCGTTCATTTCCAGGAATAAGCGCTGGATCGTTGGCCTCTGCAGTTCCTCCACATGAACTCTTTGCGGTCGCGGCCTCTCTCACACCCCCGAGGTCCAGTAAACAAGGCAGCTTTGTAAAAAAAAAAAAAAGAAGATAAATTCTGCATGGGAGAAACCCGTAAACTGAGGTTTATCAACTCATCAGTCGGGATTAACCCGTCAGCTGACGACCTCTCGTGTTCAGGTACGGGTGTGAGAGCCGGTTTGGTAATCGTCCAAGAGGCGCTTTAACTGCTGGCTCGCTGCACACACGCCAAAAACTTGTTATTTATGCTCGACAACCGAATACAAGCTTTTCATTTCAGTGTTTAATGGAGTGGGCCCACACCTTCATAAACTGGGTCTGGCTGTTTTCGAGATCAATACTGCCAACATTATGCCAACAGAGAGAGAGAGAGACATCACTTTCTTTTGCTGACCGGTGCTGTTTGCCAGTGTTTTATTCTTGTAATTCTTTGCCATTTAAAGCTTTAATAAAAACTGGCAGCTCACATGGTCTCATAAATGAGTTTTACTGGAATGCAGCAGGTTTAAGCTGCCTGAATATCGGAAGTTTAAGAACTCAATATACAGGATAAGCTATGATTTTAGAGTTAAGCGTACATGACGTTACAGCATTGTGTGTGTGTGCATGGTGGAATTAAATGATGAATGTACTGAGGCATAGATACACACACACACACACAGTATATACACACACATATAAATAAAGAAGTAAAAGAGGAGGAATCGATATTGACGGAGGCGTGCGACTCCAAGAGAACGGACGATTAGGAAGGGGTTCTCGATTCCCATCCCGATGATGAAACAACAGCAGACAGATGTGTTCCTCTTCCCTCTCTGTGGTGTACGTGTGATCGTGTGCACGCTTCCCCACAAACCAAACCGCAAAAACTTGCTGCAGCTCAGCTTTTGATCGCCGCCGTCTGTTCTTTGGCTAAACAAAGCTTTGATGAGAGGAACAACGGAGCACGAGAGGCAGATTCCATCAGTTCATGTTGTAGCCGCCGTCGGCACGCAGAAGGAGGGCAACAAACCCCTCACATGTCCTCAGTGGGTTGTTTCTTTTCTGGGTGTACGGAGAGGGCACTGGAGCTGGACTCCATTACGCATTCTAACAAAAGCCAGGGACCCGTCGCGTACTGCGGTAAGCTGCTGAGACTGCGGCCAAAATCATTTCTGCCACAAGGAAGAAATCCTCAGCGACTGCTGGGCCAAACCTTAAAAAACTCTGCATGACCATCAATAAATTCTCCTCTCAGAAGAGAGGGGAGTTCACTTCTAGCTGGAGAGCTCCAGCATGGTTCAGTGTCATTAGCATTTGAAAAGGGAGAAGACGAGTGCAGTAGCGGGGGAGAAAGAAAAGACCGAAGGCGAGCGCGGCTGACTTGTTGAACTTGGCGCATGGATGAGCTTCATTCGTCAGGTTTTGCCCCCGAGACAACGTCGGCCCGGTCTGAGTCGGCATTACGCAGTAGGAGAACATATCGGAGCTTGTGCAGGGACCAACAAGTTTGTGAAGAATAATCCCCCCCCACTGCTTCAAACTCAGACAAACCAACTCCCATGCGGCACTTTTTACATACTGGGAGACAAAACAACGATAAAGTTTGGACTTTAAAATGTTCCTTTATTGCTGCCTTGTCCGTTTTCTGCATTATGCGCATGGCCTTTGGGTAGGAATAAAGTTATGACTGATTCATGAGATTGTGGGGTAGTACAGAGTGCCGGTCGGGGACGTTAGAACGGAATATGCAGCAAACAAACATGCAAGTCTGAGGAGTACACGGTGCAGTCAGGAAGTAGGAGCGGAGTGATGTGTTTTTCATTGTTGGGCTCTGTAAAGCAGAACATTGGATTTAAAATGAAGAAAATGTCAGAAGCGGTTAAAGTCCTGACTTCAAGCTTTAAATCGAGGTGTCGTAGCACCTTTTTGAAACATGGTGACACATTCTAGAAAAACACATCAGCACAATGATCCTAAACTTGCAACAAGGAATCCAAGTGAGTGTTTGTGGCCAAACAGCGGTCAGTCACATGACCTCAATCCAACTGGTCATGTGCTTTACTCAGGCGGCAACCTCCGGTTCAGAAAAGTGAAGCCAATGCTGAAGTGTCTTAAAGCTGCATTCTCTCTAGTGTCCACCAGGGGGCGACTCCTCCGGTTGTATAGAAGTCTATGAGAAAATGACTCTACTTCTCTCTTGATTTATTACCTCAGTAAACATCGTAAACATGAGTTTATGATCTCAATCTCTAGTTTCAAGTCTTCTTCAATACAGCATGATGTTCATTTAGTAAATGATGGTCCATTTAGAGTCAAACAGACCATAAAGCAGGGGATGCTTTAGGGCGGGGCTTACTGTGATTGACAGGTCGCTACCGGAGCCGTACACAGCGTCTCTATGTCACTCTTTCGAATTCCAAATATGGTCACTTCTGTTCATTGGTTGCAAAAAAACAATATGGCAACGGACAAAATTTCAAGATGATGGTAGGCTGGACACTTAATATTTGCAAAAAAAATGTCAAAAATCATGACTTTACTAAAGTTTGGGTTCACTTGTTCATCAACTTTATGGCCTATATGCAACTGGGGGATGGGCATGACGGAGGAAAGGAAGGGAATACAATTGCTACACTTCATCTGAAGCTGGGAGTCATCATCAATATTTAAATTCCAATGTGTCGGAGAGCAAACGCAGCAAAATAAGACAATTCCTGACTGCACTAGATGTGTATCACCTGCGCTTTAAATAATAAGCAGAATTTCATGTTGTGAATAAATGATGTACCCACAAATACACGACCGTGAGAGTTCACCAATTCAATGACAAACATTTAAAACCGACCCGCGACTAAACACGTTCATACAGAGTGTTGAAGGGAATGAATGCAGGGCTGCCTGACAGTGAGGTCATTTCTGCACTTTCATGAACGCAAAATGACAAAAAAAAATGCACTTTAGTGAAACCAAAGATCCCTGCTCAGGCTGAGGGAATGGAAAACAACAACACCAACGGAGCACTCCCTTGTGTTGCTTTCTACAGAACCAGTTAGTTTCCACTTTGGGGCAGGTAGGTTACGACACCTGTTTCCACCTGGAGCCGCTCACTTGGCAGCCGTTTGCTCCCTATTTTAGCACGGTTTCCGTGCCCATTTGGAACCGGATGGAGCAACGCGCTTCATGCAATCACACACACCCGCACACGCCTGTGGATGTAGCCAAGGCCCGCTTCATGGAACGCTGAAGCACAGACGGTGGAGCAACGTGCTGCAGGACGGCTCGTGACAACAGGTGGTGGATCTACAGAAGACAACGTTTCCGGAGCCTTTGGGTTACTACCACTATGCTACGGTTTAGTGGCTCCTTTTCAAGGCCAGAAACTAATTCAGAGTGACAGAAAAGCCTTTTGAAACGGTGGTTTGACCACGAACGGGCCTCCACATGAATGCATTCAGACTTGAAGAGGCAATCAGGAAGATTTTCATTTAAATAAGTGTCTGTTGAGTCAATACCTGGGGCCAAATGAGCTAACACAATGGTGATGGAGCCTACAGCCCACTAATGAACTCATTTATATATCTGCAGTATAAACAAAAACCGGGCGTCTATGGCGACATTTCTAGAAATAAAAGCTGTGTTAAGTTGCTGTGAAAGCAAACTGAACGTTTCCTGCTGCTGCAGCTTCACATTAAAAGCATTTAACCCTCTGAACCCCAAAACGCACCAGAGGGTGAAAAGGATGTTTTCTTCAAGCTAAAAGTCAAAACTACACCGTGTATCACAGCCAGAGGCTGTAAAAAAACCCCATTATTGTCAGATTTACATCTTTTCTGACAGTCCTTGAACACATCATGTGTGACGAACGCTTACATCAGAAAGAAGCCAAAACGAGACATAAAACGGTGATGTTTCGTCACAAACATCATTTAAAATCTCGTTTGAAGCAGTGAATCACATTCAATGCTGAGCTTCTCAGCACAACTAGGAAGCCATGAGACCAACAGTCATGTGGCAACAATTCTGTGAATTAAGACTGAACTGCTGCTGAACACGGAGCAGAGAGGAGAGGCTCCGAGTAGAGGGAACAATGTAAATAGTTACATCTATACAGCACATACAGCATCCATTTTATTTGTAACACACAAAACATGTTGGATATATAGATTCCAATGTTTTTCAATTTTTGTAAAAGAAATTATCAAAGAAATTAAACTTATTTGTTATGATTTATGGCAATAAATCAAAGGGTTAAAAGGTGAACCAGGAAGCGGTCGCAGGAAATGCAACGTGTTTTTGTCAGCGAGCTTGAAACGGACCGCCATCTTTCATCAGAAATAAGTCTTTAAAAAAAAAACAAAGATCCTTCTGGTGGATCCCTTTTGACACATTGCAGTAATGAAAGAGTCGGCAGCAGCCACAGCGAGCCGTTTGATGAAGAGCTGCAGATGAAGAGCTGCAGGCGACAGGCTGCAGAGCGAGCTAACCGACTGCTTTCATTTTGGCTGTGTGCAGACTCGCGCCGTGTGCAGCATGAAATCAGATCACAGAATGATAGAAAAAGGCCAATTATTGCCTTTCTTCTTCTTCTTCTTCTTTTTTAAACAACACCAGTTTGTTTTGCTTCCCTCGGTATTCTGGGAAGTGTAGTATTAAACTGCATTTGCTGTTACCGCCAGTAAATAAGTTGTCGTCAGTCAACCAGGACTGAAATGCTAAGGGTTGCCAGTTTAACAGCTTTTCAAAGCAACATGAGTCACTGTTCCT
Source organism: Pholis gunnellus (assembly GCF_910591455.1). Lineage (NCBI taxonomy): Eukaryota > Metazoa > Chordata > Actinopteri > Perciformes > Pholidae > Pholis > Pholis gunnellus. The sequence continues at coordinate 24,995,921 of NC_136534.1, forward strand.
TTTCAAGTGGAAAGAAAGAGGAACCGCGATATGAAAGGCGGTTTAAGACCCCCTCCAGACACGTTTAAGACACAGAAATGCTCTGCTTTATTTGCCTGACGTGGGTTTTTTCACACACAAAGAATGACCTAATCAAACCTTCTCCCTCATTGTAAAATCCAGACAATATTTTTTTATTGATTTCAGAAGTTTAACTACAGGATACAAGATGTTCCGAGTGAGTTTTCCGCGTGCGCGCATGGTGAAGTGCTGCTCGTACGTACGCGGGCCTAAACTCAGGTTTAAGTGGAGCACAGATGTGAAACATCGTTCTGCACAGTGGAGCGCAAACATCCAAGTGGCCACGCAGACAAAAGAGTGTCCCACGCACAAGGTGCTGCTGCAATAAGAACCGGTTTGTAACCGGCAGCCCACAGGCGCGGCTCACGATACGTGTTTTAGCAGGAAAACGGCGCCGCAAGACTCACAACCAGTCCCGGAGGAACGGGAATGACTTGCAAGACGCCTCCTGAGCAGAAAAGGCCCGAGTGTTTCAGACGACTTGACCTGAAGGTGTACAAAACAACCCGTTGTTCTGTAGCCCTCGGTGTTAGCGGACGCCGCATCAGCAGGAAGCGTGCCCGACAGGGCGGGGTGAGTGTAATGGATTTAAGTTCTGCACTGGCAGCGACAGAGCGTCCAACCACCATGGAAGACGGCTGTTTTTTGGTTTGAAACACAAACTGTTCGGGGGGCTTCAGCTGCTTCTCTCACAAAAAAACCTCCAATTGCACGCCGCTCCCTTCCTCTGATTCCCCCCCCCTTCTTCTTCTTCTTCTTCTTCTTCTTCTTCCTCCCACCGCTCAGTACCCATCACAGCCCTGCGGTGTGAGAGCGCCTTAGCTACGGCAGATAAGGGGCCGGGAGATTGTCAGTAATGACGGGTCCACCAGCGCTGAAACTTCCCCAGAGCTGCTTGTTTCAGCAGTAATTACGACCTGGGGGGGGGGGGGGGCGCACCGTGACGGGCTCTAAAGTGCTTACCACGCCTTTTTGCTTGTGATGCCATGTCAACTTTTTTGTGTGTTGTTTTTTTTTTAAACGGTAGGCAAGTCAAAAAAACAGGAGACTTAAAAGCTAAACAACATGTGTGAAACAAAGAGGTAAGAAGCAGAGGCAGCGGGTGGGCGGGCTCGGCGCTGACTGATGCGGGAGGAGGGAGGGGGGGGGGGGGGGGGGGGGGGGGCTCTGAAGTCTATGAATAGGGATGAGATCGGATCACCGGTACGCTCGGTGTCCTCCAATCACAGCTCAGTTGAAGAAGAAGGCGCAGAGTGAAGCGATAAGACAGGTGAGAGGCAATACGACGGAGGACGGGACAAATAACAGGGGAGGACGACGGGTCCCGAGAGGAGTGATTGAAAATAACCACAGACAGGACGGAAGGACTGAGTGTGTGCGCGTGTGTGTGTGTGTGTGTGTGTGTGTGTGTGTGTGTGTGTGTGTGTGCGTGTGTGTGTGTGCGTGTGTGTGTGTGTGTGAGAGAGAGAAAAAGGCTCTGCTGTACCACAAAGAAATAAAATCTCTCTCGTCTTTCTGAAGCTGGCCCTGAGTAATCACCTTCTTCACCCTCTCGACTGCCTCATCCTCGCCTCCCCGTCCTGTCCGCCCACTCTCATGCCCCCCCCCCCCCAATCTCTGCTTATGAGGAGAGTGCTTAACCCTCCTCTCCACGGATCGGGCCGCGCCGAAGGTGTATGTAGGTGTGTGTGTAAGTGAATCACGAGGTACGAACGCTCCTTCGTCCCACAGTTGGGCAGAAATTGGATATTGAGTGCAGCCCGCCGAGAAAGGCACCAACGAAGATGAACAAATTTCAAACACCCACACGCATGTAGAGGTACGACACGGTCGATATTATTGAAAAGAGTGGGAGTTGGGGGGCTGGGGGGGGGGGCTTGGGGACGGAGGGAGATTTAGTGAACGTGTCCACCTGTGTCGGCTACCATAGGCAAGTCATCCATCACGGGTCGGGCGCGCGGTGCAGAGTTACGGGCCGATGGAGGCCGTGATAAAGGGGCCGCTTAATTGAAGTCAGGCTGCTCTGGAGGGGAGAAAAGGCATCAAGATAATTGCATTCATTGAAAGAGCAGAAATGAAAAACTAGGTGGTTATTTATAGGTTGATATGGATATAAATACACACTTTTACTGGGAGGAAAAAAAGCCCCAAGAGGCTCAGGATGTATTTCCATATATTTAAATCCCATAAATGCCAGTTGACGGCACGTTTTACAATCGCACTGCTGAGCTCCCACCTGAAGGTAGAATTACATGCCCGGCTGCCTGTGGAGACACCGAGACACGTCAGAAGTTTGATAGAAAATATATAAATGTTTTAATAATTAAACAGGTAAGTAATGGATTACATTTGCTGCTTTTCTCTGTTTCAAATGTAAACTGAATATATCGTGGACTTAGAGGCTTTTTTTCAGTATTTTCTAAACCATTAATCTAAAAGTGATGCACAGATCAATCAGTAATTACAATAAGCATTATTGTAGCACACAGAATTTAATTTTAAAATTTGGAATGTCCTCTTTACAAGGTGCTATGTTCGAAAATAACATATCAGTTGCCGCCACATGGCTCTCAACATGGTGACGGCTAAGCCGGAAGCTAACAGTGCTAGCAGCGCTAACAGTGCAAACGATGGGCACAGTGGGCACAGAGCTAAGAGTGTTTAACCAGGCGGCAACCTCCGCTTCTCAACAGTGAAGCCAACTTAAAGCTGCATTCTCTCTAATGTCCACCAGGGGGCGACTCCTCTGGTTGTATAGAAGTCTATGAGAAAATGACTACTTCTCTCTGGATTTATTACCTCAGTAAACATTGTAAACATGAGTTTATGGTCTCAATCTCTAGTTTCAAGTCTTCTTCAATACAGCATGATGTTCATTTAGTAAATGATGGTCCATTTAGAGTCAAACAGACCATAACGCAGGGGATGCTTTAGGGCGGGGCTTACTGTGATTGACAGGTCTCTACCAGAGACGTACACGTCACTCCTACAATGGGTTACTTCACGATGACTACTGTATACAGTCTATGTCACGGGCTCACGTGCACTAACATGCACTAAAGGGGATCATAAAGCAAAGAGAAGCTCGGATAACAACAACAACAACAACAACACACACACACACAGTGTCATTTCATTCTCTGCTCAGGTAGCCATTACTCCACTTTATCTTTACAAATATTGAACAAACCGAATGTTCCGTTTATCACTGTAGCTGTGATGAAATCACAAACAATCACAAACACACACACGGATTCCCTAAAAGCAGAGGGCACCAATTTAAGCATCTCAATTTGTCAGCGGCCGGCGCCTCACTAAACAAACTCTATTAAACCCAAGCTGAGCACATTTACATTCCGGCGAATAGCTTGCAATTACCCGTTTAGATGGCATACCTTCGCAATTAATACAGCAATATTCCTTAATGCCCCACCGAGGGAATTTGTAAACATCAATTATCCGGAATAAGAGAGCCTCTCGGATAAACAGCCCGGTGCTCTGCAGCGGTCGTAACATGATATTGGCAATAAAGGAAAATTAAAAACAATCTCACTGGAAGCCGATACATTACGTCTGCTAATCAACCACCTGATGGTCTTCAGAGTGAGAGGAAATGACGGTGGCCGGTGTGGACACGCTGCGGCACAATCCGCACGGCTCTTTGTGACGTACGTGTGTTTAAAAAAAGGTGGAAATCAGCTCCTCTGCTCCGCTGTCAACAGCACTCATCAAGACTGGTGCCGCCGTTATTCCAGCAGCTTCTGGTCGATAACCACAGACTGCACCAACTGCACCAATAAACCGGGGACAAGTTGAGTAAAAACCTGCACAGGAAGTAGTCGATAATCTGTTGCAGGGCAAACAATAATCGCCATTATTGATTCATCTGACATACGAGTTTCTCCGTTAATCATTTTGTCTATAAAATAGTGAAAAGGTCACAGACAGCAACGGACCAATGGGTGAGCAGCAGGAGATTGTATTTGGGTCGCCAAATAAATGACGAAATAAATAAATTTCTTTCATAGTTTGTAATTATTTATATCTGTAGTACATCTTTGAGCCACACGAGGGAGCACATGTTCGTATTGTTCTGATAATTGTTGGCGACTTATAACCCTGAATGTCGTGTGAAAGGCTAGCGAACATTCTGTTGGTTTTACTGATGGGAGGAAATAAAAAAGAGCCACCTGATGAATCATCTGGTCTCCTTTATGAGCTATTTAACGTGTGTATATGTTTTTCAATAACGCACGCATAAAACAAAGTGACTTATCACATGTACGGCTGGTTTACCTGTTCCAGATCAGGTGATGAGGAAAAAATGTTGAAGAACGTTAATTTACACAAATTCACTCCTCTCGCGATTTAAAGATGGCGTCTATTGTGGATTGGGTTGCGATGGTTTGCATTTATAAAAAGTTGGTTCGGTGAAAGAAATGCTAAACAACGGTTGGGAACGCTGCATTTAAATAGTTTGATTTGTAAACAACCCAAAAAGCATTGAGTTGACAAAATAACCGTCATACATGAGGAAAGAAAAGCACGAAATCTTCTGGAAACACTAAACGTGTGTCACGTCTGTTAAAGACGTCATCATCATAACTCTGGATTCACCGTGTTGATTGATTTATTGATTCACCGTTTCACCTCCAATCAACCACAACATGGACTGATGGGTAAATAAATTCGGCCTTATTAGCCGATAATGTATCAAATGATTATTTATTCTCCATCACTGATGAAGAGTGCACCAGTATTGAACTTACAGTCAAAACGAGCTCTTTAGAGACCACTGGGATCCTGTGATGGGCTTCTCTTTCCATTTGGACATTTATTGGACTAAATGAGAAAACAGGATGAGAATCAGCAGTGGTTGTAGCGCTGACTGCAATCACAATAAGAAATAGGACATCAAAGCTGTTTTTAAGACTGTGCTCACAGGCAGGTTTTTGCAACTTTTCTTTTCACGCCGTCGGTCAGCGAGTTCCAACAAAGTAAACTTTTCTGCAGGTCGGATTGCACCGCGAGCGCACCGATATCATCTGCAATCCGTTTGAAGTAAGCGGCACTAATGACATAAGTTGAATGGAACAAGATAAAACTCAATCCCAGCTGCTACTAAGAAAGCCACAGTTAATGACATAATCCTCCTTGTTGAGCTAAAGCTAACTAGCCTTTATGAAGGGTTACCGCAGGGCCAAGCTTTTACCGGCTTATTGACATCTCACGCCCACATGGCACAATGTGTGTGTGTGTGTGTGTGTGTGTGTGTGTGTGAGACTGACTCCGTATACGTTGACCGCACACTTTCTGAAAAAAAGAGAAGAGGAACGATGTATCACCCCAGACTCCAGGAGTCCACTTAAAGTGATTGCTTGTTGCTCATGCAGATGTGTCTGCTGAATAAGAAGGACGGCCGCTTGTCAGACGACAACAAATTAGCAATCAGGTTTCATTGTAATGAAGACACTTAGAGGTACTTTAGAATATAAAAAGAGAAAACACGCTGGGCAAAAGGGCTCAGGACCTCTTAACAAAATATAGAGGTAGACCAACCCTCTTTCTTCAAGCTTCTATTATTGGATTTGTTAACATATTCTGTGATTCTTCTTTGTCTTACTTACAGTCTTCTTAACTAAGTGCTGCAGGGATGACCAACCAGGAAGTCAGCATCCACAGAAAGCCAATGGGATTCATCTCATCGGATGCTGGATTGTTACAGAAAATAAGCCGAGTGGCAGACGAGCTTTTATGATTTTTGAAGCGTAGCTACAATCATATAGAGCTGTAAAGGAACTCCACCACAGTCACATGACTTTCCGTCCAACGCAAAGCTCAAGGAGGACTTGTGATACATTTGTATGGTTTCATTTACTTTTCAAAGACACGTAGAAGCTTCTAAATCTCTTCAGATTGCAGTAAACGGACCGTATCTCCAAAAATTCTGGGTTTCAGGACTCATTCATGCGCCACTTTTCTTTTGGGGGCGTTGCAAACAGGAAGTACGATGTTGCCATAGTTGCACCAACGTCAACAGTAGGCCGGTTTTTGCAAGAAGGAAACCTTCAAAAGCCTTAAAACGTTTGGATTCTGAATCTGTTGACGTTCATCCTCACAATGAACAAAGTGCATCATGTCTGTGTGCTCACATTAAGCTGTGACTCAGAAGAGGAGTGCGCTTTTTTTAGTTTTTTTTGGTGCAAATTGCTACAATCGGGTGCTAAAGATTTTTAAGTACCATAATTGCCTCCATGAGCCGTGTGTCACAGCCGCCGCTGCTGCATCATTTTAGTACATTTAATTAAGACAAGCATCAGATGAAACTGAAATTCACAAAACGGGGGGAAAAAAATAAAAGAATGCTAGAATGAATAAACCCTTACACGCTAATTGAGTTCCCATTTCACCCTCCAGAGTGTGAACATGCGTAGTGCTTGTAAACACGGCACAGCCCGCTACAGCACAATATTATCAAGCACACGCAATATATCTGGCACTACACCTCCCCGCGCGTCTCACTCGGCGTTATCTGTCGATGGAACCGGGGATCCGTCTCCGTGGAATTAAGAGGAATAAAGCAATGATTGGACCAAAGATTCTGCAGAGATGTGCATCAGTGATGTGTATCAGTGATGTGTATCCGTGATGTGTATCAGTGATGTGTATCCGTGATGTGTATCAGCGCTGGCTCTCTAACAGAGACGTCCTGGGACTCCGGCTGCAGAACGTTTCCATCGATGAGCCTCCGCAGGATAAGCCCCGGACTAAAGAGGACCTACTGATCCGGTTCCTCCTCTGAATGAACTTTTACTGACGGCGGAGGAATTTCTCAGACTCATTGTTTTTGGGTGATCGACCCCTCCGTGCACTGTAGGGTTTGTTTTTTGTTTTTTTTGGCGGCAGCTTGTAAAAACAAACAGCAAACTGTAAACATTGTAAACAGATGTGTACGCTCTCAGTGCTCTTATCCCGGGTCATGCTTCAAGTTTATGTGAAGCGTCTTGTTTGTGTTTCCTGCTATTTATAGTCTGTTTATTGTCTTGTGTATATTTTTATGAAACAATAAAAGAAAAGCCCCCCCCCCCCCCCCCCCGTCTTTCCAGTAAATAAAGCCTCTCCCTCGAGCTCACACATCTTCTTAATTCCCCACGGCGGCGGCAGAAGAAAGAGCCGAGGTGAACCCTCGCGGTCCTCGCTCGCGGTGGACCTCATTTTCTCTGTATCCCTGAAACTTTGATGTCCAGCCACAGACGGGCTTTGAAAAAATAGGGTCTGCAATCTCCCCACCATGACCAGGCAGAGGATTAGCAGAGCACCCGCAGGACGGAGTGGAGAGAGAGGACGGAGGAGGAGGAGGAGGAGGAGGAGGAGGAGGAGGAGGCTCTCCCTCCTGTGGGGGATTAACATGCTGCTAAGGAAGCACAGAACAGACCCCCCCTTTTTTCATGAAGTCTGCAGAAACCAATTTACAGCAGAGAACTGGTGGTGGTGCCTCCTGGTTGAACACAGAACCTTTGTTGTGTCGCTCACAAAGTGAACATTTTCAGGATGAGTCATGGAGGCGTCTATAATGGATACGGGAGCTTTATTGATCAAAAGAAGGCGACAAATGGGGCCGATCAAATAAACTTCTGTGTGCGTGTACTTATACGCGTAAACACGGTGTGACCGATGTGTTGCTGCATTAAAAAAGGTTCACACTTCATTCATCATTCCTGTTCAATTTTAAGATTTGTTTTTTTAGATCATATAATGATAGAATATATTTTAATTAGTTGTCACTCACGGTGAGGCACACGGCTTCTTAATTAACCACTGGTTTGGGATCAGTGCGATGTGTCTTGCTAGGTATCGGATGCATCTCTAATCAAAGGAGACACTTCAATGGTCACAGAGAGGCTGAAGCTGCTGATCTGGACATCAGACCCGATGCGATCGGTCACGGGAATCACCCTGGAAAGTTGGTTTTCCCCTCGTGAGGGGAAAACAAGAGATTACTCCGCTCCTCTCTGCTCTGCACTCTGGACTAAAAAAAATACCTTAAGCCATTCACCGGCTCTCAATTAAAATACTTCAACAAGCTAAATATATAATGTGTCTAAAAATGTGTGGTGTAATGCTAAACGTCTGTTTTATTGTCGAGAAGAGAAGGCCTCTTTAGAGCGTCCTTTTACAGAAGAGAGAGTGAATCCAGGGAGGTGATCATGTGACACCAGTTACAGCAGACTGTAGACTAATTGCTGGATTATCAACAATATCTGCAGCATCTCAAGGAAACAAAAGACGCCCGTACTATCGATAAGCAGCGACTAATCTCACCAGTGAGAAACAATCGGCCTCCATTTAAAGAAAGAAAATAAAAAGGCACGCGTACAGTGCTGCCTCCCCCATCAGTGCTTCTCAAGTAATGGGGTCTTCTTCCTTATCGGTGCCTGAGAGGAGCTCGAGGACCTTGCCCTTCATCCCTTTTGTTGTTACAGAGTCTCTTGTGGAAGCTGTAGATTGGGCGCGAGGCGTGGGCGAGAGCACATCAGACTTTGAGCGGTCTTAATAAAGCTCCCCTCTCTATCCACCCCGGAGATCTCCTCACCCCAATTATACGGCTGACACCTCTACCCTCCTCCGTCTCCTCTTATTTCTCACACCCCTCTCCTCCTCCCACCTCACCATCCAGCTTCCCGGCTCTGATCACGGCCCCTGCCTTTGCTGCGCTCCAAAAGCCCCGGGGGGGCCCGGTCGAATCCTCTGGGCTGCCGGTGGCGATCCCTTCACGGTCTGCTGCCCGTTCACCGGGAACCTAAAACGTCACTCGACGCACAACAATCCGCCGGACAACCCAGTGCTTCCACCAGCAATTTCCTTTTTGTGGCATTTAAACAGGATGTTTTATTGGAGGAATATTCATCTTTGCAACAAAAGCCTGTGACCGGTCGATGTCATCCAACCCAATAAATGAGTTTGTTACGTGCATGCTGTCTTTTCAAAATAAACCTCCGTCTTCACAGGAAACTCAGTTAGGCAACAAAACTGTTAGGTTTAGGAAAAAGATAGTTGTTTGGGTTAAAATAACCACAGAAGTGCCGTTACTGAAGGATAAGTTACGTGACAAACATCGACAGCGAACGATCTGCGTTCTCCTGGCTGAAAGATTGCCGTTTGTTGGAATCCATCCACCTCAAAGTGCGTGTTTTAGAGGTCCTTACGTTATAAATTACATTATTTTTGGTCTAGCTACATATGCTCGATGAGAGCAGCCTGCACAGTGAGGTGGCGACCTGTGGAGGCACGCCTGAAAGATTCTCCGAGTTTTCTTTACATATTATCAAATCAATGTCTAAGATCGAATGCATGAAAAATAATCAAACAATATTGTTGATTTTGTTAAAGTAACTTCTATTTGCAGGTCTTCTGCGATGGCTTTTGTAAATCCTGATACCCATCATGCACTGTTCTCTGACATGTTAAACACCATTCATTGATCAGCCTAGAAACCGATCATCACATTAATCGATCGTGAGAAACAAACTCAGAGAAGCCCACCGTACTTCGGTTGAAGGCGCACAAACCGGGATAATTTGACTTCTGCCACACCGACCGGAAACTTTTTGTCCATAAACAAAAAAGCTCAGTGTGTCCGTGAGTCGCTTGTTTACCGGCCTTCTTGGTTCACTTGCGTTCCAAAACAAAAGCAAATTAGAACACGCCAGAAAAGGTTAACTTCACACCCAAGTAAATGAGCCGCACGCGTGATCGCTCACACTAATGCTACACGCCGACGATGACGGGCAAACGAGTATGAAGGACGAGCAGCTTTGTCTGTTTTTTTTTTCCTTTCTCCAGACATTTCTGCTGGTTTTAACTTCGGATGCTTTCAAGGTCAAAGCAGGCCTGCATCTGGCCAGCCATCTGCTCCAGCCGTCCCACGAGGCGTCCTGTCATCGGCGCTCCTTGGCCCCGTCCTCTACTGTCCACATTCGGGCTCACTTGGGGAAAACGATAAGAGACCAACACCTTCTGAGCGACCCTACAGGTGTGTGGACGCATTTCTGCAGTCGCTTCCCCTTTTCGTCGACTCCGAGAACCCTCACCCTACGCCGGACAGGTGTGTGCGCTTCATTAGTATGCAACGGACGCCAGTCACGTTTAATTATGGAGCCCAAAATCACAAGTTAGTGTTGAACTTTACAAACTGTGCAGCATATGGCACCAATTATCCTGAGAACACCGATTCCAATAAATAAAGAAAATAGACAAGACCTCACAGGGAGCAACGGGGGAAGTGTCCCTTTAACGGGACGGACAGACAACGTACAGCGTAGATAAACAGCTATGAACTACAACCAAACCACTGGAGCTCATACTAGGACCACTGTGGATGGAAGTCATCAGAGACCAGTTCTCCTCCCGATACTCGTTCATCAGAAAATGGAATAACTGGTTTAAGTTACATTTAAAGTCCCAGAAACTGTTTTCAAATCTGCAGTATTTCTCGAATACCTGTAAATATTCCTGACGTACTAGGGATGGGAGATGATCAGATTTTGTTAACACACTTCCATTATGGATTCCTGTTATCGGTCTGATTCTTCACTCCTTTAATGGTTGGGTGGAAACAGAAGAAGAGACTTCAGACACACTTTGTTCATTGTTATTGTCATCTTATTTGCGGTTATTTGAATAAGAAAACACTCATGATTGTATTTTTGTTGGGATTAGTAGTTTTAATTATGCATCATAAGCTCCATAGAGCGAGTGATAGGAAGTTAAACATCCCATAATCACTTTAATATCTATTTTATATTGCTGGGAAAACATCTCCTTTAAAGAACCAGATGTATTAGTGTTTCTTGCAAAAAACTACATTTGAGGAAATCATGATGACGTTATAATTGACTTCTGCCCAATAAGTATTTTTACTAACTAGAGCTCGAACGCATCAAAACGTAACTCAATGTTACCGCCGTACGTTAGCGGTTAGCTCCGTTATTTGGCCGACAGGACTGTGTTGCTAGCTGCATCAAGCTAACGTTAGCTAGCTCCTGATTTCACCACAGAGCTCATTAATCACAGAGACGTGCAAGTCCAAGGAACCGGTTCATAAGTCCCATGTCTACTGAATGAGCAACTGTTAAAGTTAAAGTTGTTGTTCTCGTTATTCAGAGTTCACGAAACTCAACTAACCCGATTTATCTGATGACTCTGTGGCCCGATTAGATTTAATTGACAGTAACCTGGCAACGTGGATGTAAACCTCACAAATCTCACCGTATTCATCAACTGAGCCGACTTCAAACCGGTGGGAAAAAAAGGCTCGGGACAGAAACACAAACACAGAAAGCTTTTCATGTGAAACAACAGCAACGGATCCAACTGGCAGAAAAATGGAGCGTTTGTTAAAGTAGAGCCCCATCGAGTAACAAACCTTTGAAATGGTTCTCGACGATGCAACACCGCACAATGAACAGCGAGCACAATGCCTCTGCTCCCCGAACTCACCGCGAGCCGTTTGGTTCTGATAGCGTTGAACTGAGTTTCACCTCGGGTCGGAGGGAAAAAGACTTCACGAAAGTGTGCCACATATCAAAAAGCTAATTTGTGACATTTGATTAAAACGAGTAGACAGATAATTGAGTGGAAGGTATCCAATTTAAAAAAGCTGCTCCAGTAGCAGCGTTCCCACACAAGCATCCATTAACAGAGTGTGGACTCACTCTGACGTGGATGTAATGAGACAATCTAAACACTTGCACTTGAAATATCAGCGAACAGGAACTCCAAAGTCTCTGCAGGTCAGATCTACAACTTTTTTAAACTGGCACAGGTTGTACTTCAGACACAAACAGCGTTGTTACTGTACCTTAGCTTCCAAACAGGGATCCTCCGAGCAGGTGAGTGCAGCCGGTCGGTGCAGGCTGGTTAAGACAGCAGCCGGTAGAGTATCTGTGAAGGACAAAAGGAGTCGGTGTTACACCTGTGACACGATGCAGGACAGCGACTGCGTGACAGCGATGGAGCATCTGAGGCTTCTCACTGGTTTCAACAGACGACGTTACATCACCCCCCAAAACCTGTCTCCTCTCCGTCGGCTCCCGGGTTTTTACAGACTGGCTTTTATGTGATGTCGTATTTTATGCTGCTTTTTACTTTCTTTCTTATTATTTATTCATGTATTTTTATATTTTCGATCTCTGTTTGTTCTTATCGTACCGATTTGTTTTATTGTACCGTTTTATCAGAGTTTACCTTGTAATCTCAGTTTGTCTTTGTTGGGCCTCACCGTCGAGCTTCCTGTTTTATTGCCGTGCTTTGGCCGTCAAAGCACTTTGTAAACTCTGTTAAAGGTGCTATATCAATGAAGTTATTATAATTATTATACATGCACCACATATTCAGTTTTTATTCTGAAAAGGGCAATATTCCTAATAAGCTGTTTTTATGTGGTTAATGATTCCACCAATATTCCCGTTTACATGCAGCCGTGCCGCATCCTCATCGACGGGGCAGTGAATCCCTCGTCCTGGTCGATACGCTAACTTGTGGTTTATCACGTCAGACGATGGAAAAGTGGAACGTCGGGACACGATTGTGTCATTTTGCTTCTTTGCGTCAAAATATGTTGTTTTTTTCCCAAAGTTTTACAGCGGTGGTGGACTCAGCCTCCCTCTATCATTCCTTCAAAATGTTTAAATGAACCACATCTAATTCAGAATCTTGTCACATTCTGAATAATAGTAGAATACGAGTGTGCATGTAAACGTAGTCAGTGATGCAACCAGAGCCTCCGCGAGCAGTCGGGGCAATCTCATTCCATCTTTCTTCAAAGAACTCTAAAAAGTCCAAACTATGAATACAAACACTTTCATCAGGAAAACCAGAATGTGACATGAAAATGTAGCTTTGAACTCCGGAGGAAGAGACGCGCTTTGTGATGTTGCGTTCGCAATAAGTGAACAAAATCTTCCGAGAAATCCGAGAGCTCAAATCCGATGATGCGTCTCAGCTCACAGTCTGCTCCGAGGGAAGGTGTCTTCACCTAAACTAAGCTTCATGTAATATTACAACAAGAACAACAAAAACACAATTAATTTCTGAGTAAGTGACAACCTCACTGAACTTGATAAGCAATTGTCTCTGCATTTTGAAGAAGCTCGTCTCCTGAACATACAGCGAATGGATTTCATCTCCTGCTCCATACAGTCGCTGCTGATTAGTTTTCAATTGAACATCAAGCATATAAAAAAAAAGCAATCAGCGGTTCAATCTCGTGCGTAATCACAGAGGGGTTTACGTGCCAAATTCAAAATTGTAAAAGACATCATAATCAGATTTGGACTGTAATTTTACAGATTCATTAACCTGGCCATTGTTCTGGAAAAATCTTTTGGAGTTAGCAACTTCCTGTGCAGCTTGCGAAGCCTCACCTCCCACTGAAGAGAGTTGGCTTTAATGGTCTATGAAGCCTTCTGGAGACGCTATGAAACGAGTGACCTAGTTGGATCCTGACCTGCAAAAAAGACTTAATTCTAACAAACGGCGATGATGGAAGTTTTGACCTGGAGCCCGGCACACTTCAAGTAGCCCCGGGAAGACTTGCAGAGGCAGCATCTTCTGGATTACAACGCACACCAGCTGGCAGCCACATGCTGATGACGGTTCAGTTAAGGTTGAGGCAAAGCCAGCTTATTTTTCTCCTCCGTGCTCTCGAGTTCCCTTTGTTTTGACAAAAAAAAAGGATAGCAAGCACTGGATGGAGAGCCCGGCTATCCTATCCTTGATTAGTGTGATACTGCTGGGCATGTGGTCAATATTATTCTCTTGTTTCCATAGTGAAACGTTGATCGACGAGGGTCTCTAACGGATCGGCTCTGACCGCGTCTAGAAAGGCAGATAAGAACTCGTGGAAAACAAATTCCAGAGCCGGCTCAACAAAAGGTCCCAGGCTATCTCCGAGGCACTTAAAAGTTCCCAGACTACAAATTGCCCCTAAATGCATCTGGATGAATTTAGCGGAGTGCGTTTGTGCTTTACAGCAGAAACAAGGAGGTTTTTTTCAGTGACGTAGATCAGCTGGCCATCTGCTAGAATCGTGCCAACATGTCTTCCATCACCATCATCATCATCACCATCATCACCATCATCCGCTTGCTATTAGCAGGTAGAGGGCACAAAACACGGGGCGGTTAAACCCCAAGTCAGCGTCATTGTGTGGTGAATGGTGCTAACAAAAGGAAATCAAAACTTCCAGCAGAGCTGCAGAACAACCTTAGTTTAAGTTACATTTTGAATTTCACAGTTTAAAAAAAGGGAAAAAACGTTTACATTTTACAGTGTTTGGCTTAATCTGTCCTGAAGCAAACCTAAAGAGCCCAGCTCGGGTTCAGACTTCCAATTTAACCTTCAACTTCAACAGTTTCACTCTCACTCTGAAGAATCGTTTTAAGGACGCACCGAATCCTCAAACCTCGCACTTGTGGCGTGACTCCTCTCTGGATCCGGTAAAAAGGACACACGACAGTGGGGATAGGAGACGACTCTCTGGTTATGTAAGCAGGAATACGCAGCATGTGTTCAGAGGAATGCTGGAAGGAAGAATTGAGCAGCTCTCGTTACTAATAACTGTTTATTTGCAGATACTAAAAGTACCAGCTGGGTGGGGTTTTGCACGGCAATACACCCCCCCGTTAATACGACCCTGGCAGCAGTTGATGATTAATCAACTGAGCCCACTGCGGGAGGATTTAGTCGCTCATTATCCCAAAGCAAAACTCCAGGGAGCCCGATCTGGTCTGAGGATCAGCGATGGGAGATTCTTGAGATTATCTGAAGCTTAAAGAACATTACGTTATTCTGGTCAGCCACTTAGAAGAAAACTTCTTCCTTGATACCGTTCGTCTTGACCCTTATGTCTTCTTTTTCCTCTCTCAGCGAGACTTACATAAAAAAAATAATTCCGTGGCGTACGGGAACATTACCTCGTTGCTGTGGGTTTCTTTTCTACCGATTGCTCGAGATGTAAAAATTGAGAGTTTTAATAAAGCTTTTAGCCGCGTTTCCTTCTTTTTTTTTTGTTCACTTAGTTTAATCGACATCCATAACTTCTATCAATCTGTAACCAAGGAACCAGACTTATTTTTCCCGTGCTGCAGGGGGGCACAATCCTAAATAGATTAAGTGCTGGAAAGTAAGCTTTTAAAGCTCGAAGGCCGAGATCATCAACTTCATCAACCCAAGCACATCCAATTTCGGGCTATTTTATGGATTCATTGCAAGTCAGTCTGGATCTGAGCAACATTTAATATCAGACTTGTAAATGTCTTTATTCGGGGGTTTAGCGAAAGGACACGATGGCGCCTCTAAGGTTTAGTGCTTCTTCGAGCAGAAACTAGTCGGATTCAAATACCACCGCCACCCTGAGAGCGACAATTCAGGGTGGAGGGTGATGACGAGCTCCCCGTTTCAGTCTTATTTGCGACCTTTTTCTATTTTACTTGAGGAGACGGGAGACATTTAAATGGCATCGTGCCATCGCAGACACGGGAAGAGTGCAAACTTCTTATTCATAATTACAGTTGTCCTCATCAAAATTAGACCCGCGTGCATATACCTCAAATATCACGACATGCCGACAGTTCTGACAAAAAGAAAAAGTCAAACCTCTGAGCACTATTGAGAAAACACCATCTCTTATGATTTAGTGGCGAACTGCCTTGAAGTGAAACAATTACTCTGAAAGAAGACCATTAGGTTTAAGTTTGAGTTCAGTGCAGCATACAGTTTTATGGGGGGGAATAAATGGCAATACATTTTACTCAAGGGTAAAAAATGCATGTCATCTTTTATCTGTTTTATTGTTTGCACTTGTCATATTCAGATGTGAACATGTTTAATCACATCTAGTAATCAGTAATTGCTGAAACAGTTTATCTGAACCACTTTATTTGGAGGTAAATGAGAGCGAGAGCACCCGAAAAAAACCTTCTAGTTCAACGCTGAGCCACAAAGCAAGTCTGCTACCTGTGATGGATTTAGAGATGACAGTTTGGCCTTTTGTCTGCCCTTTGTTTCCTCTAATAAAACCTGCGTGACCTGTATGGTGACTGCTCGTGTTTTTTGCCCTTTTAAACATCTTAGCAGTTGACTTGGTAACTTGGTTAGTGCAACGTTACCACAGATACTACGACGTTACTAAACGACGGCCAAAACTACACAAATTAGACTCCCGGGAAGTGACCTGTGAAACACTTTGAACTGAGCTACCGTGGTCGTGCATTGTGTTTTTTTGAACAACCCACTAATAAATGTAGCAGAGGAGGGTCGGGGGCTCTTCGGTCTTGAACCGAATGCAGCAGCGACCGAGTGATCATCTGGTAAGCAGACCACACGCCTGCCCTTTTCTCCACTCAGCTGTCTGTGAGAAGGGGAAAACATGTGGTCCGGTGTCTCGTTTCAGGGAAAGTGAAAACACACACACACACCCGCTGAGGTTCACCGTCGGAGCGGAGGAGTCGAGCCTGTTGTGACTCTAGAGCGTCACTCCACTTCCTTTGGATCGCATTCCCTCTCTCCACATCGCCACATGGGGTAGAGGGGTAAGTGACTTAAGCCCCCCCCCCCCCCCCGCCTCCCCTCTAGAAAATCAATCAGCATTCAGGTCGTGCCACATGGACGGGGTGGGACACGTGACCCCCTGACCCCGGCAGGGTTCTCCTCAGAGAGCGTGACGGGGATTTGTCTGTGTTGCCGGTGTCTGTCCGACGCTAACAAAGTCCTCGTGTTGACGCGGGGGGGGCAGGGGAGGGAGACCCGACCCCGTCCACCTTCGACACGATAAATCCTGCCGAGGAGTTCAAGGTGGGCCCGACCCACATCCGACCCCCGTCTCTGCAAACACGGCTACAAGCTCCAGCTAAGCCACGTACCGCTGGTACGCAAAACAAAGACATTTATTCGCCCCTTATTTCACTCACACCCAGCTCTTGTGACATCCCAACAGTTGGGAAGTCTTGTTTCTGTCATGGGAAGTGCATGCGGGGGCAGGATTAGCATAGCGTAATTACTCAGGGGAAAGATCCGGACTCCAAGGAGCAAGACATAACCCATAATTCGCCATTGTGCTCCCCATGCAATCGACAGTCGCTATATGATATCGGAGATAAATGTCGGAATTCAGGCTGTTAGTTTAACTGATGGTGCATTCAGTATGATAATAACCTTGCACACGGTGAATACGACGACCCCCCCCCCCCCCCCCCCCGTGGGGTATTATCATGCTAATCTAAAAAGAGGAGAAGAAGAAGAAAAAAACACATTTCAGAGAATGAGGAACTATAATGGGAAGCGGGGACCTCTGGAACCGTGGGGGAGACAAAGGAGGGTGTATTCACCCAGCACCGCCGGAGCAAAAGCAGGGGTGACAAATGGACACAGACGTGCTGCTGGCTGCTTAATTAAAAGAACATAGCCTAATTAAAAAGATCTTCCCGCTGAATGGACCACCTCGTCGCAGTAACTGACCTGTGTCTCCCCGTGCTCATGTCGGTCTCTTCTCTCTTTCTTTAGCTACGCGAAGTGGGAGAGAGCGAGAGAATCTCTGCTTATCCTTTATTCTGTGGATAATAACTGGAAATATGGTTAATATGAAACACAATTTTCTTTTTTTTTACGTTTTTTAAAGCTGACAGATGAATTTGAACTGAGTGACGGCTCTCCAACAGGTTTCCAGAACACAAAGCGATTTGATTTCTGGACATATGTCCCTGCACTGAACTTACAACATACACCTAATTATGTACACCAGAACAACCTAATGCCATGCAAACGTTCTGTTTACCATGACAATGCGTATCATGTGTTTGGATTGTGTTGATGTATTAATTAAATTAGATGTTTTAGCATTGAGGTCATAGTTTAACACTATATATTCAGAGGGGCCTTCATGCATGTAAACGAGACGGACAAAGAATAAGAGCTACCTCTCAGAATAAAGCAGTCCAGTACAACAGCAGCTCTGACGAGGACTTCTGTCATAAACACACGATTGAACTGACACGTTACCCCAACAGGGCCACCAAGAACAGCTGTTTTAGTCCAAATCAACTGAAACCTTTTTAATGCAGACAATCAAATTGGTAAAAACCCAATATCTGATCTCATCCCCGTTAAAAAACGAACATTTTAAACTTGGTAAAGGGTAGAATATATGGCAGAGCTATTGAACTGCTATGGATTGTACAGGTGTACCTAATAAAGTGGCCACCGAGTGTTTGTTTGCGATGACTTTTGCAACACGCTGTGTCTGTCCGTGACAGCTTGGCTAAATCTTTTAACCGGATGTGTTTGACGTCCGTTAACGTCGAAGGTGAAGCAAGTACAAATATTCCACGGGACGGACAGTAAAGCTGCTGCTAGTTCTACACTAAAATGATCAACTTCTCCTCCATTAACTAAAGAAAAGATATCTGCCAGCTCTGACAAATTGGCCGCTTGGGAACGCGTGCGCACCGCGTCGCTCTCGCGAGCGGCCATGTTGAACCCGGCCATGATATTGTAGTAAGGAGGGAAACGTTGTTCATGGAGCGGGGAAGGCGGCGACCAATCCAAAAAGAAACGGACAAAAGAGACGGACGATTAGCGCTGAATGCTTAAGTGTAACATTGGTCAAGTAAATACCTGCAAATGTTCCTTCTAGGGGAGTTCTTTCACTTATTTACTTCCCTTGAAAGGATCAAGACGTCAGAGAGAAAAGCTGCTCAGACCGGAGGACAAACCGCTGCGCGGTGTTTGTGTCCGACAGCCTTCAAACCGGCCGACATTTCATCCTCGTGGCTCTGAGGGGCTCCCGTCAGCCTCGGACCGAGTGTGTCGCACCCGCGTCCCTTCTTTCCGCACAGCCACTTGTCATTGAGTTGTGACATTAAAAGTGAGGTGTTTGTGTTGGCTGTCCCTCGGGGGGGGGGGGGGCAATGAAGGGGGGATAAAACAGCGGGAGGGACCGGGGGAGGTGGCTCGGGAGGCTGAGTGGGAAGTGTTTAGTTGTGTTTCTGTCTCTCTTTTGGTGGAAATAAGTTTACAGCCTCGGAGTAAATTAATGAACGCGTTTTCCAGCCCTGAGCAGTCATCCACGTCCCTGCAGACACACACACACACACACACACACACACACACACACACACACACACACACACACACACACACACACACACACACACACACACACACACACACACACACACACACACACACACACACACACACACACACACAGTTATAGCTAAAACGATCATCCAGATTGTGCTGGCGTTTGGAGGATCCAACATAAAGACGGCCCGTACATTCATGCATGCACAGGTATCTCACGAAATGTTTCCCTTCCATCTGCTTTATTAATGATTCACAATAACACAACTATCAATACTCAACATGAGAAAAAAGGTCGGATTCATTTAGTTCAGTTTAATGCACGGCAACAAAGTTTGAATGTCTCGTTATGCCCTCGAGTCCATTAATATTTCAGTCAAATAGAATCTCAGCTTCTGAAATGTGACGATTTTATGCTTTTCTCAGATTTTTACCATAATAGATTAAATATTTTGGCCTTTTTTAGTAATACCCGCACCGATTTTGACAGACTAATTGAAAAATGTATCTCTAATTAAAATAATCATGAATTTAAAGTTCTGCAGTTATGTTACTTTTTTTTATCGTTTATGAAAACTTCAGATTGAGACTTCTTTACTTATCAATGCTGAACCCGACTCATGAGGAATCAATCATACTTCTCCTGACCCCCCCCCCCACACACACACACACACACACACACACACACACACACACACACACACACACACACACACACACACACACACACACACACACACACACACACACACACACACACACACACACACACACACACACACACACACACACACACACACACAGCTGCAGGGGTGAGTCAACACATGGTTAATAACCTGACACACACACACACACACACACTCACTCACTCTAGTCCAGGGCGCTGTGAGGGGGAGGTGTGTTTAACTCATTCCTATGACACTAGCTGAAGCCCCCCCCCCCCCCCTAAAAGAGCGGTTTATAAATAGCCTCCATTGGATGGAACCGAGCCCGGAGTTCTGAGAACTGGAGGAAAATGACCGAGCTGTACGTGTGGGCGAGCAGACTTATCTCACACCGCGTCCGAGCCAAATCTCCACCGCACATATGGCGGCCGCCGAAACGTACACAAATAATAGCGTGAGAGCTGAAGTGTAGATTAAGAAACACACACACACACACACACAGGTGAAACACTTCAAAAAACACACGCACGGGGGATTCAGAGTTAAATCTTGAAAAGAAAAAGCGCTGCATATTCTAAATGTAACACATTCCAGATTTAAGCACGGGTATGCAGAGTGTTGTTTGTCTGCGGAGCTCAGGGTGCGTAAAGGAATCGGATAAAGAGCCCGAGGGAGAAGGAGGAGAGTTGGGAATCTAATCTGAGTTTTCATAAACCATCAATGAACCTTTCACCTTAAAACCAGAGCTGGCGGAGTTTAACTTAAGAGTCTCTTCAAAGAGTCTGCGGTGCAGGACTTGGTCAACTTTTTTTCCAGGAGCAAGGTCAAACGGCTCTGCTATTTTTAGAGAGTTTTGGAAATGAGATGCAGCCGGGGGGGGGGGGGGGGGGCACTCCGGAGAGGAGAGCCCACCTCGGTTTGTAAAGACCAGAGATAACTAGCTGCAAAAAGGACCACTCGGATAAATTAAATATGTTGAATACCTGTCACCTTCTGAGCGCGTGCAGAGCAGGGAGTGTGATGTGATGGGGCATTACGGAGTGTAGAGGCTCATCCTAGCTTTTTAATTTCCTGCTTCATTTCATGTTTCAGGACCATAAAAATTCTCATTTTCGAAAAACTTCAATAAGCAACAATGAGACACGATCATAACTCAGAATTACTTCTATAGTAAGTAGCAGCAGACCCCCCCCCCCCCCCCCCCACACACACACACACTCAGCCTAATTGCTTTAGCCAAGATGTGACAAGCCAGACAATTGCTGTGCATGGGATTATCAGGAGATATATATATATATATATATATATATATATATATAAAAATAAAACAGATATCCAATCCCTCAGTCTCACTCTGCCAAGAACTGTTAACCCACAATGCCTTGCATCACCCTCTGTTCTGCAGTCTGCAGTCTGAGGGACGGGGACTACTTTTACAACAGAAACAACACTTCTTCTTCTTCTTCTTCTTTCCAGGACTTCAGTCCTAAAAGATGTCCCTCTACTAGGACACGTAACACCGAAACAGCAAAGTCCTCAAACGTCTAGTCAGATGAACAATTAGCTCCATTGCCAAACCTTGTTTACTATAAACTGTACAAGTCCAACCAGGGCTGCAACTAATCATTCATTTCATCGACTTAATTGCTCCGTTTATGAAATGTCACAAATGTCGTTAAATGCCTAAATCTACTTCCTAAAGCTGGAGACGAGGTAGTCGATCCAAAGGAGACATTGTAGTCAACATTTATCATCACTTTTGACATTTTCACAGACCGAACAGTGCAATCAAACAGAATCAGCCGTATCCATCTCTATACTGAAGATAATCCTGATCAGCTGTGGTCTACTCTGCTCGTTCACACTCACACAGCCCTCACGAGAGCACCTGCATTAAAACCACATGAAGAAACTTTTCTTATCTTAAAAGTGCACAAAGCGCGAGCAGCTGACTCCGAAATCAAACCAAGCCTGGCAGAGAGAACTTTGTCCAACTCGCTCGTGTTTAAACGTTTAAACTAACTGGTCTAAAACAAATCTGAATCGCGCCAAAACAGACGTGTTTCTCAGATGCCGTCGGCCAACTCAAATGAAGCCAACTTCTTTCTTCCTAACGTGTCTCAAATCAACCGTGTTCGCTTTCAATTCCATCAAGTTGCGGGATTTCAAATCGGTTCCACTAGAAGCAGGATGTGTTGCTTTTGCTCGTGATCTGCAGCCAAACATGTCACGGGAGGACAAATTAAAAATGATTGGGGGGATGAGACGTGTTCTCATTTGGAGGCGGGCGTGAGTCCGTTACAACTCCTCGTGCTGAAAACACCAGAATATCTGCAGCACCAAACGTTCTCTTTAGGAGTGCGGCACCAAACCGGAGCGAGGCTGAGCGAGGCCCCTGGGCGTCTGGTCGGGCCCTCCCAGGGAGACACAAACCTCTGGCACAAAGATGGATGGTTACATTTCCTGCAGCAACAACAGCCCGTTTGTTGCAGGAAACCGGAGAGTAACTGGGCTGTTAGTACCGGCTGTGTTCGCCTCCGTTGGCCGAGAGAAAATAACTCCACTAACGGGAAAACGAAAACTTCACCAATTGAAAAAAAATAAATAAATAAATACAAGGAAGTAGGACGTTATGGTTGCCGCCCACGCTGCTTGATTGAGAGCCAATCTCTGAGAGACGAAGCACAGAAGAACCCATGGCAACAAGCGCCTGGCAATGAAGATGGAGAGGGGGGGGGGGGGCTGCTGCAGTGGAGGTGGGCATGTGGCTGGGCGATGTCTACCGAATTGGCATATGACGGTGATATAGTTGTTGATATTCATTAATAATCAGCCATCTTGCTTCCTGCCAGCAACAGGAGTTATATCTGTCATCTTATCAATCTTCTTCAAAGTTCTTTGGCCAGAAATGAGGTTGTTCCATTTACTGTAGGAATAATAAGAGCGCTGCAGGATGACGGCTTCTTGCACCCCGGATGTCTACGTCACACTGGTTCACTTCACCAGGAGCCAATGGGGGGGGGATTCATTGGATTTTGGATTACTGCAGGAAATAAAACTCTGTGGTAAATAAACGTTTATGATACTTACATGCGAGCAAGATAATCTTCACAAATCGGCCCGGGTCGGCTTTTGAATCTCGGTGGTCGACGGCCCGTCAACGTTTGAGTCGTTATCTCCCAGAATTAGTCAGAATTACGACCCAGCAAAGGTTGGCGAGGCGCCGAGCATACGAATGTGACTTACAATAGGCTGGTGGGAAGATTTCAGTACGTTTCAGTTGTATTGCAGTTGAGGGCGTGCAGGACGTGGCGAAGTCTCTGCCGCTTCCCTTTCATGTGAATTGCCGTTAATGAGTCTTTTCTTTTGGGAACAAACTTTGACCCGATTTCTCCTCGAGCAGCGAGAAGGGCGGGCGATTTGGAGAAAGCTCCCGCTTCCAGCCCGGCTGGCTGATCAATGGTGCGGGAGGTCTGCACTCATTATGAAGTGATTAAGAGGTCGTTTGGAGCAACGAGCCGGTGCACTTTCGCCGTCCCCGAGCCCGCCCAACTAAGAGTTGGACAATCGATAGCCGGTATGTACGGCCAGAGGCTGTTTACAGAGACGCTTGTTCCCTTAAGTTCAGTCGCTTCCTCTTATTAAACACAGCGGCGAAGAGAATCGAAGTGGATTTACAGGGAAGCTTCTCTCCACGGCGGGTGTGTTGTGATGTCTGTATTATCTTAATCTTCCGGGGGAGTTAATATCATCCTCCCGAGCGCTGAGGTTTTGAACATAAACAGGATTCTGGGGGATCGTGGGTGACGCGGCTGAATGGAGGATCTCGGCGCTTAGTCATCAGCTAATAATCCTTTAAAACGGTGAAAATCCGTGAACATACGGAGCCGCATTAGCTACTCCTTCACATGAAATATGCATGAAAAATGACAAGGATTCCTTTTCTCTTTTTTTCGGATGAGTCATTTGTTTTTTTTTTGCCGTTCAAAAGAGATGCTTTCTGTTGTGATGCTGCCTTCCAAGCTGCCCTGTGGGTAGCACGCTCATCCTGCTACACAAACCAAAGAGAGAGAGATCTACTGTACAGTGAACAGGCCCTCTGCTTCATCTAGAAAGAGCAACGGATACAGGAGTCAGGGAGACTACAAACAATCTACATATTGTGATTCTGGCTGCAGAAATTAAAAACACAGGAAGCATTGTGCGCGAGTTTAAATGAAACAAAAGGAGGATTAAAGTCTGAAAACAAACATTTGAGGTTGTAATTCTCAACAAAGACTCTTTTTGGCAAAAAAAAAAAAAGTTTCATGAAATACGAGGCAATTTGCTGACACTGCAAGCTACAGGTTATATCCCCCCCCCCCCCACCCCCCCCCCCCCCCCCCCCGCCACACTTTAATTGCTGGACTCGGTCCACTGCGCTCCATGAAGCGTAGCCAGACGGTCCCTCCAGCGTTCCTGCTGCTCTGCTTGTGGCCGCGGCGGGTTTTGGCGAGCGGAGCCCCGAGTCCGTGTTCGACAAGGGGGTTAACGGTTCTGAAGGAGCGGGCTCGACGAAAACCACAGGAAGACAGCCAGTCTGGACGGACGAGCCGAGGCCTGTCCCTCGTCCAGTTTGCGGTTTTATCCGCCTGCCGCCATCTTTTTTTTTCTTCTTCTTCTTCTTCTTTTCCCCCCTCTAGCCCTTCACTGAACTCCCAGAATGTACGCACACTCGTCGGCTTGGCTGTAATTTTCAGCCCTGTGCTAACCACACCGGGACCGCAGGAGGTACGCCGCT